>NC_139148.1:94066140-94666140 GCF_964270905.1 Leucopleurus acutus | reverse complement strand
CTCATTCAACAAGTATTTATTGAGGATCTCCACTACATGTCAGGCACTGGGAGTACATGGGGAGAGCGCATGGGGAACACACCAGAACACAGGGATCTTACCTTCTAGTGGGGGCTGGGAGGGAAAAACAATGATGTCAAGAACGGATAAGTGCTTTTCCTTGCTTCGTGTTGACCATTACTCTGGTTATGACCAATATTAATTTTATATTTACCACCCTCCATGATTGGGGTTGGAATGTCTCTTTGTTCTAAATGGAACTAAAGGAGGGTGGGGCAAATATAGGGCACAGACATTTCCCGAGGTTTCTGGCAACAACCCCAGGATGGGAAAGGGACGTATGTTAGAAAAGATGACCTCAGCTATGACCAATGAGAGAAAGAAAATGGGCATGATTCCTTTGAGGAGGAAGGGTGTTACATCAGGCAGAAATCACCAAAGCCTTGCCATCAGTCACAGAGAGCTTGGGCACTGTTAAAAGGAGGTAGTTTGCATTGGCCATTTAAACCTGTCTTGGCCATTTCTTTTCTCCTCTTTTTCTCCCTTCCTCCTTCCTTGTTACCATTCCTTCTTCCCTCCCTCCACCCTCCCTCCCTTCCTCCCTCCCTTCCTTCCTTCTCTCCTTCCTTCCTTGAAGCAAACATATATTGGTGATTGCCAGGCACAATCCTAAGCATGAGGGATACAAAGAGGAATATGACACAGTCCTGGCCCTGGTCCTCAAGCAGTTTATAGCCTAAAACAGCGTTCCCAACTCAGGGATTCGTTATATCCAGGGGTAGTACTTTTAACTACTTAGCAACCCATGTAGCACAAGCCTACCGATGAGAATATATGCCAGTCAAGGTTCCAGAGTAGGGTTCTGGAAATCCACTGCTGTGCTAGTAGTTAACCTTGTAGTGGCTGCATAGTGGCGAGGAAGGAGGTCCTGAGGGAGGGGTTGGAGTAGCCAGGATAATTGGGTAGGTAACAGCACTTGGAGGGGGGTTGGTTTGTGGCAGTAACTATTTACCAAATGGTTAACAATGACTGTCATTTAATGATGATATGACTGTATCGATGGGTACCAATTAAATCCTTAGCTCTAACTACAGCCAACAGTTAGGAAAAGAAGGCAGTGGTTGTAGTGAGATTATGTGAGTGAGGGAAGCTTTCCTGAGTGAGTCCTGAGCTTAGTCTTGAGAAAGAAGATTGGCATTAATTGGTGACTAGGAAGGGGAGGACATTTAGACGTGAGAAATAGCCCAAGTAACAGTGGAAATGGATAAATCATATATATAGAATGCCATTAAAGAGACCAACTTAACTGGAAGTGTGGGCAGTGAGAATGTATTGTAATAGGATGAAGAGTGCATTTGGAAGAATGGGTTGTGTGTAGCAAGGGAGAGAGGGGGTTGGTTGTAGTGTCAATTGGGAAGAGGGAAACATATGCTAGGGTTACAAGTTTAGTTCTGACATAGCAGGAAAAAAGGGGGGTGGCTACTCTTGTCCTCGAGCAGTATGATGAAAGTGACGTATGAGGAAAACCATTCTGCTGACTATATAGAGACTGAAGAAGGGTAAGGCCAGTTTAAGTGGCTACTTCAGCAACCCTGGGGAAGAGTTCATTAGGGCATGAACCAGTATGGTGACTATGGAAATGAAAGGAAGGGTTCAATCTCACAGATATTGCAAGACCACGTGAGGAGCGGAGAAAGGAATCGATGATAAGCATAATATATTACATCTTAAATATGATAGCTGGCTTTCTAAACACCCAAAGAAAAATGTAAGTCTCTAATACTAATTCCTTAAAAATAGCAAATTTAGCCATATAACGATCCTATCTAATTTACAAAATAAAGATCCTAACTCTTCACGATGAGGCAGTATGAACTGATAATCTTTTGATACTAAGAACGAGGCTGCTGTATGATACCACAAGGAACAGCATTAGCTAATTTTTTTTTACTGTTCATTTATATTAACACAGAAAATGCATATAGTATGAAGTTGTTGACATTTATGTGAAATCTGCTAGATTTAATTGTTCTGATGTTCAGTTTACTTACTAAGTCACTTCCAAATGAAAGTTTTATCTTTTGAAGGTGGAAAGAAATGCTTGATTTTTAACTGAGTTAATTTTCAATTGACTCCTGAGATAACAGGGAAGCTTCAGGAGCCTAATTAAACCATGTATTTGCTCTAATTACTTTAGCCGCAGACTGCAAGGAAACAAAAGCAGCAAACAGACCTGTTCTGTGCGCAGCAGCCAGGCATTTGACGGTTGTTTTCTCCAGCAGAGATTTTGAGTAGCACAGAAGTAAAGCTGAGACGAAAAGCCATCATCTGCAAGCAGTGGCGGCAGCCACAAATCACAGGGCAGCCCCTTTTCCTGCACAGTGTAGAAAACATCATTTATCGTGCGTGATTTTATTTATGTCCTAACAGAGAAAGCAATCATCATCACTAGCATCATTTTTTGATATCAAGGTAGCACCACATTTTTATCAACATAATTGGATGTTAGCTCACAAAAACTCTAGAGTTAATACTTAAAGAACAACTTATATATTGGGCGAGAATAATAGTGTTTTTAATACTGGCTACTTTTTCCTCTCAGGCTTTATTCTCTTGAACAATGCCCCTATTTAAAGTAACGGTTTAATTTTCAAGCTAAGTAAATCCACATTTCTATTGTTCATTTTGATTTCAGAACAAGTGGAATTTAGAAGACTGATGATCATCTGTATGAGGAAAAAAGCAGATGAGTTTTTATTACTACTGACTATCAATTCAGTCAAACAACTGCTTTCTTAAAACAGGATTCACAGGAGATTCCTTTTAAAGGCAAACTGCACTAAAGGCATATTTCTTCATTAGATAGAAACTGTTTTAAAGGTACTGTGGCTGGATTTATCCATTGATCTTAGTTTCTAGGTGTAAAATACCAGCTGAAATGCTTGAGTTTCCCCCCTTCAGCTAAAGTGATAAACAAATAAAAAATATTGTAGATTTCATTACTTCTTATCTGCTGTTTTAAAAATCTGTGCTTGAGATTCTTGGTTCAGAGTCCAAACTTTACAGAAATTATGACAACTTGAGCTTTCTGGGGTAACTTGTCCTAAATATAAAAACAAAAAATTAAGAGACAAGAATCTACAACCAAAGGAGAGTAGAACAGTAAAAGCAACCATCTGGTGAGTTCAGGCCAAATACAAAGTCTCTCCTTTTTGCCTGAACCATCTAGAGGTCTGTACCACCCCTCTGCTTTATTTTGCCTATGGAAACCTGACCTAAACTAAACAACTATTCTATATCATTAAGTTGTCCAGGAAGATGAAAGTTTAAATATATGTCAGACAAGCTACAGCATCTGGCGCAATTCAGTAATGATCGTCTCCTCCAGAGAGCTTCAGTGTTGGAACAACTTTTAGAACTGAGGAGATTTGGTTAACCTATGTAAAGAAAATAACGTTCTTCTAGCCACACATTCTCCCTGTTCACAAATACTAATATTGACCATATCCTCTCCCATCGTAGAAAACACAGAAAGTAAGATCCCCCTATGAAACATTTCACTCTCTAATTCCATTCTGTGGCAGCCAAATAATATACTTTGCATACAAATAATCAACACTGATAATCTTTCACTGCAGTTATTTAAAATTATTTTCATGCTTGTTTTTGTTTTGTTTAACACATTGATTAGTCCTAGGGGTTCCCCCGCTAGAGTAGAAAATAATGTCTTACAAACTATTGTTTAAGAGTGCTCCATAACATTTAAGAAGTATAGATGCTCTCTTAGAATTTGTTGATATGAGAACAAACTTAGTTCTCTCTTTAAAACAGCAGGTAAGTTTAGATATGTGAGTTTGTTTAAAAGAAGGTTAGAAGTGATCATGGTAACATTTGTGTGTGTCAGTATCTCCCTTCTAAACTACACTACAAACCTCCTTGTGCCAAATTTACACATCTTTCAAAACAGAAGAGAATCTAGCTTAAAAGTGATATTTTTCATCAACAGACTAGGAACAAACTTGCAACAAATATGACAAGGTTTTAATATCTTTATTATGTAAACAAGTCACACATAATAAGACAAAAAAACCCACCCCCAAAACACTAAGAACCCAACAGGTAAGGCAAAGGACACAAAAAGACACTTTAAAGAAGATAACACTATTGTCTGCAAATATATGTAAAAGGTTTTTTTTTTCTAATCTCACTAGTAAAAAAAAATGCAAATTAAAAAAACAGTGGAATACCATTTCACCCATCTTATCAGTGATTTAAAAAAATAACAATATACAATTCTGGCAATCAGTGTGGTGACAGGGTAAACTGATAAAATATTTTTGAAAAATAATGCATCAGATAGAAGTTCATATATTTTAACCCAGTAATTCCACTCCTCAGTTTCTACCCCAGGAGAATAATTCTCAACATTAAAAAAAAAAAAATCTATAGGTCCAAGATGTTCATTGCGGCATTACTTATAATATTAAAAAAATGAAAACAACCTAAATACCTCGAACAGAGGGATGATTAAGTACATTAATATACAGCTGCCTAGAATAGTTTGCTGCATTTTAAATAATGTTTAGGTTGATCTATAATAATATGGGCAAATGTTATCATGTAATGTTAAGTGAAAAGAACAAGATACAATATGCTACACATTGTAAGCCTACCACTCTATGATAAAATTCTATAAAGACATGAGGATTTTAAAATCTATTATTCTCAGTATTTTCAAAATTTTATTCAACATGCAGTTTAATGTTTTCCCATACATTTTTAAATGTCAAGTTTTTACTCAAAGCACTTTCAAATGCATTGCCTTGTTTTCAAAACATTTCTATCTAAAGCAAAACCCAGTGCTTGGAAAGGCTTATGAAACATTATAACATCTATCATAAAAATCTCAAATGATTTTAATCATTTTCATTTTGGTTATAGGAGTAGGGAATCTTCTATATATGTGACCAAGCAGCTGAAACGTGGGTAGCAGCTGCAGTCAGAGCTCTGTCAGCATCCACACTCCTTCTACCTCTAGCCCCTTTCAGAAATCACGGCTGCTCCTAGCACCTGTGAATATACTGTGCTTATAAACCGGTGGCAGCAGAGGGAATGTTAATGGTTATTTCTAATATTTTGGAGACAGCCAAAACCAATTTCTTTTCTCCCAAAATGGGAACATCAAAAAGGAGTCATTCATCCAAATGTGTTTATTCTGTTACTAACAGAGAACAAATTCTTAAGAGGGCAGGGTTGGGGGTTATTTTTATGATGTATACATTGCTTGGTTTACTGTTAGATTTTATGAATAATACGCTTTGCAGCATCTACCCAAGGGCAAAGGTGAACTGACATTCCATTCTTTTAGAAATACCACGTCCCACCCTCCCCCTCCAAAATCCCTCTTTGCAATTGTGGTCACCCCTTTAACATTTTAATGTAACATGGACCCATCTCCACAGTTAGGAAGCTGAAATCCTAGTAGAAGAGAGAGAGAGAGAGAGAGAGAGAGAGAGAGAGAGAGAGAGAGAGAGAGAGAGAGAGAGAGGAATTGACAAACACTTCAGGTTGCACTTACACTCCAGCAGTTTTTCCAGAAACAGAGGAGGCAGTAGTTCTTATTTTTGAGGTGTCAAGTTGTAGACTGAGATTCAGCAAAAATCTTCTTTTCTCGACGCAAGGGATGTGAAATATATTCTAGGATATGTGTTCAGTATGATCCTTTGTTCTAGGTATGAGCTATTCTTTTTCTAAAGTTTTTCGGTCTCGATCAAGGAAAGGGAAACTTAATATTATTTTGAAATTCTCTTAAAGACGCCTTTCAAAGCATCTCCCACGGTAAAATATCACGACAGCTCAACACTGGTGTATTTGAGTAAGAATCGAGTCCGATTTTTTTTTCGTCATAGCTGTTTTGCAGGCCCCCAAATTTGTGCTTTCATAGTCAGCATTAATCTAATAGCCAGAAACACCATCTTTTGCCAACCTGCGTCTCGTGGGCTACAGACGCGCCCTGATGAAAGATTAGGTTCATTTTGAACGCATCGATGTTATCTGTGTGCCTCAGACTCGCGGGCTTTTGTCAGGGATGAAGCGAGCTCGCGAGTGCCTGCAGCGCAGTGGGCGGCAGGTCTGAGTGCCCTGGTGGTTAACACGTTTCCAGGGGGTGCCCACGCTTTCTCCCGAGACTCTCGGCTCGCCGTGCGCGGCAGCAACTAGTGGACCAGACTGTGACAGAAAGAGAGAATTTATGTGAGGGACGGGAAGAAAAAGAGAGGGCTCGGTCCCGGGTCACCGTGGCTTGGGGATTTGCATGAGTTTATCACTACCATTAATAGCTACTCGCAGAGGGTTGTTTACCGCCGAACGCGCGACAACCAGACAGCGGAGCCCACTACGGGACGCAAGCCACTCCTCCACGCCCCTCAGCTCCCTTCCTGCCCCCCAAACTAATTAATTCGAGGCCGCCTCCCTGCCAGACACTCCCATTGGCTCCCATCCCATCCAATGAAAACCTTGTAACAGTTTCACCTGGCTTCGGCTTCCCAAATAAACAAACAAACCGTCCCGGAACCTTGCCAGCTCTTCTCCCCTGCACCGCCCAAGACAGCTGCGGAGGCTCCGCCTCCTCCCGCCACCTAGCGCCCCCTCCAGCCAACCGTGCCCTTGCCCCGTCGCGGCCCGCTCTCCCGCGTCTCTCGAACTTCTCCCTCCAAACCCCGCCTACCACGCCCGTGCCTCCGTGGACTCCTCGTGAGGACCTGCGTGGCGAGAGAGCCCCTCCTCCTCCCGTCGGGCCTCCCGAGGCCCAGAGGCCGGAAGATTCTCCAAGAGGGTCTAGGCGGGATAGGAGGTGGCCCCGCCTCTCGGGCCCACTGCCCCCTCCCTCGCACACCTCTGCTGGCGGCCGCTCGCGCCCCTCCACTGTGTTGGTAGCCGGAGCCACAGCGGCCGCCGCGTGAGGCAGCGGTCACGTGTTGTTTTGCCCGCCGCCGCGCGCTTCGAGTGGAGTGGGCGGGGGCGCGGGCCGAGGCGGGCGGGCGGGCGGACAGGGGTAAACGGCCTCTTCCCCCAACCCTCGCTTCCCCGAGCCCCCCCCCTCCGCCCGCTCACCTTAAAACCATCGTGCATCACCATGGCGAGTTGCTCCTTCGCTCGCGACCAAGCGACAAGGAGACTGCGAGCTGCAGCAGCGGCAACAGCGGCAGCTCTAGCTGCGGTGGCGCCCACCCCACTTCTTTCCTCGGGAACCCCGACCGCACTCATTGGGACCGGGTCGTCTTGTCCGGGAGCCATGTGGCTCTCCACGGCCACAGGCTCCCGGTCAGACTCCGAGTCCGATGAGGAGGACCTCCCCGTCGGGGACGAAGTCTGCAAACGCGGCTACCTGCGGAAGCAGAAGCATGGCCACAGGCGCTACTTCGTGCTCAAACTGGAGACCGCCGACGCCCCAGCTCGACTGGAATACTACGAAAATGCCAGGAAGTTCCGGCACAGTGTCCGCGCCGCGGCGGCTGCAGCAGCGGCGGCTGCCTCTGGCGCCGCGGTCCCCGCGCTCATCCCACCGCGGCGCGTGATCACCCTGTACCAGTGCTTCTCGGTGAGCCAGCGAGCCGACGCAAGGTACCGACACCTCATCGCTCTTTTCACCCAGGACGAGTACTTCGCGATGGTGGCCGAGAACGAGTCGGAGCAAGAGAGCTGGTACTTGCTGCTCAGCCGCCTCATCCTCGAGAGCAAGCGCCGCCGCTGCGGCACGCCCGGCGCGCAGCCGGATGGAGAGCCGGCCGCACTGGCGGCTGCAGCGGCGGCGGAGCCACCCTTCTACAAAGATGTGTGGCAGGTAATAGTCAAACCCAGGGGGCTGGGGCACAGAAAAGAGCTGAGCGGCGTGTTCCGGCTCTGTCTTACCGACGAGGAGGTTGTGTTTGTGAGGCTAAATACCGAAGTGGCCAGCGTGGTCGTCCAGCTCCTGAGCATCCGTCGCTGCGGGCACTCGGAGCAGTATTTCTTCTTGGAAGTCGGCAGGTCCACCGTCATCGGTCCGGGGGAGCTCTGGATGCAGGTCGATGACTGTGTGGTGGCCCAAAACATGCACGAGCTGTTTTTGGAGAAGATGAGAGCCTTGTGTGCAGACGAATACAGAGCCCGCTGCCGCAGCTACAGCATCAGTATCGGCGCCCACCTGTTAACCCTGCTGTCCACTAGGAGGCACCTGGACATGCTGCCGCTCGAGCCCGGCGGCTGGCTCAGAAGGTCCCGCTTTGAGCAGTTTTGCCACCTCAGGGCCATCGGTGATGGGGAAGACGAGATGCTCCTCGCCAGGCGCTACATAACACCCAGTGAGCCTGTGCCCCCCTCCAGGCGAGGAAGACTGCACCTGCCCAGAGCGCGGAGATCCAGGAGAGCGATTTCAGTGCCAGCCAGCTTTTTTCGCCGTGTAGCACCCAGCCCCGTGCGTGGCCCGCACCCTGCAGAAGCCCCCAGCGAGGGAGCTTGCCTGTCTTCTGAAGCACCTGGTTCCGGCTCTGGCAACTCTGGGGAAGAAGGCAATCCTCAGGGAAAAGAGGATCAGGAAGGAAACGGAGGCGACTATATGCCCATGAACAATTGGGGCTCTGGAAATGGCCGGGGCTCAGGAGGTGGACAGGGTTCAAGTGGCCAAGGTTCCAGTAGCCAGAGCTCTGGAGGAAGCCAGTGCTCGGGCAGGGGGCACGGCTCCGGAGGTGGCCAGGGCTCAAGTGGCAGCCAGGGCTCAAGTGGCCAGGGCTCCGGGGGCCAGGGTGCAGGAGGAAACCAGTGCTCAGGAGATGGCCAGGGCACCTCAGGTGGGCATGGCTCAGGCAGTGGCCAGGGAGCTGGAGGTGGGCACGGCTCAGGCCGTGGCCAAGGACCCGGAGATGGCCATGGCTCAGGCAGGGGCAGGAACTCTGGAGGGAGCAAAGGCTCAGGAAGTGGGAAAGGCTCCGAAGGCAATGGTGATCATGGGAAATCTCTGAAGAAAAGATCCTACTTTGGCAAATTAACTCAAAGCAAGCAACAGCAAATGCCACCACCTTCACCGCCTCCACCCCCGCCAGCTGCAGCAACTGGTGGAAAAGGAAAGTCTGGGGGAAGGTTCCGACTTTATTTTTGTGCTGACAGAGGAGCCACAAAAGAACGCAAAGAAGCCAAAGAAGTTAAAGACGCAGAGACCCCAGAAGGTGCAGCTCGGGGTCCCCACAGGGCCAGAGCTTTTGATGAAGATGAGGATGACCCATACGTGCCAATGAGGCCAGGGGTGGCTGCCCCTCTCTCAAGCTCCAGCGATTATATGCCAATGGCTCCTCAAAATGTCTCTGTGTCAAAGAAGCGCCACTCTCGATCACCTTTCGAAGATTCGAGAGGGTACATGATGATGTTTCCCAGGGTGAGCCCACCACCTGCACCAAGTCCTGCAAAAGCACCTGATCCTGACAAAGAGGATGACTCAAAGGACAATGACAGTGACAGTGACTACATGTTTATGGCTCCTGGAGCTGGTGCAATTCCAAAAAACCCCAGAAATCCTCAGGGAGGCTCTTCCTCCAAAAGTTGGAGCTCCTACTTCTCTCTGCCAAATGCTTTTCGGAGCTCCCCATTGGGGCAGAGTGACCACAGTGAGTATGTACCAATGTTACCTGGAAAATTCCTGGGGAAGGGCCTAGACAAAGAAGCCTCATCTAACAGAGGCCCCAAAGATGTAACTTCAAAGCCTTCAGTTGAGGGGTCATTCTCAAAGCCTAGAGATGAGGGATCACCTAACAAGCGTTCAGGTGATGGGCCCCCCAAGAACAAGACTAAGAGACCTAATCGACTTCCTTTTATTACAAAAGGGAATAAAATCAAGCCAAAACCACAAAAGCCCACACATGAGCAGAAAGAAGCCGACAGCACTAGTGGCTACATCAAGATTGACTTCCCTAAAAGAGGTAGCAATATGCCAGCTCCCTGTATTCAAAGACTGCCAGGTTTGTGGGGCATAATTGCTGACCCCAGACAGTTCGCCTTTTCGAATTACGTGAATGTTGAGTTCGGAGTGCCATTTCCAAATCCAGCAAACGACCTCTCAGATCTTTTAAGAGCTATTCCAGGTGCCAACCCCTTCTCTCTGGACGGTGCTAGGTGGCCACTTCCGCCTCTTCCTCCCAGTGCTACAGGTAACAGTGCTAATGAGGAAGAAGGTGACTACATTGAAGTGATTTTCAACCCAGCAATGACACCAGCCGTGCCTTTTGCTGACAGTGCCATTCGCTACGATGCTGAAACAGGTCGCATCTACGTGGTCGACCCATTTTCTGAGTGCTGTATGGACATTTCTCTCTCCCCGAGCCGCTGCTCTGAACCACCACCTGTGGCGAGGCTGCTGCTGGAAGAAGAGCTCGAGAGAAGACGCCCACAAAGCCGTTCGCAAAGTTTCTTTGCAGCTGCCAGAGCCGCCGTCTCTGCTTTCCCGACCGACAGCCTCGAGAGAGACCTCTCCGCCTCTTTAGCCGCGGCCGCGGCAGCCGCGCCAACCTTAGCCGGGAGCCGGGCTTTAGCCGCCGCCTCCACCCTGGTCGCTGCCCCGGGCAGCGGCGCTGCCGCCGCGGGCCTCGAGGCCGCCGCGGGATCTGACTCCGCCTCCGTCCGCCGGTTCCAACCTGCTGCTAATGCTGCTGGTGCCGAAGTGGTAAGAGCGGCCCAAGACGTTGCGGGTGGCTCGAACCCCAGAGCCCAAAACCCATCGGCAGACCTTGCGGGAGGTAACAGAGCCGGCGGGGCTGCCGCTGCAGCCGCCGCTCCCCCTCCATCACCTGGCCGCGGCCGGGCGCCGAGACCCCCAGAGCAAGAAGATTCTGACGACGACGACACGTACGTGAGAATGGACTTTGCCAGACCTGACAACGAGAAGTTCGACTCTCCCCAAAGAGGTTGGTGAGTTTAGAATTCATTTCCCTTAAGTTAATGGTTATTGCTTAATGAATCGATCGATGCACTACTCTGTCTGCATTGTTAGGAAAATGTGAGCTAACATTTCATTCACTGGTGCTTATTTAGCATGGAAAGTAGAATTCAGTTTTAATCATGCAATACCTTGTGATCGTTGCAAAAACTTGTTTTAATCTAATGATAAGTTTCTTTACCCGGAAAGAACCGATTATCATTTAAACATTGGTTCTACATTTTAGGAGTAGTTCAAACTTAAGGATATGTAGCATGAGGATGCTTTCAGATATCCTTCCCTAACGCTTAGTGATTTATACAAACAGGACATCGTAAATTGAATCCCATCAACTCATTTTCAGATCAACAAGTGAAAGCTGCTTTTCTACAAATGACCATATTTAATTGCAGGAAATTTAATAAGAGCACCGAATATTGAGCAGTAATCATCAACTGTTAACCTTTGGGGGTTGATGACATTCTCCTTCCGAAAGTTACTTTCTTAAAAAGCAGTCATTGTTATGCTGGTTTGCTGTGATTTACCAAGAAAGTTAAATCTCAACTGTTAGCATGAACGTCTGGAGGGAACAAAAGGTAAATAATCCAGAACAACAGGTGATTGAAAGAAGAGGGTATTTGGCTCTGGAATGTGTTTTTGTGTTGATTTGCTTAGTTTCTACACAGGATAAGTTGTCAGAAACCTTGAGCATTCCTTTTCTTTGTCACTAACAGTGACAGGCAAGTCACCTCTGCTGTGCCTCATTTTCTTCATGTAACTCCCCCCAAAGAGGGTATGGTGACAACACTATAATGGGTATGAATATTGTTTGAAAGGTTTAGAAAGCATTTAAAACATCTAATTGGTGCGTCTTCTGGGCAATTCAGTAAGCAAGATAATAAGGGCTGGAGGAAGACCTGACCCCAGGGGCAGCCTACCCTGGAAGAGTGGAAGTTTTTTTTAAAGGGTTACTTTTCCAAAGGAAGAAATAAGAGAGAATAGGATCTTGGAAATAAGACTTCGAGTAAATCTGCTGTGTACATCGTGCAATGTTGTTATCAGGGTGTCTGGAGACATTCTCAGGAAATGATTTTGGAAGATGATGTCTCCATAGTCTCAACTGCCTTCCCTCTTTACCAGAATGTGCTGCTTTTCCAGGGAAGAGAAGGGATGGACCCCAGCAGTTTTCATTCCAGTAGTCAGTTTAGTGAAGATTTTTGCTTTGCTTGCTTTGTGGAATGCTTTTGTGATTGGATCTCTGCCCACTGTGCTTGATCAGGCAGAACAAGTTGGGGACTGATCACAGCAGTCACCTAACAAGCTCCCTATTTAGTGCAGGTGTAGGCCCCCTCCCCTTTCTCCCCCTGCTTTAGAAAACTTGCCATACAAAAACTCACGTTTGCAGCACGGACACATTAAAGAGTGATCATTAAAACGACCAAAGGATGCTTTGGCTTGCCAAAGGATTCAATTCAGATCTCCTTTAAATTGTGAGCTTCCCCCAACACACACACACGTACACGTGCAGGCACACACACACAATCACCACTACTACTAGAACCATGCACTTAAAATATACAGATCTATTTCCAAGAATTTAATTCATAACCAGCTTTTCAAGAACAGATCTATTTTATTCTGTAAAGTACACCTGGAAATTGGTCTTAAGCTACTGTTTGAACGTAACTGCTGAAGACACCATTTATGATATTGATGTGGGTGTTCCATAGCTGTCTATGTCCCTGTGGTACTTTGGAAAGGACAAGTTTTCATGGAGGTTTGTCTATACTTTCCACTACTCTTTGTTTAAGCAAAGATGAAAATTAGTGAAAATTTCTTGTTCCTTAAATAAACCCTGTCTTCCCAAATATTATCTAGATTCTAAAATAATTAACATTATCTTAGCATAAGTCACTGATTTATGAATAACTTCAAATGACTTTGTAGCTATTCTGGAGGCTTAATGTTCTCTAAATGTGTTGTTCATTGAGGAAATTCCTAACTTTATTGAGTAACTACAGCAAGGAGGCTGTATCTCACAGGGAGGTAGGTGGTTAGGTTAAAACAAGAGAGTGAATGTGGAAGCACTTTGGACCTTTAAAGCACTTTACAAGTGTAAGATATTTTAATTTTGTCATTGGATTAACAAACATTGAAGTTTCGACAATTTCAACAGATGACTTAGCTTCTTGCCAAAATGATTGGTCCTGAGACTGATTAAAGCACGTAATTTGCTGAGATATATAAAAGGGAGGATATATAGAAAGAACTCATTGCAGGAAATTACTTTCGCTACCATCTTTATGTAAATTGATATGGTAGAATGTTGTCTGTGAAGGGTTAAGAACAAGCTGGCTAATTCTGATTCTATAAAGCTATAGAATAATTTTCACCCATTTCTGATCTCTCTTCACCTTCCTATCTAACATTAAAAAAAAGATCATCTTAGAAAATAACAATTATGCTTTGACAAAGGAGCAAAGGCACAGTCTCTTCATTAGGAGTTAGACATCTCCCAGAGTAATTTTAATCTATGGCAAATGCTTAGAACAGTTCCTGGCACATAGTAGGTGTTATACATGAATTGTTATACTACTATTACCATTGTTGTTACTGTTCTTATTATTATCACCTTTAGAAACGCAAAGCTAAATTAAAGTTCTGTGTCCCCAAATCCCACTTTTCAGTTAGTCATTACTTTCACTTAAAATGGCTTATATGTTTGTTCAGAGTTGGGATCTTCATAGTTGGGATCTGTTTATAACTTGAGCGAAATGAAGGGAGCCCGTAAGGCAGTGAGACAACTTTTTTTCATATAACACAAAATTAATATATAATCTCATTTACCTACAAGTCACATTGCATATAAGTAAGTACTTCAAAGCCATTTGTTCAAGTCAGTTAGAAAGAAGCACACAGAAGTATAACCTGGACTTGACTTTTTAATAAATGAAATAATTTAAGAAGTGTGAAGTCTTCAGATTTTAAACACATGGGTTATAAGTATTAGCATTTAGGAGGAGAATGCAGTTTCTTATATGGTTTAGTGTGACTCCTGACCCACGAACGCATTTTTGCCTCTTTTACTGCTGTATCTGATACAGAATTCATAGTTTGAAATGACTTAAGGTTAAAAAAATTCACTGATTTTTCCATTCCAGAGATGGGAAGATAAGAGCAGCTCTAAGAGAGGTGAGAGAATTGGCCAGCCAAATTAGTAAAGTTATAACAGCACCTGGTATGAAAAAGCAAAAAAAAAAAAAAATCTGTAGTAATTACCTTTTGAAATTGTATACAGTGTTATTAACATGAAGGAGATATAAGCTTCTTTTCAGTGTACTACTGCCAACTCCTCTTGCTATAAATTATAGGTGCTTGAGAGCAAATTTTTTGTTGTATTGGACTTATTTATTATACGTTACTAGAATAAAATCTCCATATAGCAGAGATATGTCAGTCACCATGGATGGGTCACTTATTTTAGGCAACATTCATCCCCACCAAAAAAAAAACAACTGGACAGTCATTTGGAGCAGATATATTTGACTTATAACAATTAAAGATTTCATTCAGTTAAAGTTAACTAAAGTTATTGGCAATCATTATCCATGTGCATTCATTCCATTTTTAAGAGTGATGCTTCCCAGGTAAAAATTTTGGCCACTCACTAGCAAAAGACCTTCTTTAAACAAGGACTGGGACTTGAATATCACACATGCATCAAAACTCGAATAAGACCTCTTGCTTTCCTTTCCTCCCCCTAATTACCAAATATGAACCAAAACACTTCAGTCATTGGCAGGGAATTGTTTGGGGAACAAACTCGGGCTTCTTCGAGTGATCCCCCCAAGTCTTCATGTTGGAATAGATGAGGATAACCGGTGTAGGGAGAAATCAGCAATATTGTATGTGATTTAAAAGGGATCGTTGTTAAATTGTCAGCTTGTTGATGGAGGAAATGCCTTACAGTTGCCTACTGCCTTATAATTTGCAAAGCATATTTACATTCATTATTTTACTGGGGGACAGTAGGTACTGGAACTGAAGCTGGTGTTAAGAATTTCCCCCTGGTCAAAGAGGTAAGTGGCAGAGCAGAAAATCAAACCCATACGTCTGATTTCAAGTCCAGTGCTCCACCCAGAACACCACACTGCCCTTTCATCAGATGTTCAATATGTTATTTTCCTGTTGATGAAAGATTATTATACAGGCAAGGATTGGGAAAATTTAAAGTCTTCTTGAATTTGATAGTATCCAATCTCGTTGTAAGTAATTCATTCAGAGTGTTATAACTGTGGGCCATCCACCAGAGCTTGGGTCATTTTCATTACATTGAACTGTTTGCCATAGCTTTAGAATAAAAGAATTTGACCTGTACTGGACTCGAAGGTTTTCAGTCTGGGGGAGGAGTTTGCTCATCTTTACCTCTCAAACACAAATAGTGTGTGTATCTACTTGGATCCCACGGAAACACTGAAAGGAATGAAAGGGGTACATTCAGTAAACTTCCAGTGATGGTCCTTTCCTTAACTGAAGTCACCTATGTGTGGTTTTCCGAATAATCCATTGACATTTGCCAGTTATGGCCAAAAGTCTTTCAATTCCATTTTTTCCATATGTATAAAATCTGATATTTTAATCTGCACCATCATGGTGGGAAAAAACAGAATAAAATGACACAGGTGGAAGCAAAAGCACTGTAAGAAAGAGATGCTCTTCATTTGTTTAAAAAGCAAATTTGCTTTTGGCAGTCAGGAAAGTAGACTTTAGAAGCCTTGAAAATCAAATCCTCTCCTTGGGACCAAAAAATCCGTTTTTAAATTCATTTTGTTTAGCACCTTTTTGAAAATGCTTTAAGACTATGTAAAAATAGCTCAAATAGCTCAGACATTTTATTGGCAGTATTGGAAAATAGCTTTTGTCAAATGCTTAATTAAAGCCTGCAGTATGTTTTGTCTCAGAGGTGCTGCCAGGCTCAAAGATGGTGAGGATCATTTACTGGAAAGTACTGCTTGGTCCTGAGTGAGAAACGAGAGATGAAAAAGGCTACCTTTTATAATCATGAAATGAATACATTACAGCACACTCAGTTTTTACCACAACTATTAGATTGCTAATTTTAAAGCTATTGATAAAATTGCCAAGATAATGCACTCACCACATGAAATGAAAATACGTTCTCTAGCAATTCTGCATTGGTTATTGGTTGTGCAGCAACAGGTCTTAGATTTCCATCTTCTTTTGAAAATGTTGGGCTGCACACTTGAGAAATAAGAATTTTCAAAGATTTTCTTTAATGTAGACCTCTATCCTAGTTTAAATTTGCATTCTTTTACAGGGTACCTTACAATTTCTGACTGAGGACTTAATTCCTTTTAGAATTAATGGAAAATATGTAGTTAAATTTTTATTTATTGAAATGAGAAAATTATTGCTGTTTTTTCCCTAGCTTCCTGACATGCCCTTTCTTATTGGTTAGGGTTGCACTGATTGCATTATGTGAGTCTTACCCTCCTGTGCCCTTTGCCAAACTTGTGTCCCTAATTTCAGGAAAACATGCCTTTCCTGGTCTCTCTCTAGCTGTAAAGGTGAGGCTGCTCTGGGAGTCCCTCGAGGCCCCCAGAGGGAGGATTTCTTTCCCCAGACGTTGCCACTCCTAGTTCACAGGCTGCTTGCGCTTAGCTCGCAGGAACAGCCTTCCTTGTGGCCTTCTTGTTCTGCAGGTCCTGGGCTGTACTGCCTGCCCTGCTCTCACTTGTTGGCACAGAGGCAGCTGGGCTGGTGTTTAAAGCCGTTTTCTGGTTGGGTTGACCACAATATGTCTGATGCTAGCCAGACCTTCTGGATTTACTGAATATCCAATTCCCCATAAACTGTAGTCACTTGAGCTAGTTTTCACAATTTATATAGTTGGCCTCTCTATGATTACTAATTTGCTACTTGTAGACTTGAAACTCAGAGAGAATATCCACGAAGACTACCTCTAAATTCACCTTGAAAATGATTCACGTGTGCACCCACGGTGCCCTTGAAGGTCTGACCAATAAGTGTGGTGTTTAACTCCTGCCTCTTCATAAGTTGTGCCTCTGGTCTGGACGGCATATCAACACTGTCCTCACACGCAAACCTGCCACCTCCTATGAAGGACTCCTTGTTGTGGCTGCAGCTCTGACCATAGTTTCTCCTGCCACCCTGCCCCCAGCTATTTTAGCCGCTTGAATTTAGGGGACCCTATTCTTATTGCCATGGCTAGAAGAGATCTTTTCCTGGAGCCTCATATTGAAACTTCAAACAGATCTCCCCACAGAAATGATGTTATAAGTGACCATTGGGTGCAGTCAGAATCGTTCCTCTCCCAGTTCAGGACCTGCATAGGTTTAATACAGGCATGTGTGGGTGAACCTAGGAACCTATCCGCCATTTATTTATAACATTGTTTCCGTAGGATAATTTATTCTGAGCTTCAACTAAACAATGAGGCTTGGAATATGTCTCTTTTGTAAATCGGAGACTGCCTATATTAGAGTTCTAGTAACTTGCATTCTTTAAGTCTGCAGTAACTAGGCAGCAGAGTGAAGTGGCCCAAGTGTGTGTTGGGAGGTAGTGGTGAAGCTGACCTGCGAGGAAAATCCTGTAGCTGATCCCCAGATAGTTTGTATCCAGATAATCAAGACTGGAATGAACATGCATAAGTGGTCCAGGGCCTGCCTGCGAAGGGCAGGTGTGAAACAATTGAGCTGACCTTTGAGGAGATGGAGGTTTACAAGCGTCATCCATTTCCCTTAACAGATTCTTTTGAGTATTCCATCACAAAACCGTTGCCGCCATGAGGAGAAGCATATTTGATCTTCTAATCTGTAAAGGAGACAACAGTCCGCTGTGATTGGTGTTGTAAAGACTAGCAGCAATTATTGCTAGTTTTCACCCTTGAGGGACAGCACTTCGATTTTGATCAGGCTCTTGAGGGTCATCCTCCCATATATTTACAGGGCACAGAAAGGTGTGATGATCTATTCTTATTGGGGGAAAAAAACTGTATATAAGCCAGAAGCAGTGCTAAGCTAAATAATGTAACTGTATTACTATACACTCATCTTTGGGGTAAATGCTTCCATTTCTCCTCATTTACTTTCATTTGCTTGTCTTCAACGCTTTGTTTGCCCCTGCTTGTTTGTGATCACCAGTTGATCATGGGGATGGCTAGCATGTTGACTAACAAACAGTGAGAAATTTTCAAAAGAACTTGAATTTTTTTTTCAGTTCTAGGAAGATTGGAGTTAGAAATATAACTGAGGCCACGAGACTGGGGAGAGTAGAAAGAGAATGAGAGGCTAACTGGATATATTGTTATCATTTGGGCTTCTCTGGGCAGGGGAACCATTGCTGTGTTGGACTTCAGGCTGTAATAGAGGCATGTTTGCAATTCATGTGAAGAGGCCTGGAATGCCCTGGAGGAACTGCCTTCCTGGCTCACCCTGCACATTTCCAGGGATATTGAAGTCATGTGTGTTTTATTAGTATACTAAAGATTAATGTTTAGGTTTATATCGTTAGACAAATTGAACCAGAAACATTTACTGCGTTTGTTTTTGAGAAGAAAATGATACCTGCCAGATTTGGGGGGCCAAGAGTAGGAAAATATTCTGACCCATCCAGAGTCCATTGAGTTTTCTCCCTTACGGAGAAAAACTACTTGAAGAGCATACCTCCCATTAAAAGGGGTGGAATTAACTTGTCATTAAAGAGATCTTTGATTAATCAGAAAGTAAGAATACCTGGTACAGTAATTATTTACAACCTGTCAATCTCAAGTGGAAGTAATCCATCAAAATCAGATCACATTCTTAAAAGCATCGACATTTACCTTTCTGGTGGTGGAATGATATCAAAATGAACAGGAAACAGAACTAAGATATGACTGTCAGCCCTTTGATTCATTTTGCAGACTGTTTTTGCTGGAGTTTTAATCCCAAATTGCTTTCCTTTGCCACCCAGCAAGCTTCTGGGTTATTTCCTACGCTGTTCTTTGGAATGTGCTCCGGGAATGTAAGCTCATTTTAATATTGGCCTAAGTAAAACAGGATTATAAAGGTAAATCTGTGGATCAAGTTCCCATAATGCATTTCAAAAGCAAATTAAATTATTTTTGGATTATCTTGTTTTGGATAGCATTATTCCTTTCTACCAGCATGGCTAATCAAGAGTTGACAAATATATTTTGTAAAGTAAACTTGAAATCACACCATTATTTGCTAGGTTTTAGTATGTTGTCAACCATTCACTCAATGCTGGTGTGTAGGTGTTATAGGAAAGCAGTTGAAATATGAATCAAATTTTTAGTAGAGCCCCTGTCATTTTTTTAAAAAGTAAGAAGAAAGAAACCTCTAATAGCAACAAATGCCCCTAAGTTCAGGCTTAGTGTAATGTTGATGAGGCAGTTAGATGGAGCTTAGTTTGTATGTTTCTAGAAAAAATACCTATGAAATATAGTATATTATAGAGGGTAGTAAGAAATCTCTTTTAAAGCCCATTCAGTATACTATATATGAACATATTTTTATATTAAAACAAAGTAGAAAACTAAATACCTAATTTAGTTTTGATATTGCCCCTGCAATATCTTTCTAACCTTAAATTTCTGTTAAAATCCTCTAGCTGACAGGAGCTTCAAAATTCCACAATGTCTAGCCTAATTTTGCTGTGGATAACTGAGTTGCCAGTATGTACTGTCGTGGTTAACCTCTAGCTATCACACCTTTCATCCTGTGTAAAATTGATAGATACATAGAATCTAAAGTTTCCTAAGCCCACTACTGACAAGAAAACTTAATGTCTTTACTAATCTAAGGTGTAATTTAAAAAAAGAAAATTTTTAATGTGGAGGAACGGCCCTATACAATGAATCACGATGAATAGCCATAAGTAGGTGGGAGGGGAATGGAGAGCTTTGATGCTTCATCCAGATGCAAGTTGTTACATTTTTAAAACCTCTGATGAAAGAATGAATAGTTAAAACGTATACTGCTGGTTTAATGCAAGATCTTGTACTTGAAGCCTACTCTGGGGGGGGGGCGGGGGCGGGGTGTGTGTGTTCCATGGATTTTTTTACATTGGCTATAATGAAATAGAATATTTGGTTCTTTGATGTGACCTGATCTTAAATTAACACTCACATCCCATAATCAATTTGCTGACCATTTTATCCCCATCCCTTCTCCAGTTCAGCACCTTCTTCAATGTACCAGACACCCTTCCTCTGCCCCACTCCCGATTATGTACCCTCTCAATAAGCAGAAGGCCAAGAGAGTAATACCAGACTTCTTTCTGTTAGACAGATGGAGATTTCAGTCATATCTCCTTTACAGGTGTGATTTTGCTCTTTTAGACAAAATTTAGTGATTGAATCTGGAGACTAGCACCAAGTCTATGCTTAAAGCCTTTGACTCGTGCCACATAATTTGATGAAGGCATAATCAAGCATGTAGGAGAAGAGAAAATTTCTCTTTGCCCAATGCCAGGCTCACTTGCTGGCCCCACTGGGAGAAAGTAGAGCAGTGCGTGCACATTGATTGACAAAGCTGCCCTCCACCAGAAAAGTCAGAGTGGAGCCTGGGGGCAAAAGGAGTAACTGCCCTTGCGCCTTTGCTGGCCTTTGCTGGCCTTGTGCTGGCGTTTCAAACGTCACAGGCAGCCAGCTTCGTTATGCATGTCCGTGCAAAGGCAGTCTCCTCAATGTGGCTCCCCAAAACTACTAGTTCGATTTCGTTTTGTTTTGTTTTAGAATAGGGTGCGGGTAAAAGCGCTTCACACTTTAATTCTGAAAGTAACTTTTATTCTGTCATTTTTTTTCCTAGAGTGATTACATTGCCACAAAAACACATTTTAGAAGAAAAGTGATGCTTATGGAATTTCATCTTTGTCTACTCCAGATCTGCCTAAAAGAAAGAGAAATAACAGGCTTCTGAATAGAAAGCAACCTGAATTTCCAAAAGCCTACAAGTGGATGCTGTCAGTTGAATGATCCTACAACAGATCATTCGTACTGCTGCCTTATAGATCCAGTGATTTTGAATTAAGAAATTCCCACTGTATTTTCTTTCTGTTTTCTGGCTTCCCTCCCCAATCTGTCTTTTTGAAAAGAAACAAATACTATAAAAGTGAGCATCTCATAACTCATTTCCTCTTTTAAAAAATATGTTATTTACATATGTGTAAATTTGGCCAATACCCATTTTACTAATGTATAATACTTAGATTAAGTTTTGAAGTTGAAAACCTTTGAAATAAGAGGAGATAAAGAAGAAAGGTATGTTCCTGAGAAGGTAGGTATGATCTGGAATCTTTTTTTTCTAAGTAGTATATACACAAAACTTCTCTTGATCAAGGAATTAAACATGAACTGAACTGATACCTTGATGGGACATTTCTAATATTTTAAAGGCAGCACCAAAGGGCAGATTATCTCAGTTTTGCTCATTAACAAAACTGCAACATTCTGTCCACATTAAATGTTAACTAAACTGATACTGTGATTGAACATTTCCAATGTTATAAAGGCAGAACTGAGGAACAGGTGATCTGTTTCTTCTTATACAATACTGTGATGTTCTGCTTGCAAATCAATTGAGGATTTCCAAACTCATTAATTTTAAAAAATTTTAAAACCTACATCTTCCCCCTAAAAGAACCAAGTTCTTCAAAACGTTTCCTCACAAAGACCCTCTCTGCCACTCTGGGCCTCCCCCTTTCACCCTCCATTCTTCCCCCCTTTCTGGCTCTTTCCTTGACACATACTTTCCCTCCTATGCCCAGGGCTCCTATAAAGAGATCAGTTTCGCATATTCAAGACATTAGTGTATACATATCAATCAATATTCTGACTAAAACTTAAGCCAAAAGGAACCTCTTATAAGGTCTTGTTTCCCTTTGGACAATGAGACTATGTAAGATGTACCAAATTAAAAAAAAAGAAAAAAGAATCAGAGCAAGCTCGCCCCTCCTGTTTTTGCTTGCCTCTGATGGAAACTGAATTAAGATTTTAGGAACCTGGACCTTTGAGAACATGACACTAACAGGTGGTGATCACAGAGGATAGGTACAAAGGTCTTGAAGCTTGCTTAGAGCTTTGTTACGTGGTGGCACACAAATCACGACTTGTACCATCACTGGCAAACCTCATCATATCAAAGATGGGTGTGAGTGTCTGTGTAACTGTGTGAGTGCTAACGTGTGTGCACACCTTTTGTGTACATGTGATTGTAGATGTACCTGTTGTGCGTAACTCTGTTTAAAAAAATTGCTTTGCATTTAATGTGCAACTTTGAAATAGTATAATATTTACCAGAAGTTTTTCGCCACTTGGTTTTGATGTCTTTGAACGTGTACTTCTATCTTCAAGCAGGCTTATAGTACATGTGTTGCTACACTAACTTTTCCGAAGAACCGAGTTGACTTCTATGATTTTTCCTTGCCTACCAACCAAAGGGATGGGGGGGGGGGCTCTTTACTGTTTGTTCCCTTGTGAGTGGTGCTGAGGAGAGGATAAGGCTGCAGTACCAATCACTACTCCAGTTACTGGTCACTGCTAGGGTATCAGTTTCATCAGTTCCTTCAGACTCTTCTCTTTTTCCAACCTAATCAAAGAATTCAGTGTGGCTTTTGTTCATTATGGTAACAATGCGTCTTTAGGCAGCCTTTTCTCAAGCCTTCTGTCACCATTTTATTTTCAAGTAAGTTAAGTCATAATCGTTCAGAATTGTGGAATGAAAAGATTATTTGGGGGAAAATGCTGTATTGCTTTATTTGCATATTAGGTTCAGAGGCTGCCAGCAGACAGGGTACAGCACAGATGTGACACTGCTGAATAAATGAATGGGAAACCTCATACACAACAGTACAAATAGTCACAGGTACAAATAGTCACAGGTACAGCATAACAAATATGCAATCTTTTGACGCTACTTCTTAGTTTACAGACACAACTAATTTATTCAGTATTGTGATGGAAGAATCTTTTTAGAATACGTGTACCAATATATCACTTACCGTCCAGCTACCAGTTTATGCTGCTGTTAAGAAAAACCAATGATGGAACGATTTTTTGTGGCGTCTACATTTCATTTGGTATCAGACATAGTCACTTGGTCAGTAAAATCTAAAACTTTACAGTTCCAACAGTTCATTACATTTGCTATTTCTGCTTCACAGATCTGCTTTGAGTTGCTCTGGCTTTGTCTTCCTTTGTAAATACTCTTATATTCTTTCTTCTTTGTAAACATCTCATTTGCAGTTTTGGGAGACAAACGTGCAACTCTGTATAGTGTTTATATATATATCCGACTTGCCTTTCCATAGAGCTACTCGCAATAAATGTGTTCATGAAAGTTATTTGTGTGGAGACTCATTTTTTCTTAATAGTGTTATCTCTACTACTTCATTATAAATATATTTTTCTGCCCCATGGTAGGATTGACTGCATTTTTCAGAATAAAGCAGTTGGGATAACTGAGGGTTTGGGTTAAAGTTACTATGCCTAGAAACTTGAGGCTTTTTAATAGAGTTAATATCTCCCAAGTCTTGATTCTCCAAAAGTGGAGGTTATACTGCGTGGCATGTGGGACCTTAGTTCCATGACCAGGGTTCGAACCCGTGCCCCCTGCAGTGGAAGCACAGGGTCTGAACCACTGGACCACCAGGGAAGTCCCTGGTGTAGAACTTAACCTGAGTTTTCATGTCAATCCTGATAATGTGTGAATCCTAAGTAGAAGGGACTACTCAGTGAGGTTTCAGGTAATCAGTTACAGTTTTCTTTTGTCTCCTTCTCTTGCCACTTACTCTTGCCCTTTAAATGACTCCCTTTTTATTTACTTATTTTTAACCCCTGGGAAGCTAAATATGAGTACATGGAAAATTCACCAATGAACAGACAGCAAACATTTCTGCATTGATGAATGGATTGAATGTCCAGAATATATTAGTAAATTGTATTGTCAGCCTAATCAGAAGCCAAAGGTTTAAAGGAACACTAGACAAATGATTGCATCCCCGATTCCTTCCTTTACCAAATCGCCCTTGCCACAGAGAAGGGCAGTGTAATAAGACTTTGGGACCCATGCTTGCTCAAGGATCAACGGGGAAATGGGGGAGGGATCAGTGGAGTCAGATGGGCCACAGAGTAGGAAGCAGGTCCCACATCATGTGCATAAGCCACGAGCTTCATGGATTGTATGTTTGTGGACAATTGAGTTCATTATACAGCTTGAGTTTACTTGATGCACCTAAGAAGTTGTGTGTAAAAGAATATCACAGTGGGAGTGTATAGTTAGACTGCCTTTATCATTAGAAAGTGTCCACAACAGAGATCATCTTAAAATCTGTAATTAAAATGTATATATGTGTACATGTATGTGTACACACATACACATATGTATATATAAATACATATACACACACTTTACAGATTTAATATATCTATTTATCTATCTATATCTATATAGATGGATAGATAGATCTATCTCTCCTCTCTTCAAGGTAGGCAATCTATATTTGCCAAGGCATAGCCCAAATATATTTTTTTCATCCCAAACAGCCCCTCAAAGACAGATAGGCACATCTGTGCTTTTCAGTCTACATAATCATTGTATACTCACTTGCTGATTCACATCTTAATGGAACTTGAATTCCTGCAATAGTAGGCATAGTCAGTGTGGCTGCTTTGACTATCAGCAGAACTTGCCAGCTGGAAAGCTCTGTGTTGAAGAGTATGTGAACAGAACTTCAGCTTCTCCACTCCTCTAATCACATACATAGCAGCCACGTGCTCACTATACAATGTGAAGGGGTACTGTTTCTTTAAAGCATAAAACCTATTCAGAAGACTTGTCAGGTAAAACATGCCTAAGTGTACACAAGTTAAGCACCTTCAGTGACTGCTTAGAAAAATATTACTAGGTGGTAACTGACCCCAAAGGGCATCTTGGAAATGCACCAAAATGCTTTTTAAAATGTTTTGAAAACAAAAATGCTCAAAGGCAGAACCTGGAAAATGTGAGTATGAAAATATGGTAAACCAGATCAGGGCCCCTAATTTATAAAATGTGCAAAAGAGAAATCATGCAAAATTAAGGCACAGAATGAGGCTCAACTGTATTCTGTTTTAGAAAAACGAATACATTTTCCCTCCAAGACAGGCATTTTAACGGATGCTGGTTTTCAGGCAGCTACCTTAAGTCCCAGTTCGCTGCTTACGCGTACTTTGGAGATAAGAAATGCAACTGAGCTGTACAAAATGAGACAACTTCCCTCCTGTCTCTTGTGCATGATAAATGCTAAAGCAATTAGGAACCACTGTTGCATACTACATTGGAATTTGTCAGTAACATCAGTGCTGTGCTATATAAATGGGGGAAACTTTTTAAAGTCCTGAGAATTTCAGAGAAGACCACTGATTTAACTTAAACATTTGGGTCCATAGAACTGAAATAGAAACAATCCCCTCCTTGACCTTTCTTGTTTGTTTTTTTTTTCTTTTTTTAATTGAGGTATAATTGACATATAAAACTGGTAGTTTCAGGTGTACAATGTAATGATTCAATATTTGTATACACTGCAAAATGATCACCACAATAAGTCTGTCACCATCTGTCACCATACGAGGTTACAAAAAATTTTTTTCTTGCCATGAGAACTTTTAAGATTTATTCTCTTAGCAACTTTCAAATATACACTACGATATTATTGATTATAGTCACCATGCTGTACATTAAATCCCCATGATTTATATATTTTATAACTGGAAATTTGTACCTCTTGACCCCCTTCACTTATTTCACCCCTCCCCCCTCCCCCTGACAACCACCTTTTTGTTTTCTGTATCTATGGACTTTGTTTTGTTTGTTCATTTGTTTTTGCAGATTCCACATGTGAGATCACATGGCATTTGTCTGTCTCTGTCTGACTTCACTTGGCATAATGCCCTCAAGGCCCATCCATGTTGCTGCAAATGGCAAGATTTTATTCTTTTTATGGCTGAGTAGTATTCCATTGTACATATGTACCACATCTTCTTTATCCATTCACCCACTGATGGACACTTAGGTTGTTTTCATACCTTGACTATTGTAAATAATGCTGCAATGAACACAGGGTTGCATGTGTCTTTTCAAATTAGTGTGTTTTTTTTAAAACAAATACTCGGAAGTGGAATTGCTCGGTCATGTGGTAGTTTTACCTTTAATTTTTTGAGGAACCTCTATACTTTTTTCCATAGTGGCTGCACCAATTTACATTTCCACCAACAGTGAACTAAGGTTCTCTTTTCTCCACCCTTACCTTGTCTTTTTGATGATGGCCATTCTGACAGGTGTGAGGTGATATCTCATTTTGGTTTCGATCTGCATTTCCCGATGATTAGTAATGTTGAGCATATTTTCATGTACCTATTGACTATCTGTGTGTCTTTTTTGGGGAAAATGTCTATTCATATCCTCTGCTCATTTTTTAAATCAGATTGTTTGGGGTTGTTTTTGTTTGTTTGTTTTGTTTTGTATTTTTGTTATTGAGTTATATAGTTCTTTATATATTTTGGATACAAATCCCATATCAGTTATATGCTTTACAAATATTTTCTCCCATTCAGTAGGTTGCCTGTTCATTTTGCTAATGATTTGACTTTTCAGTCTCAGAATATGCGTTATAGGGTACTCTATTGCACTGGCAGTAACCTGAAATATCATTTCAATAACAAAAGGAGCAAGGAAATATTGAAATGGGAAGCAGATTCTTAAACATCTACAGAAAAATGTGATGCCCACAGTTCATTCTGTATTTCCACACTTGTAACTCCCAAGAAGTTTTTCAACATTTTTGTACTTTCTGCATCATTTTCAGGGAATTGAATGCATATTGGCCATTGAAAATATGTCCATGCTCAGATTTTTGTTATTGTTTTATTTTAACTTTCTCAGAAGCAGTTTAGGAACCATCTTTCTGGCCCTGCCTTTTTATTATGTTTTCTTTTCCTCTTTATATTAAGAATATGCTCATTCTAGGAAGACAGGCAGTATTGGTGGTGGTGCTTAGACAGTACTTAGAATTATAGCTAAATATCTCACATTAATTACACAGTAGATATAACGCATATAAGGTACAGAAACTGCAAAAAACTTTTTTTGCAAGACTACCAGGTCTTTTGGTGGGAGCACGACAATGACAATAGGTCAACCTTTTAGTTGTCAAGGATTCCAGTTTGGTTCCTTAACACCTTAGAAAACTACACTTGACTCTTAGTTTGTATAGAGTTGATACTCTGGAATTGGGTATAGAACTACAAGGGATCTTAGGCATTGTATAGACCAGGCCCTACCACCCTTCCAACTACTTCTCTTTTCATCCACTTCTCTCCCTTGGAGAAGTCTATTTTAACCATCTTTCCTAGCTATTAAAGTCCTAATAAGAGGTCTAGTAGGAGAATAGGATGTAATGATTGGAAAGATTTCTTCTTAGTCTAGAGTTCTATGACCCATGATACATGGAAAAAAATGAGAGTTTGCCATATAGGATTTGAAAGGAGGATTTTCACTTCTCCTTCCCTGTTTTCACACTTCCCACCCCCACTAAGAAATGTGTTCATTACACCAATGGTGCTCACAATATTTCACTTTGTGGATTCAGAGCCTAAAACCGTTTTTTCTACTTTTCCCACTTACAATAAAGTAAAACACTGTATTACTAAAGTTAATGAGAAAAATATCTTGTCTGAAACTCCAACTGTTAAATCACAGCTGAGACAAAAGACTAGGCTATCCTAATACAAATATTCATATTACAAGAGGTAACAGATGACCCTACAGTTAAAGCCCTATGTGCCATATAGTAAGCAAAATCCTCTACAAAGATTTTGACCTACTGTTGTAATGAATATTTGCCCTGTGCTGGCACCAAGTAATTGTAAGCAATGAGATATGAGACTTCCACTTCTGGCCAAGGTAGACCATATTTAATCTCCCACCTGAACAACTGAGAAAAGAACCTCAGAATATGAAACAAGGGGGTTCAAGACACTAGATATCAAGTAATAAAGAATACTGATCCCTAAGAGATGAGAAACAAACTTGGTAAGACCTACATCTGCCCTGTCTTACTGCCTTGAGAACAACTTCAGGTCATGGAGCAGGGTTGTGGAATCTAAGCCAATTCCTTGAATTAAAGAGATGGGCCTCTAAGTCCGAGGAGGTCAATGTGGCTAGAATTCATGGCATAGGTAAGACAAAAGACAGAGAAGATTCAAATTATTAAAATCAGATATAAAAGGGGGCATTACTACTGACATTACACAGATAAAAATGACTATAAAAGAATACTATGAACAATTGTATGTGAACAAATTAGACACATTAAATGGAATAGACATATTTCTAGAAGGACACAAACTGCCGAAACTGACAATAAATAATGGAAAAACTGAATAGATATAACAAGTAAAAAGATTGAATAATCAATTTTAAAACTTCCCACATATAGAAGCCTAGAACAAGATAACTGGTGAATTCTACCAGATGTTTAAAGAAGAATTAATACCAATCATTCACAGAATTTCCCAGAAAAATTGAAGAGGAGGCAAAACATCTCAACTCATTCCATGAGGCCAAAACCTCATAGACACCAAAATCTTGATACCAAAACATGAGAGAGACACCACAAAAAACTACAGACCAACATTCCTTATGAATATAGACACAAAATCTTTAAACAAACAAACAAACAATAAAAGCCACTAGCAAATCCAGCTAAGCAACATATAAAAAGCACAGGACCAGACAGCTTCACTGGTGACATCTACCAAACATTTAAAGAAGAATTAATAAAACCCTGGTTAAACTCTTCCAAAAAATTGAAGAGGAGGGAACACTTCCTAAGGCATTCTATGAGGTCAGTAGTATGCTGATAAGGCACTACAAGAAAACTACAGATTCACATCCCTTATGAATATTGATGTGACACATCCTCAACAAAATGCTAGCAAAACAAATTCAAAAGCATCTTAAGAGGATTATACATCACGATCAAGTGGGATTTATACCAGAATGCAAGGTTGGTTCAACATATTAAAATCCATGAATGTGATATACCTAATTAATAGAATGAAGGAAAAACTCACATGATTATCTCATTGATGCATAAAAATCATTTGACAATATTCAACAACCCTTCATGATAAAAACATTCACCAACTCGGAATAGAAGGGAAGTTCCTCAGCCTGACAAAGGGCATCTATGAAAAACCACAGCTAACATCATACTTAATGGTGAAAGACTAAAACTTTTCCCCTTAGATTAGAAACAGGAAAAAGATGTCCATTCTAATCATCTCTATTTAATATTATACTGGAGTTTCTAGCCTGATCAATTAATAACAGAAAATGAATAAAAAGCATAAAGGTTGGAAAGGAAGAAGTAAAACTACTTCTATTTGCTAATGACATGACCTTATATATAGAAAATCCTAAGAAATCCACTAAAAACTATTCAAGCTAACAAATGCATTTAGTAAAGTTATAGGATACTAAGATCAATATACAAAAAAATGTGTTTCTATACACAAGCAGTTAACAGTTGAAAAAGAGAATTAAGGGGAAATTTCCATTTACAGTAGTGTAAAAAAGAATAAAATACTTAGGAATAAACTAAATAAAAGAACTACAACATTTGTTCACTGAAAACTACAAAACATCATTGAAAGAAGTTAAAGAAGACCTATATAAATGATAAGACATCCTGTGTTCATTGGTTGGAATAGTGATTATTAAAATACAAAATTCCCCAGAGTGAGGCACAGATTCAGTGCAATTTATCAAAATCCCAGTTGGCTATATTTTCCCTTGAATTAAGCGACAAGCTGATCCTAAAACTTACATGGAATCACAAGGGAGACTGAATAAGCCAAAACAATCCTTAAAAGTAAGAACAAAGTTGGAAGACTCACACTTGACAATTTCAAAACTTACTAAAATGTTACAGTAATCAACTGTGTGGTACTGGCATAAAGACAGACATATAGATCAATGGAATGGAATTGAGAGTCCAGAAATAAACCCACACATTTGTGATCAATTGATTTTTCAAAGGATGCCAAGACAATTCAATGGAGGGAAAACAGTCTTTTCAACAAATTCTTTTGGAACAACTGAATAGCCACATGCAAAAGAATGAAGTTGGACCTTTACCTCACGCCATGTATAAAAACTAACTCAGAATGAATCAAAGACTTAAATGTAAGAGCTAAAACTATAAAACTCTTAGAAGAAAACATAGGGGCAAATCTTCATGACCTTGGATTAGATATGATTCCAACAGCAAAAGCAACAAAAGGAAAAATAGATAAATAGGATTTCATCAAAATTAAAATCTTTTATACTTTAAAGGACACCATCAAGAAAGTAACAAGACGACTCTCCGAATGGAAGAAAATATTTGGAAATATTGATAAGGGACTAGTATTCAGAGTGTACGAAGTACTCTTACAGCTCAACAGTAAAAAGAAAAATAACCCAACTTAAAAATGGGCAAAACATCTGAAGAGACATTTCTCTAAAGAAGACACGCAAATGGCCAACAAGCATACAAAAGATGTTCAACATCATTAGGCATTAGGAAAATGCAAATCAAAACAATGAGATACCACTTTACACCCACTGGTGTAAATATTCATGCACCTAATAAGAGATCTTCAAAACAGATGAAGCAAAACCTGACAGACCTGCAAGGAGAAAAGCCTTAGCACATTGTCATGTGCCCATGGCTGCTTCTGCTTGCTCAGAGAGGACAAAAGAAAATACTAGTTTCTCCACAATAAGATACCACCTCACACCTGTCAGAATGGCCATCATCAAAAAGTCTGCAAATAACAAATGTTGGTGAGGATGTGGAGAAAAGGGAACCCTTATACACTGTTGGTGGGAATGTAAATTGGTGCAGCCACTATGGAAAACATTATGGAGGTTCCTCAAAAAACTAAAAATAGAATTACCATATGATCCAGCAATTCCACTCCTGGGTATAAATCAGAAGAAAATGAAAATACTAATCTGTAAAGATAATATGCACCTCAATGTTCATAGCAGGACTATTTACAATTGCCAAGATATGGAAGCAACCTAAGTGTCCATCAACAGATGGATGGACAAAGAAGATGTTGTGTATATCTATCTATCCATCTATCCATCTATCTACCTATCTATCTATTTATCTAGACAGATATACACAATGGAATATTACTCAGCCATAAAAAAGAATGCCATTTGCAACAACATGAATGGACTTGGAGGGGCATTATGCTAAGTGAAATAAATCAGAGAAAGACAAATACTATATGTTTTCATTTATATGTAGAATCTAAAAAATAAAACGAATGAATGTAACAAAACAGAAACAGACAGATATATAGAACAAAGTAGTGGTTATCAGTGGGGAGAGGCAAGATAGCAGTAGAGGATTAAGAGGTACAAACTACTATGTATAAAATAAATAAGCCACGAGGATATATAGTACACGCAGGGAATATAGCCAAAATTTTATAATAACCATAAGTGGAATATAACCTTTAAAATTGTGAATTACTATGTTGTACCCCTGAAACATATAATATTGTAAATCAAGTATACTTCAATTTAAAAAAACCTGAATACAGGAAAAAAAAGAAAATACCGCTTTCTCAGAGCAGGAGAAGGATGCATTTGTGAAAATGGCTTTAGACTGTTATCTCTTTCCACTCCATGTGGGCAGTTTTCTGTGCTGCTGCTGGACTTGAGGTGGGCAACAGCTGCCACCTGAAAGTACACAGTTAATTTAAGAACATATTTAAGTCTAGTAATCTCAAAGCCTGGCTTCTTACTGTACTGATTATTATAAGCTAAGCAGGGCCCTATTTTAGCCTACATGTTTTCCAACTTGTCTTCAACCTTCCCTTCATTTTTATTCTGATAAGTAACCACATACTGCTTGGCCCAGTTGGTTTGATGTTGGCTCATTTGATTCCCAGCCTCAATTTCTGCTGAAGGGAGCCAAATAAGGAAAGTTATTGCATGTAAAGTATGACCAGTGAAGGTTATAGTTAGCAAACTCTAGTTGCTTCTGTGTGTTTATGTAGGCTGGTGTTAATGAAATATAATGAACTTTCCTGTTGGAACTAAAGAAAAGTTCCCCTCCCCAGAGTACTTTTTACATTGTTTAAAATAGACAATAGAGAGTATCCGCATGGTCTCAGGTTTACATAGCAATCAGTACACACTGGTCCTTACTTGGACACTAGTAGCACTGGAGTGTTTGCAGATCAGAGCATTCAAATTCCAGGCGCTCATCTGGATTCAAGATCCCCGAGGAAGGTCATGTGAGGCGGACACCAGGCCAGACTCACAAGGTTTACTTTCACTACAGAGACTTGGACCAGACAGACAAAAGTATCCTGAGGTACCGTGGGTTTACTGTAAGTCCCCTATGTCCAAGGGCTAATTCTAAAGGGTCTCAGGTGCTGCAATGGTGCTGGGAAAAATCACTCATCATTAACTAGGAACCAAGATTTTCAAAACATGCAACTTATCACTTCTCATGAGGCAGAGAGCCCTGTAGTGCCAGGAATCTCCAATACATAGGATTCTGAATTTTTTGATACAGGCATCTTCATGACTAGATGGTGATGATTAGATTCTGAGTGAAAAAGAACTTAGCGGTTTGTTCTATGACCTTGAGAAAGTCACTTAACCATTCTAAGGCTCAGCTCCTGCATCTGTAAAATGCAGTTTGAATAGATCAGCACTGTTGAGGTTCAGATGAAATCATGTTTGAAGAATGACATTTTAATGAGAACTATATAAATGTAAGGGGTTACTCTTGTTTGCTACTGAGGCATCAGTGATAGTGTTTGTTACAGCCCAAGCAAGAGTCAAATTACTGCATCAGAAAAAGACACAAAAACATGACATCTGGTTTACCATTCTGGCTTGCGATAGACTGGCAATAGCAAACACTTTACTGGCCCCAAGGAAATCAACCAGAAAACGATTTCACTTTAAATGAAAATATCTTCACTTCTTGGCAGGCTCCATGTGGCCCTGGTTGAAATTTACAAGTAGTCTCAGACTGCCTTTGGCTTTAGAGGCTGTTACATCTTCCATAATCCCCAGTCTAAGTATTCATTCTGGCACCCTTGATGAACACAGGGAAGCAGATCTGAAGTATTTCTGCTGGCTCACCTTTCACAGGGACTCTTGAAGTTAGAACACCACTTGTTTTAGGTGATTTAAATTGCCTATTTCTTGGCCTAGTAATACTTTGGTGTTTTTAACTAACTACAGGCGTGTACACCTGACTTGGCAGATTTCTCTGGGGGAAGTAGTACTACTAGGAGTTTTCTTTATGGAGCTTTCAGGGATCAGTTACCAGTGCTTAGCATCTAGTTTGCCAACTGAGAATCTTCATTCAGAGTAGGATGAAGCAAGCCAAATGACCACCTTGGGGGAAGTCAAGATGCATTCTTTAGAGATCCAGTGAAACAATATTTGAAAAAAGTTAAATAATTTAAGATTAACAAATATATTTTGCCTCGTTTCACCCTAAGAACCTTGGAACACAGCTTCCAATAAAGCTTGGTAAACTAGGTCTTAGACTAAGTGATGTTAAGTCATTTCTGTTGGCTCATCCCTCAGTACAAAGTGGCAGGTGCTAGTCATGCATGCCGGTTTTATCAATTCAGCCTCATTGTGCCACCTGCAGAATAAAGCACCTCCAACAGATTTTGGAAACAAGAAGCAGTTGCTCATTCGGCAGGTTATCAACAACATACAATACACTTATATTAGGATAGTCTGAGGAGAGTTTAATGAGAAAGATATAGGGAGTCTGTAGGGAAACCACAGAAGGTAATGCAGGAATCCAGGACGAGCAGCACAGCAACAGCAGACTTGTCATCATAAACATAGACCTGAAGGGATGAGAAGAGGTTACTACAATCAGAGGGGGAGATAATTAAGAAGAACAGGTCATCTTGAGAGGAGCAGAGACATTCAATTGAGGAGTACAAGCCAACCTGAGGTGACCCTAGAGGCCCCATAAAAATAAATACCCTAATCTCAGTCTTGCACATCACTCTGCTATCCTGTTGGGGAATCGCATTGGTTGAACCCAAGCAGAAGCCAGAGGGCACAGTAACCCTCGGGGGCAGAAAGCAGGGTGAAGAATGCAATGTGAATCCGGAAGAGGAAAACAGAAGATATGTGGCATAAACTGGTATGATATCAGCAATCCGTCGTCCTGTGGGGTCAGGTGTTGGGCATGCTGTCTACTCATAAAAGAAGAGAATTACGGTTACATAAATGTGATTTTAGCCTGCCCATGTGTTAGAGAATGGGTGGGTGAGCCAGCTTTCTCCAGACAGCTACTGCTGGCAAAAAGCCTCATGATCTGTCCTAGTCCGGCCTACAATTAGATTTGGTAGTAACAGCATACCTATTCTTAGGAGTATATATTAGAGTGACTACCTATTTTTCTGGTTGAGTTGATTTTAGATTCCTATCTATTATGGTGCCCTACAGCTAATAAGTACCTAATGAACGTTCGTTGCTATGGAACTTGGGAGACAGGCCTAGCTCAACTTTTTCCTTCCATGTCCCAACCTACGAGTGCTTCTACCGTAAAAACCTTCCAAACATCCTGAATATACTCTAGAAACCACTGCTGTAAAATGGAAATGACATATGATTTCAAAATATTATTCAATTTATTTTGGAGCTGCCTATGGGTGAAGGTGTTTTTACAGTCCAGTCTGAGAACAGAGCTTCTCTGCTGAAGAAGCCAATTGAAATCCTGGCCAAACAAAAGTGGCTGCATAGGGGAGCAGGGACATTTGCTTCTGTGTTGAGAGGCACAGGAATTACTACCAGAGCCAACTCTTAATCAGGCTCTTAAGAAAATCTTTGACAGCAAAGTTGTCCCTTATCTTGGCTGCAGATATTGGGTAACTGGGCCACCTCTTAAAATACTTGCTACTGATCTTTATGAGGATGAAAGAATACATGAAGCTAAAACGAGGAATCTCATCAACAATGAGCTCAACAAATATATGCTGACATTTAGTTTTTTCCCATGTTGATTTATTTTTAAAGGCGATAGTGCCCTCTTGTGATTAACATATGAATAAACTTCTGATGGCTTGGCATGACCAGTGAGATTTCAATTAAACATGCCAATTGAGGCAAAGAACCTCACTGGCACCGTAAGAAATAGAAAGTGTTTTTCAAATCTGCCCAGGTGAGAAAAGGCATTGTATAATCACAAGGTGTCCAGCGAAAACACTTTTGGAAGTGTTGGAGATGATGAGTGTGATAGCAATGTGGCATACACACACACACACACACACACACACACACACATATCTCATTTGGTTGGTACATGTAATAACTATTTGTATCTGATTAAGCAGAACAGTTCATTCATTGCCTGCCTATGCGGGAAAACCATTAACTGTATTTGACTGCAAAACTCACTATAGGTAACTACTAGAGCAGTTACATCAGAATAATCTTTGAATATTCAGTGGCAAGGGTGAGTCAACAACATTAAGATCCTGGAATGGACTGGGTTCATGTACTTTGAACAACAAAGCAGGGCTGGGGCTAGTTAGGGGATTTAAGAAACACAAAACCAGCTGCACACGCAACTATTAAAATATAAAATATTAGGAGGTTCTTTCTGAGCCAAGATTTTCAACCAGCTAAACATGAGAGGGAAAGCTACAAACAGCAAAACCTCTGGAATCAGTGTTTGCAGCTGTAACTCAAGGAGCAACCTTCAGGTGTACAGCATATAGAAAAATGTATGGGATGTAATATGGCATTTTCACTTACAATTACCCGTTAGTGTTTTCATGCGTGTAGCTCATGGAAAAATAAAGCTAGACTTTGCAATTGGCTAGCTTTGAACTCAACAGTGTTACGAGCAATCAGCACTATGATCTACCATTATTTAGAACCTAAATTTTACCACTATACACTCTACGCTTTAGTTTTTACATGGGTTCATATTAGGGTCTAAAATTCTCAAAATCATTTGGTTGTTTCATATCTTAGCTATAATACACATTTTATTATAGAGGCAAGTCCTCGACGATTTTAGAGAGCTACATGGGTTCATTCTTAATCATTAGGAATATTAACTCACTAATCTGCTTTAAAGATTATTAATGAATTCTTCCCAAAATAGAAAGTAGTTCTGCTTCCTTTCTCAGCCATCAACACAATGTTGTTAATAAATTTATTACCTCAAAAATACTTTCCAAGGAGTTGTTTTCTTCATTGGAAAAAGTACATTACTATGTCTCCTATCAGGTATCAGAGTGATCAAAGTCTGCAGAAACTCCCTTTGCTTTAGAACTGCTCTAAATGATTCTCTGAGAAGGCAGACTACCTGTTGATGTGCAGATGTGTAGTCTATCTGTAAATGAGCAGATTTTTACACATAGCCTGAAGAGATACACAACAAGCCATCCTTACAACATATGATATCTTTAATTAAATTGATATTGGTGAGTTAAAAAACATTAAGTGAGAAGATGACAGCTAGGGAAATAAGGTATTCTTATGACTATTTATAATAAAACGTTTAAAATAAAAAAGTAAGAAACATCAATTGGCTTTGTAATTGAAGAGAGAAGACTAAGTATTGTCTTCCCAGTTCTTGTACAAGCACAGCCCACAGGAGAATAATTCTTACATAAAAAGCACAGGGAAAAGAACCGTCAATTTTTTAAATACATTTTTGTTTCTCAAAATTGTTTGGGAGAACTTTGCCCAGTCGGGGATGAGCAAAAACAAGATGTAAGAAACATCAAAGCTGGGGGCATCTAGTGTTAAGAGTGTCTTGGAGAATATAGCAAAAGAGAAATTACTTCATTAAATATTATAATTTGGTATGTAACATGTACATTTAAAATTCTGATTAAAGTGACTAAAAATGACCTATTTTTTTTTTAAAAAAAAGTCAAATAAGAACTTAGGGGATAAAACTCAAGTTATATTCACTCTCGGTAATAACTTGATGCGAGAATATAAATTCTCTCACTTTGATAAACATGGATATAAAATCTTGCTGTTTGTATTCTAGGTTTTCCTAAGTTTTCTGTAAAGAGTGATTCATGTCAGGTCACATCTAAATGACTCAACATTTTGAGCTAAAAGGCTGTTTACACAATATACACATTCTGTACTTACAGAGCAAAATAAGCTTAACACTTTTATATTAAAAAACTGGGATACAGTAGGATTAGTAGCACCATGAAAAATAATTCTTCCCCCAAACTGCAGTCTTTTATTTTACTCAGTGTGATTCTTCTCTTAATTGAATTTTTAACGTGCCATTTTAGTTACTGGGCAAAATATATAATCTTCATCTTATAATCCTTGGGGAAAGTCATTCTGGACCCAAAAAGTAAATTCATTTCCTTATTTTGTTCGTAGAAAAATAATAGAGACCTTGCTCTGGCACATTGCTGAGGTACATTTGAATCTTCATGATTACTAGTCAGCATGTTCTCCTGGTCATATATAGTAGCACCATTGGTGGCAGCAGTGGTAAAGTTGGGGAGAGTGAGACATTGCATCCTGGGAAATATATATATATATATATATATATATATATATATATATATATATATATATATATATCAATCACATTTAAAAACACACAAGGAATTCTTCAAAATGTTATGTCCTCTTCATGCACACTTGACATCGACTAATACGTGTCCTCAAGTCTCCTGCTTTCAGCGTTTCTGACTGAGGTTTGCTGGGAAATAAGACACAAGATTATCAGATTAGCCTTTTCTGGTATTTGGTTCAAATTCATATGTAAACATTCTCTTTGTGTTTCAGTAGCTCTTCTGATGACTTACTGGTTAACTTTTGAGCAATGCAATCTAACGCAATGACTGCTATAGCCTAAGAGTCATTAGTGGTCATAGGTATTTTTGTGATTCTCCTCCCTGCCGCCATTACCCTTGTCTATTTGTCTCTCCCTCTCTTTCTCTTATACATTTTTTTAATGGTCCTAGAACGAGAGGGATCTGGGCAATTGATGATGAATAAATGATAATACATAACACATAACAATTACATAAAATAATACATAAGAAAAATATTAATGATAACAAAAAAAGCAACATATAAAAATAAATTGAAATTGAAAAAAAATTCCAATAGGATAAAGTATCCTGAGGTTCATGTATCATATGTGGTCTTACTCATTCAAACACTTGGATGAGAGCCTTGAAAACATTCTGGGAAAGGAGACTACTGGACTGGGGAAGGCAACACAGATTATTGCTTCAATTTCTGGGGTGGCTTCAGTCGCTCACTTGTTATTGAGCAGGTCACATAACCTTTCCTTGCTCTGTTTTGCTTTTGAAGAATTATTACCAAGCCATCCCAAACTACATATACCTATTATTAGCCAAGTCTGCTTTGCTGATCAGAGTCTGGTATATGAGGAGAACAAGCAAGAATAAACGACATGGTCCTTTTAATTCCTAATATTTGTCGGGTATAAACCATCCATGAACTGCCTCTCTGTTCGCTAGCACCTCTGAAGGAAGCTTAGGACCTAAACTAAAGCCATAAGCACCTTACCTGAACATGTCTGACACATCTACAGTTGCCAGCCAAAAGCTGTAGGAGTTGGCATAATAGTTGCAGGTCCCCCGCCCATGACACTCAATGAAGGGAGCTGAACGAAACTCTTCCAAGCAGGAACCAGGGGAGGCCAGGGCTTGACCTGAGCCCTCTGCCCCTGCACTTGTGTGCTAGAAAAGACAAGGGAAAATGTGCCACAATACCCATGTGCCATGATACCCTAGTGAACATCCAAAGATATATGCGGAGCTGGGCCAAAAATTCAAAGCCAGTGAAGGAACTAGAGCCAGAGGTAACAGAACAGTATCCACACCAAAGGTATCCAACAGAAGAAACAGGCAGATTATGAAAATATGTTCCAGCAAATGTATGAGAGGGAACACAGTGCTTGGATAGAAGCTACATGAGGTTCAAGCTTCTTACTACGTAGATGATAGGGATTCCTCATATTAGATAGAAATGTAGATATGACGGACAGTCAGCTTTGATGACAAAGACAAGGAAGAGTGTTGCATACCATCATGAAGGAATAACCAATCCAGAGAGAATCCCATCCCTGAGGACAACGGGGAATCTGGATGGTCTGACTGTGAACTGCAATCACCACGGCCGGAGCTTCACATACTGCACATCTGGTAAGGGAAAGGCAGAAGGAACACAATCTACAGGGTAAGCATATGGGAAATAGCAGTCCCTCTTCTTTGGAAGGCTTCCTGGTATAAAAGCCCATTAAGGTGTCTTCAGTGCTCAGAAAAAGAGGAGAAAAATGCACTACTAAATCTTTAGTTAGGAGCATGAGGGTACCTTTTGAAATATGACTAAACCAATTTGGTAAAGTTTATCTAAAAAATAGGGAATGCCTTTAGGGGATCTTTTATTCCCAAGGTTGGGACTGACAAAAAAAAAATCACACACAAAAAAATGAATTCCCAAAGGATTAGGGCAAATATATTGAAAAGGGCACCATGAATTTGCTATTAAGAGAGGCTGAACGAGGTTTAACCTTTATATTCAATGTCAAAGAAACTAGAGTTTCCAATGATTCACCCTTTATGGTTACTAGACTCCCAGGTCAATTGGGTCATGATCAGAATGAAAATGGCAATATCTAACATGCCTAGGAGGTCGAGTTAAACTAGGGTTCTAATGTAGCAACACTGTAGGAAATCTCTATTAATGGTACCACCCTCCTCTTAGTTACTCATGCGCCAAGTCTCAGCTACCACTTTCTCCTTCCCATAACTAATCATGCCAAATCTTATTTATTCTATTAATGTGATACATGTACCCTACTGAGAGTTCCAATCCACTCCTACCAGGACTACAGCGATATTCTCAATCTAACTGCTCTCTCCACCTCTGGACTATCCCCTTTGAAATCCATGTTATACATTGATGTTTCTGTAATCTTCCCTGAAAGCTCAAAAATGTCAGATGTCCCCATTACATACCAAATAAATTCAGAACTAAAACCTAACATTGAAAGCCTTCTACAGTCTAGGTCCAAGCTAACTTTCTGATCTCTTCTCCCTCTGCAACTTTTAGAAACTACATTCTAGACCTATGAGTCTACAACCCATTCCAATGTTCTCTACCTAGTATGCCTTTCTCCCTTATAAATGCCTGTGTCTCAAGTCCTTTACATCCTTCAAGGGCTAAGCAGTTCAAAACGTATTTCTTCCATATAGTCATCTCAGATTTCTCTAGCTGGAATTAAATATCCCTTTCCCAATGCTTTCATAACACTTTACTGGATCTATTGCAGCACTTAGCCCAAGCCTGATACATATTAATTTACATATATTTGCCTAGTGACTAGACTGTGAGCTTTTTTGGTATATTACACTAGTCTATCATGGGTCCTGGTCAAAAGTAGATCCCTGATAAATATGGATCAAACTACATACTGCACTGAGTATTACAAAGGCACCTCTATTCTACCTAACCTGAGATGAATATGATCAGATTATTAGCTTTGGACTCATTTCTAACTAGCTAAAGTAACTAGCTAAACTAACTGGAGATTGATAAAAATCAAAGGTATACCAGTGTCTCACCGACTAATGAATGGCTGGATGCTCTGGCCCTTCAGGGGCTCCATGCTCATTGGCATGGGCTCTGGGGTGGAGAGCCAGTAAGAATAGTCATTTCTTGAAGCAAAGTTGCAAACATTATTGATGTTGCAGAACATGAAAGGCATGGTACTGAAGCGACGAAGGCAGCTGCCGGCCGTTCCTGGGAAGAATGGGGAGAAAAAGAAAAAATGTCATGATGATTAGTTTCTTCTAACATACTAACAACCTTTTAAAGAGGAACTTTCCCCCATCTCTTAGATAATAAATATACTTTAATTCTTCAGTTATAAGATGCACATTTACTCATATTTTTACATCTCTAAAATCAGGACAGATCTTACAACTTATGTAGACATTTATTGTGGTAGCTTATTATATACTCCCCAGCACTGTTTTTAAACTGGTGAGGCATCTTATAAACAATGGTGTCTTACGGAGAATATTGGGTAATTTATTGTAGACGAGTGAAAGGCACACACTGATTCCTTATAATATCATATCAGTATTTCCTCTCCAGGCTGTCCTCGCTTCTTCCAAGACATCCCCAGTATATGTCTTATGTGGGTTCACAATCTCTTTAAGCCTAGGGAAAACTATAGTGCTGACTAATATGCACAGCAACCATGGACAGGTTTGCAGGTAAATAATACAAGGGAAAAAAGTAAATAAGGGAGAAAGGAAGAACGTAAGGGGGAAAAAAAAGGAAAGGAACTAGAGTCTTTAAATTTCTGAGCTGGTAGGGGCAATAGAGGTTATCTCTACCAGCGATTAGGCCATTCTTTTCTCATTTACTCACAAAGGAATGATGAAAAATGATGTAACCCCCTCACACATTTTTAAGTTGACATCTCAAATTTTTCATCAGAAGTTTAAATTGATACTGTGCCAGTTATTAAGTTATTGGTTATTGTCTCTTGGCTTCACACCCACCCTTCTATACTTTGTAATACCAGAGCCTGGAATTTTGCAAACCACATTTCAACATTGCCAGCTGTCATTTGTAGTGTTTTGTGAATATTTATATTTAAAAACAAACTTTGACATCACTCTTTTAAATGTATCCAATGTAAGTATTTGAAACCTAACAATAAACCTTTTGAAAAGTGCATAAACTCCTCTTTAATAACTGGAAATTATACAGTGCTCCTTTTGCATTTGGAAATTATATTTCCATTCCACTTCTCTCACACAGTTTTATCCTAATGTATTTTTTTTTATTTTTGAAAGTCTTTTACTGATTATCCAATCATAGTTTTCTGAAACAAAAATTTAAAGTAACTTTTAAAAACTTTCTGTGACCCTAAGGCTTTACATGTTAAATATTTTATTTTGAATGGTCATCATCATAATAGTTACTAATTCACATTGATCAAAAAGATAGTTTATTATAAATTTTGATAATTACTAAACATTAAAAGAAAACTTTTATTGGAAATGCATTTCCTAATGAGATGGATTAGAAGTGAATTATAGAGCCTGAGTTGATGGAGACTTTAACAAAGCCATTATTTTGAATTGTTCCTCTGAATTTGTCCCCTAGAGGTTTTCATGTTTCAAGGCAATATGCCATAGTATGAGTCTTTTATAAAGTGGGAGATGGGTGGTAGTGAAAGGGGACATGGGCAACAAGATTATCCAAAGCACATACACAGGCAGTTCGACTTTAGGAGAAAGTACATATGAAAGTTGAGGATTTGTAAACTAAGTCCTTTAAAATTATACATTGGAAATTTCTCATGTATCCAAAGGGGTATGCTTATCTCAGGCTGAAGGTGACTGACAAAAGAACAATAATTCTTAAAACTGGTAGACTGTCAGAATCACTGGGAATTTTTATATAATAGGTTTGGGATGGGCCTAGGAACCTTTTCAAAAGTTCCCCAGGTTGAAAAGCATTGATTTATTGTAATTTATACTTTTTTCAGAAAAAAATGGCTCAGAGAGGTGAATGATTTCAAAGTCATGTGAGGGCAAATAACAAAATTGACATAACTGAAAAACGAATGGGTTTAGAATTGGTAGGTGTTACAAATGAAACTATCTTCAAAATAGAAACAGACTCACAGACACAGAGGACAGACTTGTGGTTGCCAAGGGGTAGGGGGTTTGGGGAGGGTTGAACTGGGAGTCTGAAGTTAGTAGATGCAAACTATTATGTATAGAATGGATAAGCAACAAGGTCCTACTGTATATAGCACAGGGAACTATATTCAGTATCCTGAGATAAACCATAATGGAAAAGAATATAAAAAGGAATGCATATATATGTATAACTGAATCACTTTGCTGTACAGCAGAAATTAACACAACATTGTAAATCAGCTATACTTCAATAAAGAAAAAAGAATTGGTAGGTGTTGGAGTCAATTCTTATCTCCATCACTTTCTGAGTGTGTGGTTTTGAATAAGTCACTTAACCGCTTAGCCAGTTTGTGTGTGTGTGTGTGTGTGTGTGTGTGTGTGTGTGCGCGCGTGCGTGCATGTGGGTGTGCGTAGTGGAAAAATACAATACTTGTCCTATATCATTCTTGATCATAGTTGTGAAAATCAAATTGGATAATGAATATGAAAGTACTTTTAAATTATAAAGTAATTTAAAAATAAAACTAACATTACTAATCAGGGACAGAGATGGAAATATCCCTGGTCTCAGAAAGAAAAGGAAGATGTGCATAAAAGGAATGCCCATAATGATGAGAACATGGGTGTTTGGTTGTATTTATGCTGTAGGCTACCTATAATGATGCAGAATTCTGGTTATAGTTTCTAAACATTCAAAGAGACTGTGATCTCATGAACTCTCAATGCCTCTATTAAAACTATAGACTAATGGTTCCTAGTATGCTTTTTTTCTCCCAGACAGAACAGTTTTAGTATTCAGTGTGTTTCCTCCACCCTCTTTTTTATACACCATAATCCTTTCACTAATCCAGCAGAGACTATGTATTTACTTAATCAGGTGATTGTTTCCTTAACATCAAACCTATAACTATTCTTTGCTTAGCCATCAAGATATCTCCAGTTTGATCCTTGAGTGAGCTCTAAGCATAGACCCTGCAATCCAGTATCACACTTGGGATCTTGGGCCCTATCATGGCCTTCCTATGTCTGAGGCATAAGCTGTACCTGAGTCAGGGCCAGTTTATAGCCTCTACGTCTGACTACATACTATGATGGGTCTCGTTTGACCAGATACACACATTTTGAAAAGTTATAGTCATATACAGGGTGAGAGATCCCATTTTTTCTTTGCATTACATTTGTGAATTTCATGATGTTCAAAAACTTCTAATGCTTTCTATTCACTAGATAGGTTAGAGATTTGAAGTTTATAAGCTTGATTACGGGTATAAGCTAGACTCTGACAGTAAAGAGAGAACAGAATAAAAGGAGAAAAAGTTTATGGGAGGGCTTCCCTGGTGGCGCAGTGGTTGAGAGTCCGCCTGCCGATGCAGGGACACGGGTTCGTGCCCCAGTCCGGGAAGATCCCACATGCCGCAGAGCGGCTGGGCCCATGAGCCATGGCCGCTGAGCCTGCGCGTCCGGAGCCTGTGCTCCGCAACTGGAGAGGCCACAATAGTGAGAGGCCCACGTACCGCAAAAAAAAAAAAAAAAAAAAGAAAAAAAGTTTATGGGAGAAAAACTAGAGAAAATTATCTAAAAGATAAGAGTATTTTCATAATAAAGATCTGTTGATTCTAAAATTAGAAAAAGATGCTACATAAAGAAAGCAAAAGAGAGAAGGAAAAGTAGCAGAGGGAAGATGAAAAGGAAAAAAAGAGAAGTAGAAGAGAAGGAAGAAAGTTGTTTGGCAAACTCCTACTTTATTAGGCTCTTTAAAATGACCTGTGACTACTGGCTTCCATGTAGGTAGATGTGCCTGGCAGGTGTGGCCATGTGCCCTGGAACAGAGTGAGCACAGCAGACCTCTGGAGGTCTCTGTTGCTGCAGAACTGTTTTCACAGAATGGCCCAGGTAAAGAGACTTCAGAAGGCCTCTTACTATGGAGACCCCAGAAACTGGAGACCTAGACTATCTTCTTAAATGTCTTTATGGAGGCAGAAGGGATAGTGATTTCTAAAATAGGCAGCCCCAGGTCAAACAATGGGGCCTCAAAATGAAAAGTCAGAATTCCAGAAAAAGAAATGTTAGGGATTTGGAAGAGGTCTTGAAAGTCATTCAGTCCAGCCTCATCCCATCAACAAAACTGCCCACCCTATAGCATAGAGAAGATGCACGAGAACACATTAAATGAAGTGGATCCTATATGGAAATATGGTGCTTTGTATAGCTTTAAACTACTCTGATAACACTTTATAAAGCTAAGGTGCTTATTCATGAACTAGCAAAATTAAGCAATGACCTTACTTTCTTTGATCTAGAATCCAAGATTCTCTTCAGCACTTATCTTTAACTTGATAAAGACCAGTGTCAGGAAAGAGGAAACTATCTCCCATGAGTTACGAACACTGCCCACTTAAGCAGCTGCTATACTATAGAGAGCCCAGAGAATCTGTTTCCTCAATAACTAAGCTAACAAAAGTACATATGGCCCTTTCCAAATGCCTTGCTTTAGGCCAAGAATTGTACCTCACACTAGCTAATCAATGCTTTTAGTTTAAAGTTAAATATTATTTATTTAAAACGTATAGTGAATATATTCAGCTGCCCTTGACATGATCTTCAGTTTAGAAGCCCCAAAAGAATAGAGAGAGACACTTTGGCCAAGGCTACTCTAGAACCCAACAAGATTTTCAAAACAAAAACAAAATGCATAGTAAGAAATAAGATGCTGATTATCTCACCCAAGTCTTGACCGTGAGCTCTTTTATTTCCTTGTACATACAGGAGAGAAAAGCCTTCATAAACCTGGATAGTTCCCTGTGGGCATTGTGGTGCATCTGTTGTCTGGCTGTGACGTGTGATGAGAAATCCATGGGCAACAGAGGAGGTTCCAGGGGGACCTGGGGGACCTTGCAATCCATCTGGCCCAGGGGGACCATCCAAACCACGGATACCTATTTCCAAAGAATCATCAGTATACAAATTAAGTAAGCTCTGATTCCCTATTATGGCTATCGACACAACATTATGACCTTGTTTGATTAGTTAATATTTATAGAATGTCTACAAAGACATTGTCAGATATCATGGATTTGGAGATAAATAAAATACAGTCCCTGCCCTCAAAGAGATTTAAATGTATTCTTTTTCTTCTGAAATTGGTTGATGACATTAGGCACTAAATAAATACTGAGTGAATGGAACATTAGATGGGAAAATGTGATGCTTATTTGGGGGGTTTGTGTTATCTAGTCTCTTGCTGTACTAAAGGAGTGCAAACCCCATGACGAAATTTCAGCCTGCTGTTTTGTTCATCAACGAGAAAGGAGGGGTGTGGCTGCCATCAACCTGCCAGCTTCAGTGCTGATAAACATTTTCCTTTGAATCTGTCTGGGGAATTATTCTCACGCATACCTTTTTGTTTAGAGAACAGGCTGGGTACTCTAAGGAAACTTTTCAAAATGTCTAATTTCAATCTACCACTGGTTCCCATTCTCCATTTGGCCACTCGACTTGAGCTTATTTAAAAATTTTCTCTATTTACAGGCCTTTGGCCACTGTGTGTATAGATTTTCATTTGGGGGAATTTCACAGCAATGCCCATATATGTGATGAAGATGGCACTAACTTGTTTCTTCCCTAGAAATACAGTTAATGAAACAGGAGGGTGTTGGTTCTAGGAGCAACACGGTTATCACCAACCTGCCTTGTTGCCGCTGCTAGTTTTTACCAAGACAAACCTTTATGTTTATATTATTTAGAGTTATATTTATATTATCTAAAGTTGTTAAAACATATTGAGGGACTTCCCTGGTGGCGCAGTGGTTACGAATCCGCCTGCCAATGAAGGGGACACAGGTTCGAGTCCTGGTCCGGGAAGATCCCACATGCTGCGGAGCAACTAAGCCCGTGCACAACTACTGAGCCTGTGCTCTAGAGCCTGTGAGCCACAACGACTGAGCCTGCGTGCTACAACTAGTGAGTCCATGTGCCACAACTGCTGAAGCCCACGTGCCTAGAGCCCGGGCTCCGCAACAAGAGAAGCCACCACAATGAGAAGACCACACACCGCAACGAAGAGTAGACCCCGCTCGCCGCAACTAGAGAAAGCCCACGCGCAGCAATGAAGACCCAACGCAGCCAAAAATAAATAAATAAAATAAATAAATTTATTCAAAAAACATTGAAAATTATCAGAAGTTAAGTACAGTGAGTACCTGGAAAATCCTCATTTTGAGGAAAAGCTGGGTTTTCCAGTGCCCTAAACACATAAATAAAAACCACCTTTCTACGCTTCTCTTATATTGGCACATCTGTGTCATCCCATTTTTCCCAAGCAACAGACTCCCTACCTAGCTATGCTCTCTCAAGAGGAGGCTCTCACAGCTTCAATCGGAGGCCGTATGTCCAGAGGTCCCCCAGACTTAAAAACTAGTATCAGCAGCATGTCTCACCTGGCTGGCCTGGTAAACCTGGGTCTCCTTTGTGCCCTCCTGCACCATCAAAGCCAGGGAGTCCATTGCGTCCAGGATCTCCTGGAGGGCCAATTGGACCTATAGGAAAATGAAGTAGGGTTTTCAAATGTGGGTAGAATAAATCCACATCCAGATAGATTTGGGACACTTAGGTCCTCGAGTGTCACTGAAGTCATAATCTGGTTTTGTCTTTAATTCAGATAAATGAAGGAACAGCTCAAGCCCAGGACAAAAGAAGCAGACAAGGATTTAGCTTTAATTTTGAACAATTCATTTGCCTCTGTGGAGATTTCCATAATATGGCAGTTGTGTTCTCCTCGCCTTCAGAACAAGATAGAGCGCAAGGCCAACTTTTGTTATATATCTCACCATAGGCAAGGCTGTTACTGCCTGGTACACTTTATGTATGAAAAAACTGCTATTAAGCCACCTGATAAAACAGAAAGACAAGTTCGTTTCTAGCTTTCTTTTTAATCAAAGTTGGCTGCAAGCATAGAGTCAAATGGCCAACTAGATAGGATTTAGTTTGAAAATCAGGAGGCCTCACAGTGGGGAACTGATAGCCCACCAAATCAGCCTTCTATCCTTCTTGTGGTTGGGATAGAGAAAGCACCATATCTTAAATGCATATTAATTTCATTACAGAGATTTTAACAACATTAACCTCATCATTCAAGTTAGGATAGCCAGAGGAGTTAAAAGAAATTGGACTGGGCCTAAAAGAAATTAGGGCATGAGAAATGAACACTTTCAAGGAGAAAACGAAATGGAACCTAGTGGTCTGGTATTCTACTAGTTGCTGAGACTCCTATCGTCAGAGACAAACTCTAACAAGTGAAAGAAGAATGAGGGAAATGTTTTCAAATACATAAGGCTTAAAAAGATGATCTACAAAGGTACCTGGTAAACCTTGAGGTCCTGGTAGTCCTGGTAGACCTTTTAATCCAGGCTGGCCTGGAACCCCTGGTGGACCAGCATCTCCTTTGATTACAATACTCTGTCCTGAAGGACCAGGTAATCCAGGGGGGCCTAAGAGGCAAAGCACATGAAGTTGAAGGTAGGGAAGAGAAAGGTCGGAAAGAACGGATGCCAAAGTAACCTCAGATCAGAATAAGAATTGGTTTGAGAGAAACAAGTTACATGTATTAGAATTTGCTATGTCCAACAGAAATCTGTTTGGGAAAATTATCATTATCTCACCCAAAAGGCTGAAAAAATAAATAATTTTCTTAGGGTCCATGGACAAATTAGGCATATTGTCTCAATTTTCAAGCCTTGAATCATGACTCGGTTACAAGAAAGTCTAATCCACTGCAAATCTGTGAACACTGGTGTCAAGGTTAGACAATTCTATTTGCCGTAGAGTCCATTCTGATTCTAACATCATTTGCAGTTCTTGTTTGTTGTGCTTGTCAAGGGACCCACTGAACTAACTAGTAGAGGAATTTAGTAGATGCTCTGTTTCACAGTTTACAGGAAACCTCTTTAAGTCTCTCAGCAAAAAGAACTCTTTTCATATTAAAAATATACAAACATACTTATGTGACTTGCTCTTGTGCTCTATTCAAGTGAATACGGGAAAGTTAGTATAAAGGTCAATAAAAATCTCATTGAAGCATTCTTTTGGTCCTGCATCTACCTTAAACTTAAAAGGTCTGCTCCTGATATTACATTATTGAAATAGAGAGCTTGAGAAGATTAGTTCATAGAGGGAGAGTCCTGCCTATTTCCCCTCAGGTGTTGGGGACTGAGACTCTGAAAGTTTTGGTTGAAAGGCAGAATGCAAACTTTCAAATTCTTCAATGAGTTTAAGTATCAGGTATAACTAGCTCCAGAAATAACTCTTACCTGGGGGGCCAATAAGTCCTGGATCCCCCTCAGGGCCAGTTGAACCAGGTTCTCCACTGGGTCCTTTCATGCCTGCAAAGAAGGTACACACAATTGCACAGCAAAGCAACAGGGCCACAGCCTTTACCCAGCCAAATCAGAAAATGGGTGTCTTCTCCCAAAGTAGTTTAATGTAAAGAAGGAAACTTCCAAACACCCCTTCAAATACCTGGAAATCCTGGAACACCAGGGAGACCAGGATCTCCTTTCATTCCATTGAGACCTGGCCGGCCAGGATTACCCTGAATAAATAAAATCATTAATTTTAGAAAAAAGTTGGGGGGAGGGAAGGAAGTGAGGGCATAGGTGGTGATTTGTAGCACTGGCTCTAGAGTCAGACTTCCAGGATTCAAAACCCAATTCACCTCTTATTAGCTTATGTGACCTTGAGTTGTTTAACTTCTTTGACGCATCATTTTCTCACCTCTAACATACAGAAAATAATAGTATCTACTCCACGAAGTTGTTGTGAGGACTACATGAGATAATTCATATTAAGTACTTAGAAAACTGATTGGCATATGATGTTTACTTAATAAATTTAGTTATTATTTTACTATCATTAACAAAGGCACTTTTTTTTTTTTTTGTGGTATGCGGGCCTCTCACTGTTGTGGCCTCTCCCGTTGTGGAGCACAGGCTCCGGATGCACAGGCACAGCGGCCACGGCTCACGGGCCCAGCCACTCCACAGCATGTGGGATCTTCCCAGACCGGGGCATGAACCCGTGTCCCCTGCATCGGCAGGCGGACTCCCAACCACTGCGCCACCAGGGAAGCCCGGCACTTCTTTTTTAGTGTAGCCCTGATGTGGTAAGTGTGTGAATTAGAATCTAAGAAATGATAAAGTCTGAAAGACTAAGCAAAAAAATATAGTGGGTTTGAGGACCCAGGAAAACAATGGGAAGAAGAAGAGTTGAAAATAACTCTAGAATGGATCTAAAGGGAAAATAAGTGTGGAACGATGAAGCTCTTATTAGTAGTAATGAAAAAAGAGGCAAGGCTGGAACATCTTATGCCCAAACGTAAGAAAGAACTTTAAAACGGGGGGCATGTCAGAAAGTCACAGGATCCAGCTTGAAGGAGCTCCCAAATCTAGGACAGGTTGAGCATCAAAATAAGTAATAATAGAATAAAAATTATGAATCATTGAAGAGAATGAGAATTTATGAGTCCATAATGATAACAAATAGACAGTAAATAGAAGAGAAGGGAGGCTCTCGCTTACAGTAGGGCTGAGTGGTATATGTGGAGGTAGTTGCCACTATCACAGTATTGAACAGTTGAGGCAAAAATCATAAATAGATATTATATCTAGGGAGAAATTTTGATGTGGAATAGTATATATATTTGCATTATCTTAATGTGTCTTCCTGTAGTTTTGCTTATTAGTTACAAGGGGAAGAATAGTAACCATGCAGTGGAGAAACGAGGTAACAACTTGATGGGAAGATCAAAATTAAGATAACTAATGAAGGGCAGATGAACACCATGGGCCTCCATATCTGAGAACACACAACTCATGGAGTATTCCAACTGGGGATGCATAACCTGAATCTAATTATGAAGAAACAGCAGACAAAAGAAGAAACATTCTTTTTTTTTTTTTAAATGTGAACGGGCTACATTTCTTCAAAAATGTCAAGGTTATGAAAGAAAAAAATAGGTTTAGAAACTGTTTCAGATTGAGGGAGAATAAAGAGATATAACAGTTAAATGCAATGCATAGTTTGGTCTGGATCTTATTTTGGATGAGGAAAAATGCTATAAAGGATATTACTAAGTCAATCGATACAATTAGAACATGTGGGCAGAAATAAAAATGTTACATCGATGCTCAATTTCCTGAAGTTGAGAACTGTACTATGGTTATATAAAAGAATATATTTAATTTTAGGAAATATTACACACTGAAGTATTTAGTGATAAAGGGACATGATAGATACAACTTATTCCCAAATATTTCAGGAAAAAATACATAATTATACACACACACGCATACACACACAACATACATACAGAGAGCAAATGGGGCAAGACATTAACAATTGGTTCATCTGGGTAAATGTGGTTTTTCACCATTCTTGCAATTTTCCTATAAGTTTAACATTATTTCCAAACAAAAATTAGAAAGGTGCAAATGTAAGAACTTGCATGAAAGAAAATGAACAGAACTCGACAATACCAGATTTATAAAATGTTGGCATCAGACAGTAGTCTTGAATCAGGCATAGTGACATGTGAACTGGAAGGACATGGGAAATGAATGAGGTAGGAAGTGAGTAGAGAATGAATAAAGAGAAGATTAAAATTTTAAGTCTAGATGTCTAGAAGAATAGTGATAACAGGAAAAAATGGTTAGTTGTTGGAAAGCTTTAAGGACAATTTCTTTAGATATTTTTTTCTGCTATAAAGCAGCCATCAGAGTTAAAAGACTGAGCCCAGACTCTGTTGGCTGCAAAATCTAACAACAATCCTCCTGAATGAAGGAAGGAAGCTTTGAGGATCCATAAAGAAGTATGTGACTTTCTGGGTCACTCAAACGAAGGTGGAAAACACATGAACACAGACGTGGGGATATGCTATTATTCTCTTTTTACAGGTAAAGACAGAAACACAAAGTGTCTGTCTGCCTTCCTCACAGACACAAAGGAGAAGTGTACAGAGGAGCTGAAATCTGACCCTAACTCTATCTAATTTCAAAGTCTAAAATATCCCCACACTCACCATGATTATTTCTCTATGGAAGGACTACTCCTCCACATGCAATGCTCATATATATATATATATAGCTTAGTCAAGAGCTTTGACCAGTAAATGCTAATTAAAATAATGCAATTTGGAATTCTCATTTGGAATGCAAGCACCCACACCCCTTCCTCACCAAATACTCCCATTTCCTACCTGGAGTCCTGGTGGTCCTTGATCTCCTTTCAAACCAGACAAACCAGGTTGCCCAGGTTGGCCCGGGTTTCCTCTCTCTCCTTTAATGCCCCCAATTCCAGGGAGACCCCGGGGACCTTCTGGACCTGGTAGACCTTGATAATGCAAAACAAATAATCACATTTCAGTATAACATAAGAATAGCATCAAAGTCAGGCTTTTACATTATCCAAATACTATTAGTCATCTAAATACTATTAGTTTGCAGAATAAAATCCAGACTACATTAAATATATAGATCCATGCTGACTCTCTAATGTAAAGTGGGCTGGGTTCTTTTTGTTATTAACACTGGTTTGCAGACTCTTTTAGTTTGTATTTTATTTTATATTTAATCCAATAAACTCATATCTAAAGGAAGGACTTTGGACATTATAATAAAGATTGCTTCTGTAATCCCTAAGTGTTTAAGTGAACCAAAAGAGACACCATAGGACGCTGTTCTCAAATTGGAAATGCATCAGAATACCCAGGAGGGCTTGTTAAAATAGATTCCTGGGTCTAATCCCAGAGTTCTGAATCTTGTTAGGCTGGAGAGGGGCCCAAGAATTTGCATTCTAACAAATGCCCTGTAGATAAACTAGTGTCCTGTAGCTAAAGTTGCTGGTTCATGACCACACTTCGTAGGGCAATCAGGGATTCAAACCATTTGTCTCATTGTGATTAAAATAAAATTTCTTTACTTGTAAGTAGTTACTTTTATTCAGCTTGTATTACTATGTAATTAAGATAGTTATTTAAGCAAACTAATTGTTTAATTTCATTTTAGTGACATGCTTAATACATGGGAATATTCTAGTGTCAGAAAGTTATTGATTCAATATAGTACTTTTGAATTTATTTTAAATATGTTTTTGTATTATTTACAGTTTAAATATTTCTGAAGAGAAATAAAGGATTTGGCATATAACTTCTGAATAAATAATTTAAAAGGGGATTTGGTAAGCTCTTTCCTTATTCTGTGTTTTAAACTTTTCTTCCTAAATAAAGATATCAGGTCCATTAAGTAACCAAGAAGATCTGATAAATGGCCACATTTTTCTCACCAGGTGCGAAATAGCTGTTACTTGCCTGCAGTGTGCTAAGCAATAGCTGAGGTGGAGACTAAGTAGTCCTGCCTTAAGAAAATAATTACCAAGCCCCAAATAATGAACAGCAACTAGTGAGCACTTATACCTTCTCTCCTCCAGTAATCTTAGTTTTTCATTGGTTTCAACAAAAAAGGAAAATATGTAGGGATTATTTTTGAAGGAAATAACATAGGCATATGAATTTAGAATACTGAGTTCATGCTTACAATATGCACAAAAGGTCTCATTTTTTATCCTATCCTTTCCAATACTCTTATGACCCAGAATCAATGGCTACAGGCTAACAAGGCAGCATGCTGTAGGGATTATGAATGCCGGACTCTGGAGCTAGAATGCTGGGTTGGAATCCCAGCTCCATTAATCTTTAGCTGTTTGACCTCAATAAGTTTATTCACCATCTTAGCCTCAATTTCCTCTTCTTTAAAATGTAAATAAGAATAGTACCTACCTTATCAGGTTGTTCCAAGAATTAAATAAGATAATATATATAAACACAGTGCCTGGCACATAGTAAGAATTATTTAAGAAGTTTTAAACAATTATTATTATTACTAGTATTATCTTCATTATTGGTAAAACTGAAGGTAAGAACATATCTTTAAAATATAAACCTGTTTTTAATCTTTCAGCTATATCTATGTGATTTCATAATATAACAGTGTTCTATCTGTCACATGAGAAAGAGGAAGCAGGTTCACAACAGTACAACAATCATTTTATCTTTAAACAGTTTTAATCATATAGTCACCCTAGCCCAGCACCAGACAGACACACTCAGAAATTCCCTTCCCAATCATAAAGAAAGGGTTGGGGTACTTTGAACTTAAACAAACAAATTAAAAACAACTTCTGAGTTCAAACCCCTTGATAGGGTTTTCTAAGAAAAATTGTTAGTCTCATCCATATGTATAATTTGGACTAGAAATCAGGTAGCAAATCAGGTCATTAAGAGAAAAGTAAACTATCTGTGAATCAGCCTAACAATGACTAGGGTAAGAGTAAGAGGAAGAAAAAAAGGAACATTTTACACCCTGCTTCCCCAGTTTGAAAAGTAAACAGAACATTGTTATCATTTGGAAAAAAGTAGGCATATTTTGGGCATTGCTCTGTTTGCAATTAAAAGGAAATTTGGGGAAATTTACATGTTATTAATTCGGACCTGTTGTTCTAGAGTCTCTCAAATTTAAATTACTGATTTGCTAATGATACAAGATTTATTTTTAACAATACTCAGTAGTTACCCTCTTCCATTACTGAAAATAGCCATGAAAACACAGATCTGATCAATCTCAAGGAACAAAAATTCAAGAAAATAAAATCAACATACAGAGGTTACAAATGGGCCAGATGCCTGCCTGAATATCTTAATGCAGTCTTAAAAATAAGTGTATTTCCACTTAAAATTCAACATGTTTCAATGTATGAATTACCTATTATAAATAATTGAAACCACAAAGACCTAATGTCATTTCAAACTTGATTATAAACAAGTCACATTACCTTCACCAAAATGTTAAATACCAGAGCAGGTAGTATTTGAGGATAACAGCACTCTTCAATGACTTCTGAATTATAGCAAAAAAAGTGCATTTCTCTTGTCACACATACAAAGCATTAAAAAAAAAAAAAAAAAGAATTGACCAGTGAAGAGTCTAACCTTGAAAACCTGGGAAGATCAGAGTTCACCAAAGCCCAAAGATCGATGTTAGCAGTATCAGACATCACACAGTACAAAATAAGATTACGAGTTAGAAGTGGTTCACATTATAGCACAAGTTAAACAATAATCCTCTTTGCCAGCATTTCTTATACCTACAGCGTAATCAGTATGCAAACAGGACCCTACAGGAGTATAGAGAGCCAAATATTTTAAAATAGAGCTTATTCTAGAAAATAAGCTGCTAATTTTCATTAATGCAAAAAATGCAAAACTCTACTGAAGACATGTTAACACTGCTACAGTGGCTTTCCAAAAGTTAGCACCTTCAAAACATTAAAGTTGGAAAGGTAGTACCACTTCACTGATAGCCTTCTATTCCTCTGGGTAAAACTTTTGGGTAAAAGTTTATCTTGGCCTCTGCCATTCTTTAGTAAAAACATGAGGTGCAAATTTATTGGTGTGTGCAGGCTGCTCCAAGGAGCTACAGTTAAATTTAAAGGCCTTATTAGACAAATATACAAAGATCATAGGTGATCAAATAGAGAAATTAAAACACGAGTATACAATGGCCATTACCAACTGTACTTCTGTTTGTCTTCTTTGAAAATCATTCCATGAAGCCAGATAGTGATTTTTAAAAATAATCCGTCAAGAGGCGTTCTTCTGTGCATTATTACTTGTAATAAGTTACTCAAAGACAAAAAGACAATGTGTGTTTGCTCACTATTGAGTTCGAATTTTCCAAAGATATGAAGACCATCAGTGAAGGGGCACTTCAAAATATTTTGGCATGCAATATCCCACCCCAAACCACAGAAAATATCACATTTACTTTATATTATTCAATGCACATATTAAAATAGGCTATTAACTATTAAAAGAAGGATCATTAAATAAAAAGATAAAAAGCCTACAAACAGGACAACCCTTGGTTAATGTTAATTGACTATAAACACAATTTCCTTTTCTTACAAGTCTTGTTATGATTTATAAGCACTGAGGTTAGCAGAGAGAATGAATTGTGCTAGAGCCCTGAATCCTAGGAATCAGAAGACCTAGGATCTATTCTTGGCTCTACTACTTATATCTATGGGATTCTGGGTAATTCAATCTCTCTGAGCTTGTCTTCTCACCCACATAATGGGAATAGTGTTGTCTGCCCTAACCTCCTTCAGAGTTGTTTTAAAGATCAAATTTATTTAAAAAAATGTTGACCTGATATCTGCCATGTGAAAGATGCTACAGGGAACACAAAGATTAGCTAGACCCAAATTCTGCCTTCAAGGAGCTTATAATGAAAGTATGTTACATGATATAAATGGTGGTATGTCATATAAATATAAAACATTGCTATTACTACCTAGTGATAAAACTTTTAAAGCATTTGACAATTTGAAATTCAGGAGGCCAAAAATCAGTTTCTGTTTGTTTAAATGGTTTCTAAATCACATACAGCAAACTGACTCAAGACAACACTTTGAGCAGAGTCTGGCAAGACAATTAGCTAGATAAATTAGAATTCCTACCAAAGATAATTCAGTTTGAGTAAAGACATTTTATATATGTGTTTGATATAGAAGGACCAAAACAAGAACTCTTAGAAAAATATGTCACTGAACTATATGATATTTCAGTCTGAGTAAGTGACAAGGAAAACTTCAGATCATATCATAGCAAAACTTCTAAGACTTTAATTTCTAAAAGGTAACATTTTAATGAGTTATATGCCAAGTCAATTTTGTACATGAGGCTCTCAATCCATTATTTCTCAAATGATCTAACAAAGTTTAACTGAAAAACAAAATAAAACAAAAATCTCAAGTCTTGTATATACGTGGTAATAACTAAAGATAAGCTGATGAATTGACTGGTAAATTTTAAATCCAGTTTCCACTTAAGGTTGTAGTCTTCAACTGTTGCAAAGAAGAGAACGCTGCAGATACCAGATTCCAATAACTATGTAACTTAGAGTACATCTGGTAAATAAGTTGTCAAATCAGTTTTAAATGTGGCTACTTTCCTTTTTCTTCTTTGAATATATTCTAGTGCCTCAGAAGAAAACAATATTCTAGCTGACAGTAAAGTCTGGAAGTGATCAAGGCAGCAGACTTCTATGTAAGTCAGATAGGACAGGACTCAAAATTACTTCAAAGAATACCCTAGTCTTCTCTTTATCTTGGCAATAGTTAAATATCATGTGTTTGTCTTAAACTTTTTGATGACATCCATTTAGGAAAAACACAAGAAGCAGTTAGTAGGGGTTGATGCAGCTTTTGAGTTAACAGAAAACAAGAAAGCGAAGTCAAGGCCCAGTCTGCTATCTATAAGAGTCTCCTAAAATGGCAGAAGCAGCTTTGCTCCATCACTTATCATATTTATAACTAGAATAAGAGGCCAGATCATAAGCATCAAGCTATGTAACTGCCTTTGTGGAAAGATGATACATGTTACTAGTAGAACAGACACTTAACGGAGTACTGGAGAGCCCCAAGTCAGATTCCCAGCTATGCCAGTAACTAACAATATAACCTGGAGCAAGCTTCTTAACCTCTTTGGGCCTTAGTTTCCTCATCTGTGACTCAACTTTAGACAGGTTTCTCTGAGCCCTCTTCTCAACTAGGCCTCACCCCTTGGGCCCTGGCCTTGGTCTGTTGAGTCCAGTTTTAGCAAGAATCCTGCTAAGTCAGTTTAGGGAGAGCCTCCCCACCCTTGATATCTGATCAAGTTCCTCATTGCTTATCCTGATGTGTAAGTCCTTGGACTGCCTTTAGCGAGAACTCTAACAGGCCAGTTTAGCAAGAATCTGCTTACCCTTGATGTCTCCTTTTAGTAATTTTTCATCCACTGACTCCTTCACTCTGCTAGTGGACTATAAATCTCCATTTGACTTTGTTGTACTCAGAGCTGAGCTCAGTCTCTCCTATTACAATAGTCTCTTCCCTAATTCAATAGTCTTGAATAAAATCTGTCTTGCTATCATCAACAAATGCCTGTGAATACCTCTTTGACAAATGTAAAAATTAGGTCCTTCTAGATCGATAATCTATGGTTATATGAAATGATGGGTTTGTGGGGGAGTAATAAACCAGGGAATTGATTCACACAGAGATAGATGGCTTCCTAAAAAGAATCTTGAAAAATTATGAATTTTAAAATCATAAGAAGAGAAAATTTCCTGCCATTTCCAATAGCCAGAACTCAGGATTATACTTTTTCCCCTTTTAGTTCCTCCTTAGAAATTTGAAAAGGGCTATTTATCTTGAAAAATAATAAACACACTCAGATATTTGTGGTTCTTTTTACTCCTGATTAGGTGAACATCTTTTAATATGAACTGGCAGTTTTCTAATGGGCAGCTCTTGGTAACTTTTCTTGGGTGTGTACTTTTTATATGTATAGGATGAAAGTAAGATTAAGAGGTTTCTAGTCTGTGCTGGTTGCACTGACTTTTTAATTTACTCTGTGCCTATTAGTCCATTTACATAGCAGCAGAATTTAGAACTTTGTGACAAACCAAAATGTGAAGATGGGATGGTTTGAAAAATTACAAGAGGTATGGCTCGTCAAGAATTGCATATTTGCAGGATCTGATAATACATATTATTGTTTAAAAAGAATGTCTTTTTGAAGAATAGTTCAATTTCATTTACGAGGCAAAAATAGGAAATACACTCTAAAGGTAAACGTAAAATAGTATACAATATACTTTTGAGTACTAAAAATTTTCAACTAAAAATGACACAAATATATGAATTTTAAAATGATAAATCAGTTTTCCTAATTAGGTAATTTTGAGTTATTCCAATAGACAGAAAAACTGGACTCTGCAACTGGACTCTGCAAGTTCCTGACAACTTTCAGATAGATCAACATGTAAGAATTGAATTGGCATATATGCTCTTAAAATATATTCAAACACTTGAAAATATTAGGTACAGGTGTATATGCACCTATATACACACATATACATACACTATATATGTGTATATAAATAATATACACATACATATATATATATATAAATATAAGAAAAGTTTCATACTTCATGCAGATACTACTTTGGAGTTAAGGAGCTAACCTGTAGGACCTGGATAGGGATCAAAGTTCACCAAGGCCCAATGTCATCATTAACAAAAGGGAAAAATATCAAAATTGTTAGAAATATCAAGAAACTAAAGCATTACACTAACTTCTTTCAAGTTAAACTTTAATTCAATAAAAGAATACTCTGTAGCTCATATTCATGCATCTGTATATAAACCAAACTATCACCACTTCACATCAACACTAAAATAAAAACAGCACATGTAACAAATTTTGAAAGACCAAAAATCATTTTGATAATAATTATTACTATGAGTGTAGACGACAACAATCAATTCTAAGAGCAATTGGGTTTAAAATTCCATTTTAATATGTAGTTTATGAACAAATCAAGGAGTCACAAATATTCATCACATGTGTGTTCTTCTTCTGACTACTTTTGTTATTATTTCTTTTAGAAACAGTTATTATTATTATTATTATTATTATTATTTTTGTGGTACGCGGGCCTCTCACTGTTGTGGCCTCTCCCGTTGCGGGGCACAGGCTCCGGACGCACAGGCTCAGCGGCCATGGCTCACGGGCCCAGCCGCTCCGCAGCATGTGGGATCTTCCCGGACCGGGGCACGAACCCGTGTCCCCTGCATCGGCAGGCGGACTCTCAACCACTGCGCCACCAGGGAAGCCCGAAACAGTAATTTTTAAAGAACCTTTGTGACTGATGTCTTTATGTTGACATATTTCAGAGTAATGTTCAGCATTGAGCTCTATTACTAGTAAGAAGAAGCAGCCACAGTGCTGATTAAAATACAAAAAATGATAATAGTTTGGTTTATTTGAATTATTGCATGCATAACCAAGCAAGATATTTGTGTCAATTCTTTACATTACATGCAAGAGAATTAACATGGCTGAGGAGCTTTTCACTGCTTTTCTTCAGTAGTAAACCAAAGTAAAACTTCAAATAACACTCTCTATAAACAGTCAAATCAGATCAGATAAAATCTAGTTTTGAAAATGATCTTCTGAACAAAGTATGTGATCCCATTTAATTCATGTTTTTAGAGCACACTGTATTAAAACTGACTGCAATCTCTTCAGAGTTTATGGAAATTTTCACTTTTAAATACATTTTAAAAATGGGTCAGAGACCTTCAAAGGATAAAAAGGCAATTGCTTTGTTTTTTTAATCTTACATTTCTCTTATTTTTAAAAAATCAATGAGGGCCAAGTTTTCAATAATTAGAAATATAAAAATTGAATATCAAGTCTCAAGAATGTATTAATAATCTATCTCCAGTGATTGAGCTCAGCGACATTAATTCAGGATGAAAATGAGCGTTTCCAAACTTACTAAAATGAAATGACACAGCACAAACACAAAATGAAAAGTGAACATTGGATGCAAAACTGAGACTACTAGAGCAGTTAACACAAGACAAATGAGGTATAGACATGAAGCTGGTATGAAGAGATCACTATTCAATTTAATCATGCTGTGATGTTGAAGATAAATTTGATTGCCTAGCTCCTAGAGAAGATAAAATTTCTTTATTGTGCTTGGTGACATTTGCTGATCATATGACAGAACCATAGCAACACTTTTGGTATGGACCACAAGCATCTATTGGGTGATCACTAAAATGATTTCTGTGGTGACATGCTGAGAAGCTCACATTAAAAATGCAGATGACATTTTGCTGCCAGGTTATCAGTATAGCTTTATGTTTAATAAAAAGACTAATAAATCCACTATTTCCTTTTTTCCTCCAAGTTGGTATGTTTTAGTTCAACTTTAAATGATGAAACGCATTACTGAAAAGAATTATTAGATGCCATGGAAATGGATGGAGCTATGAATAAAATAAGCTCTTTCTTTTTAAGAAGTTCCTTGGATTATAGATTCGAAAGTCCTAAAGACTGAATAACCTACCAGCAAAATGAAATAAATGGACTAATAAATAGACCATTCCCCTACCACTCATGTACATACCTGGTCTCCCTGGAGGACCTTGGGGCCCAGGGTTGCCTTTAGGGCCTTCCAGAGCTGGACCTGGAGAACCAGGAGGGCCTGGGGGACCCTGCAGACCAGGGAAACCATGAAAGCCTGGTTCACCCTTTGGACCTGGAAGGCCAGGGTTTCCTGGAATGCCAGGTAATCCTCCATCACCCTTTTGACCTATGAAAGTGAAGTCATGTTAAGAGAACACATTAAATGATACTGAATATCACGCTTGTCTGTAAGACTAAAGCTGCTCCCACTTACTAGAACAAGTAATGGAATTTACTGAGGTCATTTCTACCTCCTACCAAATCCCCAGCCCATCCCGAAAACCCATACTGTTATTTCTATGTATAGAAATATAGAAACAATAATAACTTGCATCCTAAAAGATATCCTTTGTATTAGGACATAGAGCAATGATCACATGACCAGTAGTTATGAGAAAAAAGGAGAAAAAATAGAAAAGTATAAAATATCTGCAACAATAGGTTAGAGATAGCTGGAGGAAATTCCTAACACAAATGTTTTGAGACTAATTTTTGAGACCATTGGAAGATATGGATCTTCAACGGTTGCTGTGTGTCCCCGAAGACCATTCTATCCAAGATTTAGAAACACAATCTAGATGAACTCTTTTCAACACCTTTTCTACACCACTGACATGCTTGAGAGCAATAAAACAGTCGCATATTAGACTAATAATTTTTATGTTGGATTCATGAAAAAATACAGGAATTTCTAAGAGATCTATGTGTGGTTTGAAAAAAGCCTCCATAGAATAGCCAATGGTCATTTCAGAACATAAACATACATATCTGTACACACATTCAGTCATTTAATTGACTACTTGGTGCTTACAATAATAGTTAGAACAAATGAGGGAAGGTAGATGTGTGTGCACACCTACCCATCCAAAATGCAAGATGTAAATTAAGATGGAGTTTTCAATAGACATTTTTATTATTGGTACATATTTCTACAGTTTTCTTATATTACCTTGGTTTTGGTTTCCATGGGGAGAAAAAAGTGTTTTTCTTCTGGCTAAAAGGGTTTTTAAAAACTTAGTGAAATCTACCTCTTCGTACAATTTTGCTTTCTTTTTTAAAAAATTTTAACATCTTTATTGGAGTATAATTGCCTTACAATGTTGTGTTAGTTTCTGCTGTATAACAAAGTGAATCAGCTATATGTATACATATATCCCCATATCCCCTCCCTTTTGCGTCTCCCTCCCACCCTCCCTATCCCACCCCTAACACTTATTTATGAGGTTAATGAAGAGATATCTATATGTGAATGTTCTTAATGGTGCATTTTTTATAGTACAACTCTTTATACTAAGTTGCTAATTAAGAAATGCTTTAAGATGTAACTCTAGCTTTGAGTTGTCTGGGGTTGTATGTGGAGATGAATAAGTAAGTGTACTGGAGAATATTATATTTTATGGACTGATTTAGCATGCTTCATTAAAGTTTACCAGAAAGTCCTGGAAGTCCAGGGGGTCCTGGGATTCCAAAGCCTGGTTGACCTGTTAAGAGCATAAACCAAAAATTCTCAAATAGATAGTAATAACTGAAACAAGGACAAACTATTTTTGGATCATTTAGGTTTTTCGTAAGTGCTGCAATGTATATTATATGAAACATGAAGACATTTCCAACATGGAACTACAATTCTAACATGAGAAAACCATATAAACTTATATTCTATTTGTGATGAGTGTTATCTTTAAAAACTCATGTCATATGAATATATGTGTGTATATATAAATGGAATAGAGATTGCATAGTGAAAGGAGGTCATCCAGAGTAGTTGACTTCTTGATGACAAGAAGTTGTCCAGGTAGCTTCTTGACATGAAAAATTGAACAAGAAAGGATATGGAGTTTTTCATAAGAGGGAGGCAACTTTATCGATAAATGTGAGGTAATATTCGCAGGACGGAGTGGAAGAAGGTAATTAGGAAGGGAAAAGTATGTGGTAGCTTAGAGGGTAAGAAAGAAGATACAATTTCACTATGGGTAAAAAAGGGCAAAAGTTAAAGTAGACAAGGAAGAAATTAGAAAATTAAGGACAATAAAAAAATATAGCACCTGGTTCACCCTTCTGTCCAGCTGGTCCAGGAATACCATCTTGACCTGGTTTGCCTTTTTCACCTGGAGGCCCTGGTGGCCCAGGACGACCTCCACCACCTAAAGAACAGAGTACAGCAGGTTACACCTATCTTCCTACTTCCCTTTTCCTTACATATCCCCAATTCTTTCCATTTTGGCTTCAAATAGTTCTACCCAAAAGACACAAAGTGTCTCTGGGACACTCCTTTTAAATCATGAAATCTTGTGGAAAAGAAATACAGGATAATTTGAGAATAAGGAACTGTTTATCATTCATTCAGTATTCAAAACATTTCACTTTCTCATTTTAATCTACCTTTAGAATATATAAGAAAGCAAGATGTGCATGTGCCGGGGGATGGAAGTGGGGTGAATTATAGGCCTTGTATGGGGCGCCAAAGGAAGTGATTTGCTTTAGAATTCAGTAAACAAAGAAACTACACCTTGCCATTCTAAAATAATCAGAGTGTCTACCTACTATTATAGGATACTTGAAATAACTCTCCTTGGAAAAAGTGAGCCCCCAAAATAAGGTCCCATAATAATAATTTTAAGCAACTTTTATTAAGAATTGCTCACTTCGTACCTAACAGGTAGTATTAAGTGAATGATCACCATGTTCCTTTGTCTTGAAAATGTTCACAGCTCCCAGAAATGATCTGACTTTCCAAAAATGAATAAAGCCTTAGTTTAACAGAACAGCAAACCCTTATTTTTCATTCTTACCTACAGGACCAGGTTCTCCTGGAAGGCCAGGGTTCCCAGGAGGACCATTAATACCTTTTGGTCCAGGAAGGCCTGGGGTTCCTAGAGTAAAGAGCTCAATTTAATGATAAAAGAAAAACCACACTGCTTTGAGAGCTACAATTCAAATTTACAATTTAGAGTGTTAGCATAGAAACAGTGAAGAATAGAAAGAAAACCCAAAAAGATGCTGGTGTTTGCTTGATGATTTAAGAATAATTTTAAGTTTTAAATTGATTTATCCAGAGGTTGACATTATTTTATATTCATAATAAAAACAATTATCACATATTATACTGGTAGAATTAATTGGTAGGATTCCATTGTATGGATATACCAAATTTTTAAGAATCCATTCATTTCTTGTTGGACATTTGGGTTGTTGTCAGGTTTTAGCTATCATGAATATCTATTCTATTTATGGAAAACTGGTCTACTTAGCTATTATGAGTAATGCTGCTATGAATAACTCTGTGCTGGTATTTTTGTAGACATAAGTCTTAATTTATCTTGGGTAAATACTTGGATAGGAGTGAAACTGCTGAGTCACAGAATAGGTATATGCTGTGATTTATAAACAAACAAACAACAATATTTGGGAATTCCAGTTGCTCCAGATCCTTGTACAACATATCGTGATACCAGTTGTTTTAATAATAGCCATTCTAGTAGAAATGTAGTGCTACCTCATTGTGGTTTTAATTCGCATTTCTTTGATAGCTAACGATATTGATCGCTTTTGCACGCGTTTATTGAACATCCGTGAACCTTCTTTTGTGAAATGTACGTTCCAAGTCTTCGGCATTTAGAAAAGTGGATTGCATGTCTTGTTATTATTAGGTTGTAGAAGTTCTTTATATATCCCAGATATCAGTCATTTATGAGATACATGTTTTGCAAGTATCTTCTCCTACTCTGTAGCTTCCCTATTCATTTTCTTAATGGTGTCTTTCGATGAGCAGAAGAAAAGAAGAACTCAGTTTCTTTAAAATAAAAAAAGAGTGTGGAGCAATTGGACATCTGTATGAAAAAAAATGAACCTTGACCCCAATCACACCATAAAACTATTCTTCTTCGAGACAGACCATATACCTAAATATAAAACCTTAAACCTTAAACATTGAAAGTTACAGAAAAAATTAGAATATTTCCATAAACCTGAGTAGGCAAATATTTCTTTAATAGGACACAAAAGCACTAACCATGAAAGAAGAGTAAGAAAGGACTTTATTAACATCGCATGACAGCATTAAGAGAGTGAAAGGCAAATTTGAGACAGAAAGAATCTATTTGTAATACATATCCAGAATATATAAAGAACTGCTCTGAATAATAAGAAAAAAGGCAAACAACTCATTAAATAAGAGCAAAAAAACTTGGAGCAGGTACTTCATAAAGATGCCAAATGGCCAATAAGTATATGACAAGGTGTTTAACACTGTCATTCATTAGGAAAAGGTACATTAAAACTTCATTGAAATACCTCTATATAACCACAAGAATTGCTAAAATTAAAAAGACTGACAATATCAAGTGAGGTGAGGATACAGGCAACTGGACATTTCACAACACAAAGTACTAACTACTACATGATTATGGCAAGCCACCAGGAGCCACCCATGGACATTCATACATTGCAGGTGGGACTGTAATGTATAAAATCACTTTGGAAAACTGGCACCATCTACTAAAGTTAAATGTACACCTACCCTCTGATTCAGTAATTCTACCACTAAGTTTTTGTGTGAGAGAAATGAGTACACGTGTCCCGCAAAAGACGTGTCAAAGAATGTTAATAGCATCTTTTTCCTTAATAGTCCCAAACTGGAAACAACCCAAAAGTCCATCAAGAAGAGAATGGGTAATTGATTATGGTTTATTTCTTCAATGGAATATTATGGAGCAATGATAAAAAAAAAAGCACAAAAACTGCTGACTGGCAACAAGATAAATTAATCTTACATTCATAGTGATGAGTGAAAGAAGCTAGACACAAAGATATATACTGTATCATTCCATTTATGTGAATTTCAAAAACAGCTAAAATTAACTGGTGGTGATAGAAGTCATAGTAGTGGTTACCTGGGGAAGGGGGGTGTCACTGTGAAGGGGCATAGGTAAACTTCATGGGGTAAGGGAACTGTTTTATACCTGGATGTGTGTGGTGGGTACATGGATGGATATATATATATATATATATATATATATATATATATATATATATATATATATATATAATGTAAAAACTCATTTATTGTCTTGTACATTTTACTGTATGCTATACTTTAATAAAAAGGTGAAGGAAAAGAAAACCAAAGGCCCAATGCATCCATGCCACTGTTCAATCCAAAAAACAAACAAACAAACAAAAATACAAGCGTAAACAGAGCAGGTACTATAACAATTGAGTTCAGACCACCTACTTGACTACAGTGCTTAAGTCCCTTTGCTTGCATGACTCAGTCCTTATCATTTGAATGAACTGCATGATTGTTCTACCAACAGCTACCCACCTGTGCCTGAGTACAACATTCTAAGGGAATCAGCAGCAGGCTAGGGCTTAGCAGTGTACATTATCACCTAGCAAACTAGTAAGGCCTCTTAGTTGACTTGTGGCTAGCAGTCAAAGACTCAAAAGTGCTCTCTGCCCACAGGATATTGTCCTGCTGAGTTGGTAATGCCCATTTTCATTTTATACAGAAAGAAATTTGGGCAAAAATGTTAAAGAGCTAGTTCGAGATTGCTTTGCTGGTCCATAGCTAATTGAGAAATAGAACAGAAGTCTGTCAATTAAGAAGTTGCTTCGTGACATGGGTTAGAGTAGATAAGAAAGGAGAGAAGGAAGCATTTAAGAAAAGTAATATTACCAGGGAATCCAGGAAGGCCTGGTTGTCCTTTTGCTCCAGGGCTCCCCGGTAATCCAGGCAAACCAGTATCTCCCATAGCACCTTTGATACCAGGGTTCCCTGGGTATCCCGGCAGACCAGGTTCACCCTAAAAACATGAATAGAAAGATAAAACTGAAGTCTCTACATGACTTAGATTTTATAACAACATAAAATTATTCATAGAGCTTCTACTGTATGTCAGGCACTCTACTAAGTGCTTTACATAAATTGCTTCATTTAATCATCACAACAGCCCTTTGGGTTAGGCTTTATCATCTCCATTTATAAATGAGAAAACTGAATCTTGGAGAACTCAAGTGCCTAAGGTCTCTGGTAAGTAGCAGAACTGGGATTTGAACCAAGATCTGTCAGACTCCAGAGCTCATGCTATTCCCATGATATGTAGATGCATTATTCTCATTAATCCTAACTCTGTAAGAAAGATACTATTATTATCCCCATTTGATGGTAATGCAGCTAATAAGTGGTAGAATCTGAGTTTGGGTCCAGGCAGTTTGATTTCAGAACCTGTGATCATCATCCCTAGTATACTACAATGAAATTTATGGCTTACAATAAGCATGTCAAACAATAATTACAGTAGGTTCTACTGTAAAAGGGAAATTTCATCTTAACATGAAGAAGTCTATCAGTTCTTCAGTGGACATCTCAAATCCCATTTCCTCCATGAAGACTTCCAGGACAGAAAGCCTACCCTAAAAATTTAGGGTAGGTTCTTATTCCATTATGTTTATAATGCTTTCACATATGCATGTCTTGACTCTTCAATTACACTGAAAACTTCTTTGGGGTCAGAGATAATTCATATATAAGCACTTCTGCTCAACGAACATTTGCATTGTTTTCTTCTAATAAAGCCTTAGAAGAATTCATACCACTTTCACGATTAAAACAAGTTTTTCCCAACAACAATGAGAATATATGTCATAACACTAAATCTACCACAGTGTTCACTGCTCTGCTCATGAGGACCATGACCTGTCCAACAAAGTGTTCAACATCACCTGCTGAATACTTTCTTTTTCATTTAGTGCTTATGCTTGTCTAGGTGAGTAAGATCATATATTTGTGACTCAAGTGTTTCCACACTATGGTAAAAGCTTTTTAAACTAATGATTTTTCTCCTTACTTCCCTTTCTTAAAAAACAATTAACAATCTTGTGCTTGGAATATATGTATTTCTGTCTGAACCATTATAAATCAAATATCTAGCATATTTTTACACACATAATAGGTATACAATTGAATTTTGGATTGAACTGGTTCCAGCTTACGTACTTACACAGAAAAGCTTTGAATAAACTATCATAATTCTTCTTGTTATTGATGAACCAATGACATATATCAAAATTTAAAAAAACAAGAAGAAAATTCCATTATTCTGCTAATGGTAAACATGAAATACAGTAGATAAACTTCTGATTATTTATAATGAAGCATTTTAAATTCTACAAATAACCCCAAATTGTAATTTTGACCAGTTCTTGTTCCCTGATACAGTTCTTCTTACCACCGTATGGCCCTACTCCTTCAAACCAAGTGAACTGTAAAAAAGAAAGTAAATTTTCACTAGGACTTCTGAAAAGTACTACAATTTGCTAGTTTAAGTTTCACCTGAACTTTTATTATTCATACACTTGCAGAAAAAATAATTAGCTTCTAAAAAGATAAGCAAGAAGATAATGAAAAAGAGTACTCAGAAAATCAACAACCTGACCAAGAATCCTATAAATTACTCTGAGAAGGGAAAATTCTAGTCTACTAATACTCTCAGCAAAAGCTAGGCAAGACTTAAACCACACTTATCCATACACTTAAAGCACAAATATCTATATTTATTCTAATGTCAAGCTTTGATATAATTCTTTTTTAAATTTAGATATAATTGACATATTAGTTTCAGGTGTACAACATAATGATTCAATATGTGCATATACTGTGAAACGATCACCACAGTAAGTCTAGTTAGTATCCATCACCATACAGTTATAAAATTTTTGTTCTTGTGAGGAAAAGTTTTAAGCAATTTTCAATATACAATATAATTTATTAACTATAGTCACCATGCAGTATATTACATCCCCATGACTTATGTAATTTATTGCTAGAAGTTTGTACTTTTTAACCCCCTTCACCTGTTTCACCCACCCCCACCCTCCCCTGCCTCTGGCAACTACCAATATATTCTCTATATCCATGAGCTTGGTTTTTGTTTGTTTTATTGTTTTGGTTTTATTTGTTTTTAGATTCCACATATAAATGACATCACATGGTATCTGTTGTTCTCTGTTTGACTTATTTCACTTAGCATAATACCCTCAAGGTCCATCTATGTTATGACAAATGGCAAGGTTTCATTCTTTTTTATACACCACTTCTTTATCCATTCATCCATCAGTGGACATTTAGGTTGCTTAGCCACTGTAAATAATGCTGCAAGAAACATGGGGGTGCATATATCTTTTCCAGTTAGTGTTTTCACTTTCTTTGGATAAATACCCAGAAGGGGAACTGCTGGATCATATGGTAGTTCTATTTTTAATTTTTTGAGGAACCTGGATACTGTTTACAGTCCCAGAAACAGTGTGCAAGAGTTCCTTTTGTCCACATCTTTGCCAACACTTGTTATTTTTTGTTTTTTTGATAATAGCCATTCAAAAAGGTGTGAGGTGATATCTCGTTATTTTGATTTGCATTTTCCTGATGATTAGTGATATTGAGAACCTTTTCATGTACCTATTGGCCATAGGTGTGTCTTTTTTGGAAAAATGTCTATTCAGATTCTCTGCTCATTTTTTTTGTGTGTGTGCGGTACGTGGGCCTCTCACTGTTGTGGCCTCTCCCGTTGCGGAGCACAGGCTCCAGACACGCAGGCTCAGCAGCCATGTGTGGCATGTGGGATCTTCCCGGACCGGGGCACGAACCCACATCCCCTGCATCGGCAGGCGGACTCTCAACCACTGCGCCACCAGGGAAGCCCCTCTGCTCATTTTTTAATCAGATTGATTTTTTTGTTATTGAGTTGAATGAGTTCTTTATATATTTTAGATATTAACCCCTAATCAGATATATGATTTGCAAATATTTTCTCCCATTTAGTAGGCTACCTTTTCATTTTGTTGGTTTCCTTTCCTGTGCAGAAGTATTTTAGTTTGATGTAGTCCCACTAGTTTATTTTTTTGTTTTTGTTGCCTTTGCTTTGGAGTCCAATTCAAAAACTTATTGCCAAGACCAATGTCAAGGAGTTTACCACTTGTGTTTTCTTTTAGGAGTTTTATGGTCTCAGGTCTTATGTTCAAATTTTTGATCCACTTTGAGTTGATTATTGTGTATGGTGTTAAGATAGTGGTCCAGTTTCAATTTTTTTGCATGTGGCTGTCCAATTTTCCCAACACCATTTATTAAAGAGACTGTCCCTTCCCCACTGTATAGTTTTGGCTTCTGTGTTATAAATTAACTGACCATACATGCTTAAGTTTATTTCTAGGATCTCTATTTTGCTCCATTGATCTATGTATCTGTTTTTGTGAATACCATCTTGGTTTGTTTTTGTTTTTTTTTTTTAACTCTGACAGCGTTCTCTCCCTCTTACTCTCCCAAAGGAAGAGAAGAACAATCATCAGTGGCTAGTGGCAGTTGCAGAAGTAACACCAAGAGCTGACTTCACACTCGGGAGAGAACGCTGCACCTCCTTCTCGTGGTTTCGGGTGCTCTACACGTTTATAAAAACTTCTCTAGTAACAAACTATACAAATGATCCCTGAAAATATAGTCTTCATACTTTTTTGATTACTATAGCTTTGAAATATAGTTTCAAATCAAGGAGTGTGATGCCTTCAGCTTTGTCCTTTTTTCTATTGCTTCAGCTATTTGAGGTCTTTTATGGTTCCATACAAATTTTAGGGTTGTTTGTTCTATTTTCTGAAAAAATGACACTGGAATTTTATAGGGATTGCACTGAATCTACAGATTGCTTTGGTAGAATGGACATTTTAACAATATTAATTCTTCCAATCCATGAGCATGGAATATCCTTCCTTTTATCTGTGTCTTCTACAATTTCTTTCATCAACATCTTACAGCTTTCAGTGTGCAAGTCCCTTGGTTAAATTTATTCCTAGATATTTTCTTCTTTTTGATGCAATTGTGAATGGAATGGTTTTCTTAATTTTTCTTTCTGCTAGTTTGTTATTAGTGTATAGAAACACAACACATTTTTTAATATTGATTTGGTATCCTGCAGATTGACTGAATTTGTTTATTAGTCCTAACAGTTTTTTGGTGTGGTCTTTAGGGTTTTAAAAATATATAATATCATGTCATTTGCAAACAAGTTTTACTTCTTCCCTTCCGATTTGATTGTTTTTTCTTTCTTTTCCTTGCTTAATTGCTTTGGCTAGGACTTCTAATGCTATGTTGAATAAAAGTGACAAGGGTGGGCATCCTTGCTTGTTCTTAATCTTAAAAGAAAAGCTTTCAGCTTTTCACCATTGAGTATGACGCTAGCTGTGGGATTATCATGTATCGCCTTTATTACGTTGAGGTATGTTCCCTCTATGCCCACTTTGTTGAGAGTTTTATCATATGTGGGTATTGAATTTTGTCAAATGCGTTTCTGCATCTATTGTGATGATCATATGATTTTTACCCTTCATTTTGCTAATGTGGTGTATAATATTGTTTGATTTGCAGATGTTAAGCCATCCTTGCACCTCTGGAAAATTCCCCTTGATCATGGTGTATGATCCTTTTAAAGTATTTGAGTTTGGTTTGCTAATATGTTATTGAGGATTTTTTCATCTGTGTTTATCAGTGATATTGGCTGTAATTTTCTCTTCTTGTGGCATCCTCGTCTGGTTTTGGTATCAGGGTAATGCTCACCTCATAAAATGAATTTTGAAGTATTCCTTTCTCTTCTATTTTTTTTGGGAGAATTTGAGAAGGATTGGTATTAATTCTTCTTTAAATGTTTGATAGAACTCACCAATGAAGCTGTCTGGTTCTAGACTTTTATGTTTTGGGAGATTTGCTATAACTGAAAATGGAATATATCATCCCTAATGAGTCAAATTTAACATTGTGAAACTACCTAACAAATACAGTAACACTGTAAGACTAAAATGCTTTTTAACAAGCCTGAAACTAGAACTGCTTTCAAGGTCACTGTGCTGTATAACAGGCACTCCACGTAGAAATAGGAGTCAAGTTGATACCTATTTTGCTGTTAAAATCCAAATTGGTTATCTAAGAGTATTTGGATCATAGTCATTCTCTACTATCTCTTAATAACAGAATCTCGTTTCCATTCCATGCTATAACCTAAGACCTGGAATAAAATATCAGGCTGACCTCAATATACAGAATAGAAGACATCAAAGTTGGTGAAAAAGCTAACACTGCTATTGTGTTCCACTGTAAAACTGAAGAAGCACTGCCAGTAGAAAAATAAAAACACAGGACAATGAGTTGAAAATATTTGGTGAGAAAGGGTAAAAACCATACCCTGTTTTATGGCAAGAAGAGTATTGCAATAGTAGTCCAATCAGTTGGAAGTTGTGGTTCTCACATAATTATTAAATTTTTTTTACAGTTCAATTTATATTTGGAGATTAAAGACACCATGAACCAAGCCATATATAGGTTCTTCTTTAGTTAGGAAATATTAACAATAGGGATTTAAAGAGTGGATGCAGAGATACTCTTATTTAATATTTTACTAAATGATATAGGAAAGGGAGTATAAAATAAGATCTTCAAGTTTGCATGCTACTTTCCTCTCCCAGGTAGTGAAATTTTAAGCTAACAGGGACAAATTGATAAATAAAGGCTCAAAGCTGCCTGAGCAGGCCAAAACATGGTACATGGGATTCAATGAGTATGTGTAAGGTGATGAACTTAGAGAAAAGGCAATGAACTTAGAGAAAAATAATATGAACTAAGTTTATAAAATAATGAACCCTATGGTATCCTTTACCACCCAAGGAAGATACTACCTTAGTTGCTATAAGTCTATTCAGAAAATCTATTCTTTATGATTCAGTCTTGGTAAATTTTGTGTTTTTAGGAATTTGTCCATTTCAAAGTTATCCAATTTGTTGTTGTACACTTGTTCATAGTATCCTCATAATCCTTTTTATTTCTGTAAAATTGGTGGTGATGTACCCTCTTTCATTTCTAATTTTAGAAATTTGAGTCTTCTCTCTTTTTCTCTTAGCCAACCTAGCTAAAGGTTTTTCAATTTTGTTCATCTTTTCAAAAGAACCAACTCTTGGTTTTACTGATTTTCTCTATTATTTTAAATCTCTACTATATTTATTGCTGTTTTAATCTTTATTATTTCCTTCCTTCTGCCAGCTTTGGGTTGAGTTTGTTCTTCTTTTTCTAGTTCCTGAAGGTATGAAGGTAAATTGTTGACTTAGGATCTTTCTTCTTTAATGCAAGCATTTACACTATAAATTTCCCTCTTAGCATTGCTTTTGCTGGATCCTATAAGTTTTGGTATGTTGTGTTTCCTTTTCCGCTTGTCTCAAGATATCTTCTAATTTCCCTTGTGTCCTCATCTTTGTCCCACTGGTTGTTAAGAGTATGTTCTTTAATTTCTACATATTTGTGAATTTTCCAGCTTTCCTTTTGCTGTTTACATTTTATTGTAACTGGAAAAGATACTTTGTATGGTTCCAATCTTTTAAAATTTATCAAGACTTATTTTGTGGCCTAACATATGCCCTATTCTGAAGAATGTTTCTTGTGCACTTGAAAAAATAGATACTCTGCTGTTGTGGGTTGGAATGTTCTGTATAGGTCTGTTAGGCCCAATTGACTTTGCCCCTTTAAAAATTGGTCTATTTGCTTTCTTATTGAATTATAAGAATTTTTAAAATATACTCTGGATACAAATCTCTTATCTGATATATAATTTGCAAATATTTTCTCCCTTTCTGTGGGTAGTCTTTTCACTTTCCTGATGCCATCATTTGTAGCACAAAATTTTAATGTGGTTCAATTCATTTATTTTTTCTTTGTTTGCTTGTGCTTTTGGTGTAATATCTAAGAAATAATTACCCTAACCCAAGGTCCTGAAGATATATCATGTTTTCTTCTAAGACTTTCTGCTTGTCAATTTCAGCAAAAAAGCTATCTGGGATTATGATAGGGATTGCTCTGAGTCTGTAGTATGATTAGATTTTAAGAAGGATTAATGGAGGTTAGAAATATTATGCCACATTTAAAGAATACAGTCATTAAGTTTAAGAGTTGAAGAAATCTTAGGTACTACCTAGCCCAGCTGTCTCATCTCACAGACAAACATTATGTATAGAGTGCTTTATAATTTACAAAGTGTATTTTTAAATCTAACTGAAGCCTCACAATAACTCTGTGCAATAGGTATAATTCTTCTTTCTATTTTACTGACAAAGTAGTGAAAATACAAAAGAATTAAGTGACTTACAAGGTCATGTAGACAGACTCGGGACTCAAAGTTCTGCCTATTGCTTCCCTGTCCAGGGTTTTCAGTGTACTATATTAATTATGCTTTTTGACTAACAAGGACACTCTCTCATAAATTGTGTCATTTGTAAAACAAACTACCATCTGACCTTTTACCACTATCCTTACTTCTTAACAGCTCACTAATTATAGAATTTTTTCTTATGCTTGACATCCCCCAATCATACTATCATGTCTTCTGAAACTTTTATTCTACTCTTCCTTTACAATATAGGCAGGCACTCTTCATTTTGCATAACTGTATTGGACTATAAAAATGAAAATGCAAGATGAAACCATGTAAAGAGATTTTAAAAATCAATGGGAAAAATATGATCATTCTATGACCTGTAAAAGTTTTTCTCAAAACACTAAAATCCCTCTTCCTGTCAGTTATACATGTATAGAGAGTCAAGTTCATATGTTGATCATTTCAACTTCACTAGCTTTCTTGGCTGCACATCTAAAGTCTCTCAAATGGTGGCAGTGTCAACATTCCTTTGGCTGGCTATTTCATCTCTAACTCCATCTACATTAGATTTAAATTTCATTTCCAGTATTATCACCTTTCCTTTTTTTTTTTTTACTGCACTTTCATCATTGTTGGTCAATTTTCTCTTTTGATTATCCATTTTTGTTAAATTTCAGTTTGGTTTATCAATGAGAGACAGAGGCAACACACCTACATGCTTTGCTGTCAATGCATTATGGGAACAATAGATTCACAGTGATGAATCACTGACAGAATCTGAAAGAAGTGAAATGACTGCTCACTGATCATGATGCACAGTAGATATTTACATAGTGGTTTAGGGATTGAAGAGCTAATATATCATGGTAAATTAAATTTGAACCATATTGTTGTGGACTGATGCTATTTAACTAAACTGTTGTAACAAATTTGTGCATATGAGAACTGTACAGAGCAAGGACTGCCTGTGCCTATTAGAACTGAGAGGTAAAATCTTATTTTTTAAATATGTCATCATTTTAAGATAAAATAATACCACCTGAAAGAAAGAGTAGGATACTTCAAATACATGATTTCCTGGTTTTGTCAGCTCTGCAAATGTCCAAATTTAGTGTAGATTTCCTTATTGAAATATACTTGTAGGATGCATAGAAAAACTAAGAGTTAGCCTCTTGCTTGAAGAGTTGAATATACTGTGGACACTGGCCAGTTGAAACATGGTTTTCTGCTGCCATCCATTATAGTTTCAGAGATGAATTATTATGGTAATTTTGGTTGCACTATATGGATGTTAAAGTTCACTCAGTCTAGAAAAAAATATGTATAAACAAATTTAGAAAAATTTTAAAATGTAATTTCAAATCAATGAGTAAAGAATGGAGCTCATAACAAATGGGTTTGGGTTATTTGGATAATTTGTTTGGAAAAAAATATATAGTTCCTCACCTTGCAAAACATACAGAAAAAGTCAGATGGGTTAAAGATGTAAACATAAAGAACAAAATCATGCAAATACTGGAATAAAATATATAGGATTCTTTTTATAATCTTAGATATAGAAGTCTTCATAACATTCAGAAAACTATGCTCCTGATCTTTCCTGCCAAATCTGTTTCTCCCCAAATCCTTCCTATCTAGGTATGTAGCAACTCCATTCTTGCAGTTGCTCAGATAAAAACTTTAGAGTCATTCTTGACATCTCTCTTTCTCTCATATTCCATACACAAATCTTGCTGACTTGACTTGGAAAATATCTTAAGATTCTGACAGTTTCTTATCACTTCCAATGCCACCACCCTGATCCAAGCTATCAACATCTCTAGTTTGTATTATAAATAAAAATAAAAATAAAATAATAATAATAAAAAGTGTCATAATTGGTCTCACTCTTTTCATCCTTACTCCTCTGTGATTTATATCCAAAATGAGAGCTGTGATTTTTTTTAAATTAAAGTACAATCATGTTATTCCTTCCACTTGTCCCTTATTTCACTTAGGAGTATAAGCCTTACTATGATCTTAAAAGCCCTAGATAATCTACCCTCCATTACCAACCTGATCTCATCTCCTACTGACTTTCACCTCAATACTTGGCTTAATTCACACTAGCCTCATTTATATTTCTCGATATGCCAGGGTCTTTGAATGACTAACCCCCTCATTGCATGAAACCACTTAAACAATGGTTATCAGAGAAGCTTTTCCTTACTACCCTATTTTAAAAAATGTAACATTTCTCAGCAATTCTTATCCCCAAGCCTCACTCTAATTTTGCAATACCTTCTAACAAACTTATTTATTTTGTTTATTTTGTTCACTGACTAGATGTAAACTCCATGCAGGCAGTGAATTTGTTTCACTCATACTCTATCTCCAGCACCTAAAATAGTTCCTGGCACATCATACATACTCAATAGGTATTTTTTGAATGAATGAATGAGTATAACATTCGTTTATGTTAAAATGTTAAACTTCTACTTGATGAAATATACAGTAAACACTGTAGTAAGACAAGCAACTGACTGGGAGAAACTATTTGCAACATATATAATAGACAATGGATGCATCTTTGGTGTTTATAAAGTACTTTTACAAATCAATAGGAAATACATAAGCAAATCCCCTCCTAAAAAATGAGGCAAAGAGTATGAATAGAAAATTTGCTGAGCAGATATACATAGAAGAAATCTCACTTGGAATCAGGAAAATTCAAATTTAAACAATGATATGCTACTTTTTACCCATTAGATTGGCAAAATTAGAAAGACTGATAATACCTAATACTTGTAAAATGAGGAGAAAATAGAAAATTTCTTACACTGATCAAGGGAGTATCAAGCAGTAGAGCTATTTAATTAGAAAAATTTGCCAGTAACTATCAATATTAAAAAGGAATATACAGGCTTCTGCACACCATCCCAGAGCTGAGGTGTTGGCACAGTTATTTCCCAGGAGGAACTCTGGTCTGAAGGGCCAGGTGCGAGAACTCTGCATGCGGCCCCCTATGAGCAAGGGAAACCAGACTAAGCAACAAGGGAAAAAAAGTTAGACACTCCACGAGAAAATGAGGAAAAGCAGCAATTAGAGGAAGACCTTCAAGATGGCAGAAGAGAAAGACGTGGAGATCACCTTCCTCCCTACAAATACATCAGAAATACATCTACATGTGGAACAGCTCCTACAGAACACCTACTGAACGCTGGCAGAAGAAACTCCCCACGTACCTGGGTAGGGCAAAAGAAAAAAGGAAAAACAGAGACAAAAGAATAGGGACGAGACCTGTCCCTTGGGGAGGAACCTGTGAAGGAAGAAAAGTTTCCACACACTAGGAAGCCCCTTCGCTGGTGGAGATGGGGGATGGCAGGGGGAAGCTTCGGAGCCACGGAGGAGAGCGCAGCAACAGGGGTGCAGAGGGCAAAGTGGAGAGATTCCCGCACAGAGGATCGGTGCTGACCACCACTCACCAGCCCGGGAGGCTTGTCTGCTCACCCACCAGGGCGGGTGGGGGCTGGGAGCTGAGGCTCGGGCTTCGGAGGTCAGATCCTAGGGAGATGACTGGGGTTGGCCACGTGAAGACAGCCTGAAGGGGGCTAGTGAGCCAGAAAAGGCCGGGAGGGAGTCAGGGAAAAAGTCTGGACCTGCCTAAGAGGGAAGAGACCATTGTTTCGGGGTGTGCGAGGAGAGGGGATTCACAGCACCGCCTAAACGAGCTCCAGAGACGGGCGCGAGACGTGGCTATCAGCGCAGACACCAGAGACGGGTATGAAATGCTAAGGCTGCTGCTGCAGCCACCGAGAATCCTGTGTGCAAGCACAGGTCACTATCCACACCACCCCTCCCGGGAGCCTGTGTAGCCCGCCACTACCAGGGTCCCGTGATCCAGAGACAACTTCCCAGGGAGAACAAATGGCGCGCCTCAGGCTGGTGCAAAGACATGTGTGCCTCTGCCACCGCAGGCTCGCCCCGCATTCCGTACCCCTCCATGCCCACCTCGGGCTGAGTGAGCCAGAGTCCCCTAATCAGCTGCTCCTTTAACCCCATCCTGTCTGAGCGAAGAACAGATGCCCTCAGGTGACCTACATGCAGAGGTGGGGCCAAATTCAAAGCTGAACCCCAGGAGCTGTGTGAACAAAGAAGAGACAGGGAAATCTCTCCCAGCAGCCTCAGGAGCAGCGGATTAAATCTCCACAATCAACATGATGCACTCTGCATCTGTGGAATACCTGAATAGACAACAAATCATCCCAAAATTGAGGCGGTGGACGTTGGGAACAATGATATATATATTTTTTTCCTTTTTCTCTTTTTGTGAGTGTGTATGTGCATGCTTCTTTGGGTGATGTTGTCTGTAAAGTTTTGCTTTTACCATTTTTCCTAGGGTTCTGTCTGTCTGGTTTTTTTGGTTTGTTTTGTTTTATTACTTTTTAATTGTTTTTTATTTTTAATAATTATTTCTTATTTTAATAACTTTATTTTATTTTTTCTTTCTTTCTTTCTTTTTTTCTCCCTTTTCTTCTGAGCCATGTGGCCAACAGGGTCTTGGTGCTCTGGCTGGGTGTCAGGCCTGTGGCTCTGAGGTGGGAGAGGCGAGTTCAGGACATTGGTCCACCAGACACCTCCAGCTCCACGTGATATCAAACGGTGAAAGCTCTCCCAGAGATCTCCATCTGAACACTAAGACCCAGGTACACTCAATGACCAGCAAGCTACAGTGCTGGACACCCTATGCCAAACAACTAGCAAGACAGGAACACAACCCCGCCCAGTAGCAGAGAGGCTGCCTAAAATCATAATAAGGTCACAGACACCGCAAAACACACCACCAGACACGGACCTGCCCATCAGAAAGACAAGATCCAGGCTCACCCACCAGAACACAGGCACAAGTCCCCTCCACCAGGAAGCCTACACAACCCAATGAACCAACCTTAGCCACTGGGGGCAGACACCAAAAACAATGGGAACTACTAACCTTCAGCCTGCAAAAAGGAGACCCCAAACACAGTAAGTTAAGCAAAATGAGAAGACAGAGAAACACACAGCAGATGAAGAAGCAAGGTAAAAACCCACCAAACCAAACAAATGAAGAGGAAATAGGCGGTCTACCTGAAAAAGAATTCAGAGTAATGATAGTAAACATGATCTAAAATTGTGGAAATAAAAGGGAGAAAATACAAGAAACGTTTAACAAGGACCTAGAAGAACTAAAGAGCAAACAAACAATGATGAACAACACAATAAATGAAATTAAAAATTCTCTACAAGGAATCAATAGCAGAATAACTGAGGCAGAAGAACGGATAAGTGACCTGGAAGATAAAATAGTGGAAATAACTACCACAGAACAGAATAAAGAAAAAAGAATGAAAAGAATTACGGACGGTCTCAGAGAACTCTGGGACAACGTTAAATGCACCAATATTCGAATTATAGGGGTCCCAGAAGAAGAAGAGAAAAAAAAGGTGACTGATAAAATATTTGAAGAGATTATAGTTGAAAACTTCCCTAATTTGGGAAAGGAAATAATCAGTCAAGTCCAGGAAGTCCAGAGTGTCCCATACAGACTGAATCCAAGGAAAACATGCCAAGACACATATTAATCAAACTATCAAAAATTAAATACAAAGAAAACATATTAAAAGCAGCAAGGGAAAAACAACAAATAACACACAAGGGAATCTCCATAAGGTTAACAGCTGATCTTTCAGCAGAAACTCTGCAAGCCAGAAGGGAGTGGCTGGACATATTTAAAGTGACGAAAGGGAAAAACCTACAACCAAGATGACTCTACCCAGCCAGTATCTCATTCAGATTCGACAGAGAAATTAAAACCTTTACAGACAAGCAAAAGCTGAGAGAATTCAGCACCACCAAACCAGCTTTACAACAAATGCTAAAGGAACTTCTTTAGGCAGGAAACACAAAAGGAGGAAAAGACCTACAATAACAAAAGCAAAACAGCTAAGAAAACAGTAATAGGAACATACATATTGATAATTACCTTAAATGTAAATGGATTAAATGCTCCAAACAAAATGCATAGATTGGCTGAATGGATACAAAAACAAGACCTGTATATATGCTGTCTACAGGAGACCCACTTCAGACCTAGGGACACACACAGACTGAAAGTGAGGGGATGGAAAAAGATATTCCATGCAAATGGAAATCAAAAGAAAGCTGGAGTAGCAATTCTCATATCAGACAAAATAGACTTGAAGATAAAGACTATTACAAGAGACAAAGAAGGACACTACATAATGATCAAGGGATCAATCCATGAAGAAGATATAACAATTGTAAATATTTATGCACCCAACATAGGAGCACCTCAATATGTAAGGCAAATGCTAACAGCCATAAAAGGGGAAATCGACAGTAACACAATCATAGTAGGGGACTTTAACACCCCACTTTCACCAATGGACAGACCATCCAACATGAAAATAAATAAGGAAACACAAGCTTTAAATGATACATTAAAGAAGATGGACTTCATTGATATTTATAGGACATTCCATCCAAAAACAACAGAATTCACTTTCTTCTCAAGTGCCCATGGAACATTCTCCAGAATAGGTCATATCTTGGGTCACAAATCAAGCCTTGGTAAATTTAAGAAAATTGAAATCATATCAAGTATGTTTTCCAACCACAATGCGTTGAGCCTAGATATCAATTACAGAAGAAAATCTGTTAAAAATACAAACACATGGAGGCTAAACCTTACACTACTAAATAACCAAGAGATCACTGAAGAAATCAAACAGGAAATAAAAAAACACCTAGAAACAAATGACAATGAAAACACGATGACCCAAAACCTAAGGGATACAGCAAAAGCAGTTCTAAGAGGGAAGTTTATAGCAATACAATCCCACCTCAAGAAACAAGAAAAACATCAAATAAACAACCTAATCTTACACCTAAAGCAATTAGAAAAAGAAGAACAAAAAAACCCCAAAGTTAGCAGCAGGAAAGAAATCATAAAGATCAGATCAGAAATAAATGAAAAAGAAATGAAGGGAACAATAGCAAAGATCAGTAAAACTAAATGCTGGCTCTTTGAGAAGATAAGCAAAATTGATAAACCATTAGCCAGTCTCATGAAGAGAAAAAGGGAGAAGACTCAAATCAATAGTATTAGAAGGCTTCCCTGGTGGTGCAGTGGTTGAGAATCTGCCTGCTAATGCAGGGGACATGGGTTCGAGCCCTGGTCTGGGAAGATCCCACATGCCGCAGAGCAACTAGGCTCATAAGCCACAACTACTGAGCCTGCGCGTCTGGAGCCTGTGCTCCGTGACAAGAGAGGCCGTGACAGTGAGAGGCCCGCGCACCGCGATAAAGAGTGGCCCCTGCTTGCCACAACTAGAGAAAGCCCTCGCACAGAAATGAAGACCCAACACAGCAAAAATTAATTAATTAATTAATTCCTACCCCCAACATCTAAAAAAAAAAAAGATCCTTTAAAAAAAATAGTATTAGAAATGAAAAAGGAGAAGTCACAACTGACACTGCAGAAATATAAAGGATCATGAGAGATTACTACAAGCAACTATATGCCAATAAAATGGACAACCTGGAAGAAATGGACAAACTCTTAGAAAAGCACAACTTTCCGAGACTCAACCAGGAAGAAATAGAAAATGTAAACAGACCAGTCACAGGCACTGAAATTGAGACTGTGATTAAAAATCTCCCAACCAACAAAAGCCCAGGACCAGATGGCTTCACAGGCAAATTCTATCAAACATTTAGAGAAGAGCCAACAGCTATCCTTCTCACACTCTTCCAAAAGATAGCAGAGGGAGGAACACTCCCAAACTCATTCTACGAGGCCACCATCACCCTGATACCAAAACCAGACCAAGATGTCACAAAGAAAGAAAACTACAGGCCAATATCACTGATCGACATAGATGCAAAAATCCTCAACAAAATACTAGCAAAGAGAATCCAACAGTACATTAAAAGGATCATACACCATGATCAAGTGGGGTTTATCCCAGGAAGGCAAGAATATACAATGGAGAAAATACAGCCTCTTCAATAAGTGGTGCTGGGAAAACTGGACAGCTACATGTAAAAGAATGAAATTAGAACACTCCCTAACACCATACACAAAAATAAACTCAAAATGGATTAAAGACCTAAATGTAAGGCCAGACACCATAAAACTCTTAGAGGAAAACATAGGCAGAACACTCTATGACATAAATCACAGCAAGATCCTTTTTGACCCACCTCCTAGAGAAATGGAACTAAAAACAAAAATAAACAAATGGGACCTAATGAAACTGCAAAGCTTTTGCACAGCGAAGGAAACCATAAACAAGACGAAAAGACAACCCTCAGAATGGGAGAAAATACTTGCAAATGAAGCAACTGACAAAGGATTAATCTCCAAAATTTATAAGCAGCTCATGCAGCTCAATATCAAAAAAAACAAACAACCCAATCCAAGAATGGGCAGAAGACCTAAACAGACATTTCTCCAAAGAAGATATACAGATTGCCAACAAACACATGAAAGGATGCTTAACATCACTAATCATTAGAGAAATGCAAATCAAAACGACAATGAGGCATCAACTCACACCAGTTAGAATGGCCATCATCAAAAAATCTACAAACAATAAATGCTGGAGAGGGTGTGCAGAAAAGGAAACCCTCTTGCACTGTTGGTGGGAATGTAAATTGATACAGCCACTAGGGAGAAAAGTATGGAGGTTCCTCAAAAATCTAAAAATAGAACTACCATACGACCCAGCAATTCCACTACTGGGCATATACCCCGAGAAAAGCATAATTCAAAAAGAGTTATGTACCACAGTGCTCACTGAAGCTCTATTTACAATAGCCAGGACATGGAAGCAACCCTAAGTGTCCATCGACAGATGAATGGATAAAGAAGATGTGGCACATATATACAATGCAATATTACTCAGCCATAAAAAGAAACGAAATTGAGTTATTTGTAGTGAGGTGGATGGACCTAGAGTCTGTCATACAGAGTGAAGTAAGTCAGAAAGAGAAAACAAATACTGTATGCTAACACATATATATGGAATCTAAAAAAAAAAAATGGATGTGAAGAACCTAGGGGCAGGACAGGAATAAAGACGCAGATGTAGAGAATGGACTTGAGGACACGGGGAGGGGGAAGGGTAAGCTGGGACGAAGTGAGAGAGTGGCATGGACTTACATATATTACCGAAGATAAAATAGATAGCTGGTGGGAAGTAGCCGCATAGCATAGGGAGATCAGCTTGGTGCTTTGTGACCACCTAGAGGGGTGGGATAGGGAGGGTGGGAGGGAGATGCAAGAGGGAGGAGATATGGGGATATATGTATATGTATAACTGATTCACTCTGTTATAAAACAGAAACTAACACACCATTGTAAAGCAATTATACTCCAATAAAGATGTAAAAAACAAAAAGGCATATGTATGCTGGATTCCAGCAAATCTATTCAGAATTTATTCTATGGCAATATTTACCAAATAATCTTAAGATATTTATGTAGGTATGGGTAAGAATTTCAGTGCAACATATGTTTGTAATCATGAAAATATAGAAACAACTTCAGTACTAATAATAGGTTAAATTATTTATGGTTAACCTAAACAGAAAATACTTTATAATTATGAAAAAGAATGAGGTGTATATTTATAGGCTGATAAAGAAAGTATGCTAAGATCTACAAACTATGACCACTAGGTCCAGAGCAGATATATAGTACTGAATATGATTTCATGCATATAAATAAAAATATAACTTCCATTCAAAGATGCCACATCATTCCATGCATCAATAACTGAGGGAAAAATGCTTCTAATTATCATTGTAAGATGTTTCCCATTGTGAGATGCACCTCAATATCAGAGATTTTGAATTGTACAAAACTGAGTCTTAAAATTGATGAAATACCTATCATATACACAAACATATATATGCGTAAAAAGCCTTTTCTGTACAAATACATGAGGAACTACTAAACGTGGTTACCTTGGGGAAGAACTGTGGATTTGGAGTATGTAAATGTGTGGAAAGACGAGTTCTCATTTTACATCATTTCATACTGGTTGATTTTATTTTTATTGATTTATAACATTATACATAAAAGTTTCATGTGTACAACATTATACTTCTACTTCTGTATACACTACGGTGTGCTGGTTGATTTTTAAAATCAATCTAATTTGTTACTATTAATATAAAAACTTAAAAAGACAAAAATTGAAATGCACATATCTTTTGACCCAGCAATTTCACTTTTAAGAATCTCTACAGTATAAATAATTGTACATGTGTCCACAGATATGTGTAAGAATGTTCATTATGATATGAATTGCAACAGAAGTAGGATATCATGCAGCCATTAACAATGATGTACACTGAGGAAGAAAACTGATTAAGATATACTGAAAGAAGAAATATTAAAAGGCATAAGTGATAAGGTAACATACAGAATAGTGTGTATTCTATGATTCTACATATGCACAAAGTATAGAAAAAACAAAATTCTGTGTGTATATATGTGTGTGCGTGTGTGTGTGTGTGTGTGTGTGTGTGTGTGTGTGTGTATTGAGAGAAAGAGAGAGAGAGAAAGAGAATATGTTGCAAGGGATTCAAATTTACACACCAACTATTAACAGTGGATTCTATGGGGAAGGGAATGGAATAAAGAAGACGTGTTATAAAGGAGATTTTCACTTTTGCCCTTGATATGTCTGTATTATTATTTTTAGTAAGATATGTGTTCATGTATTACTGATAAAATTTAAATAGAAAAAATTAAGATTCATTTCAATAAACTTTATACTGTTAATCCACAATTAATATGCAGAAATTTCTCTTGATTACTTCTTAAAATAAGTTGATGGACTGGGCAATCAAAAGATATTCTTTTTGGGGACTTCCCTGGTGGTCCAGTGGTAAAGAATCCCCCTTACAATGCAGGGGACACGGGTTTGATCCCTGGTTGGGGAACTAAGGTCCCACATGCCGCAGGGCAACTAAGCCCATGTGCCACAACTACAGAGCTTGCGTGCCTCAATGAGAGAGGCTTTGTGCCACAAACTACAGAGCCCACATGCCCTGGAGCCCGCGCACCACAACTAGAGAGAAGCCTGCGTACCCCGACGAAGAGCCCGCGCGCTGCAACAAATAAAAGATCCCGCATGCCACAACTAAGACCCGATGCAGCCAAAAAAAGAAAGAAAATAAATATAGTCTTTTTGTATACTATTAAAAAGAAATTATCTTTAAAATGTTATTCAATAACTTCTTATCTCAGTGGGAACTTTCACTACTTTCATGGAAGTTGAGCAACACAATTCCTTTTCTAATACTCTCAGGTCTTGTGTTGTAACTGAATGATTAAACATCATTATAAGACAAACAATTCACTGGGAGAAAATACTTGCAACATATATATTAGACAATGGATACCTCTCTGCTAGTTATAAAATACTTCTGCAAATCAATAGCAATTACTACCTTTTTACATGGAATTAAGCAGTTATCAAACATTTGTGAGTCCAGTGATTCTTAAACGAGTTCTAGATTTGATTGCTTGAGAAATACCACCAAAGTTTTCACACTGACTAGGGACAGAGAGAGATATGTAAAACTGTTTTCGGAGAACCACCTCAGATATGCAGTTAAGAATACTACTGCACCTGCATTAATTTTATAAGTTACTTCGCCTATAAGCCTCTTCAAATTAGTTAATAATAATATTAGGACAAAGACCAACAACTCCATCACTACAAAGGAAAAAAAAAACCCCAAGCTAGGCAGAAATATGCTTTTGGGTTACTGAAACATGCTCAAAGAGTAAGATAGAGGGAAAATAAAGAAATCAGAAAGATTTCCCCCCCTTTTTTTGGACTGTCTGCAAACCTAAAATATATCTCCTTACAATACAGGAGAAAAGAGAAGGAATGAACTTCTTGCCCAGACTATACCACGTCATTCTATAGTTTAAGTAAGAATTAGGAACGAGTACAATGTTAAGGAAACATCATATCTGCTCAGGCATATGCCTGAGGAGGATTACCTTTGGGCCAGGAAGACCTGGAAGACCAATGCCTGAAATACCAGGATCACCTTTTTCTCCTTTCTGTCCAGGTAATCCCGGGGATCCAGATTGTCCAGGAACTCCAGGAGGTCCAGGAGACCCTTTTGCACCCTGGGGGCCTGTTAGAAACATGTAATATGCAATCTTTTACAAGATATTGTTTGTGGGATATATATGATGCACATGACCAAGCAAAAAGCCTTTTAAAAAGAATTCTTCAAATTCTGATATATATAATAATGAGCTTTACAACCAGGATTATATAAAAGCCTATTTTTCAAGGAAGTTTAAGTGAAAGGGTATGCTGGAGAAAACAATGTAAGTTTGTGAATTCTTTCTAAAGCTCTGTCTCTTAATTCGCACTTCAAATATTTGGGTAATGAGAGAGCTCTACCCACTGACTGCCTTAGATATTGTCTCTGTTTGACTCTATCAACACCAGTCTCATTTCTAATAACAAAGATAGTGAACCATCTTCCATTAATGGAACTAAACATTTGGGAAATTTTCATCACTCACCTGGAAAGCCCATATCGCCTATGTTTCCTTTAAGTCCAGGAGGTCCTGTAAGTCCTGGCTTCCCAGGGAGACCAGGGTTACCCTTGGGACCTACAAAAGTCAAATTGGTAAAATTAAGACAACTCAGCAATATTAAGGTTTCCTGGTTTCCTGGTATGGGTTGTAATTAAAATGCAAGCGTGAGATTGAATGGATTAAATCTTAACATATGATTAAGTTCCACAGATCTAACTCAGCATAAAACAGTTAAGAGTTACCTAAGAAATCTCTTTAGGAACACATTACAATATAATCATGGTAACAGAGGTTTCCTAATACAAATTTATTTTAAAAATGCAAAACTTTCACCAAGACACCTTGTTTCTTGCCCTAAAACTATTCCAATCACCTGAAATCTTATTTGTTGTTTGTGTATAAGTAAGTACCTTACTATATTTATCACAGGCAAATCCAATATAAAGGGACTCTTTTTAAAAGATTCAGAAGTGGCATTCCCATGTAGAGCCTGATCATGTGAGACCAGAAGAGGAAAGTGGTAACCTATCATGATACACCCTCAGCACATTAGGCCAGGGATAGATAAGAGTTGATGGAGAAGTACTGGACTATCTCCCCGCAACAGTCATGGCTGTTGTGCTTACACATTCTTCCCAGAGCTTAGATACTTGAGCTCTGTGGTGTCACCCAGGTATTTTCCAAGGACCACAATGTTGCCTTAAATATTATTTTCTTTTATTTTTTCTTTCACACTGTCTTCCAGCTTGGGGAAGAAAATGCAAAATATGTGAAGGATAGAAAAGGAGATAATTTCTCCTTCCTACTACATCAAGGTAAAGCAGTACAGAGTCCAGAACAGAATAACTGACTTAAAGGGCTCCTACAAAGATGGAGATGAGCTACTCTTTATTCCTTAGGGGCCCAACTAAAAGAAAATGGCTTAAGAAGCAGCAAGAAAGAGTTTTATTAGAAATAAGAAAAACAAATCCATGTTGACTGTAAGAGTGATTAATGCTATAACACATTACCAAGGTAGATTGTGAAATTTTTATCCCTAGAAACTTTTAAAAATAGAATTGGCAGCCATCTGTTTTACATGGTTTAATGATTGACTTATCTGAAGACAGAGAACTGAAAAGGGTGAATTCTTCAGGCTCCTACCAGATAACCTGTCTTATTTACATATGCTGCAATGTATATAAATAAAACACAGCACCTTACTTGGATGTACTTCTGATTTTGCATACACACTGATGCCACAAAAAGAAGAAACTGACCAAAGCAAAATATTCTACAAATCTTGTCTGTTGACACTTGGGCCAAATGGCAACATCTTTGTTAAGGAGAGGTCCGTATCTCAGTAGCTACCCAAGCATATTGCCATGACCAGATTCAAAATATCATCACACATGATAAATACATAATTACTTTGTTCCAGGGTTCAGGATCAACCACCCAATTGCTACAGGTGGTTTATCCTACTTACCCGACGGTCCTGGTAATCCAGGCTGTCCACTCAGTCCAGGTTGCCCTGGGTCTCCAGGCAAACCCTGATAACCTTTTGGCCCTGCAACTCCAGGAATACCTTCCAAGGATGAGTATAAGAAAGACAAGTTAGGCTGATATCATTAAATAAATTTGGTGAAGCAAGCTAACCAAACTCTGAAATATGAATGAAATACAGTGATATTCTGATATAGTATGAACCAACAGCACTGGACTCACTAAAATCCCCCACTTTTTTATTTAGCTACCATTAAGAATTGCAGAGCACTCAATAATTAAGTCACTTTCCTCTTTGGTCCTCAGTTTCTTAACACTGTAAAATGAAGGAATTGGGGAGGATTATCTCTAAGCTATCTCTTAGATTCTATAACTATCCTTAATAACCCTATATCACAGGCAAATACAGTTTACTGCCTCTGTTTTGCAGAAGGCATAATGGAAAGAGAAGAGAAGACTTGAAAGAAGTAAGTCAAGAAAGTATCTCATTTTAACAAGAATAAAAATTAGGTGGCTTTGCTTCTTTCATGACTGCATACAGTAATGTCTTAACACTCTTTTTTGAGGAGAAATCCCACCAGGTCCTGCTCATAGGGAAGCTTATAACATCTGTGTACACACACACCTGCACACACACTCACACGCGGACTGACAGTAGTAATGGTTACAACACAGAGTCACAAACTTTACTATGATCTGCAAATAAACATATATAGTTTTTAAAGTTCCATGTTGTTTGAAAGACTATTCTATATAGATTGGATTGTGTATTATTTATTGATCTGTGCTTATTCATATTTTCTGGTGCTTTGTTATGAATATATTATACTTTTATAAAAAGAAAAAAGGACTTTTAAATGTTAAAAACCTGTTACACTTCATACCTTATTTGCTTCTAATAAAATAACTGTAACAACACAGTCATTCCCTAGACCTACTTTCAGCGACCTCCCCCAGAGCTGAGCTTGGCTGTTCAAAGTCCAATACTTGTTTATTCTTCCAGGGCAGAATAACAATGAACTGTACGTAAAAGTCAAGCATGATGTGGATATCAAAACACTGCAGGGCAACAAAGTACCACTCATCCTCATCTGGTTTCAAGGTGAAAAAGTTTAAAGGACCAGCAAATTTTCCAAACACTGAAATCTGTTTTCCAAGTCATTCTGGCTATAGATCTTTTTTCTCTTGACCACATCCTATATACTATTTTCTGGAAGGCCTGAAAGTGACTGTCTATTTTAAAACCTCATAGTTTGTGACAGATAAACTACAAAGAAAATACTCAAACAAAAGTTGATCAGTGAAATCAGTGAAAATTAACTTTCATTACCAAAATTTGATGCACCTAACTGCCTTTTGTTGGTGAGCCCTGGATTACAAGTCACTTTCCATGCTATTAAAAATTAAAATTCATATATAGCAGGAAACACATTAATAAATAAATGCATTCACTCACCTGGTAGGCCAGGGTCCCCTTTCTCTCCTTTTGAGCCCAGCAGATCTGGATCCATTGGTCCAGGAAGGCCTGGAAGGCCAGGCTCTCCTTTACTACCTTTCTCTCCTGCAGGGCCAGGAAGTCCTGGCTGACCCTGCAAACCATCATCACCTAAACACAACATGTGTGGGGAAGACACAGCAGATCAGATTTATCCGTCCAGGATTAATGCATATATAAAGATTATTCATATGTTACATAGTTGGGTAGGCCACTGACCACCCAAAACACTTAGGCACCTTATTTACTGTCTATAAATAACTCGAGCTCACACACACTTTTACACTCAAATAACAATCTCTCTTCTGGGATTCTTGGACAATTACGAAGACTGTAAAAAGTAAAAATTTAATCCCTATATTCTGTTATTTTGAGCTAAGCACTTACCCATGTTTCATAGTATTCAAGCTAAGCATACCACCAAACTTAAAACAGTACCTATTTAAATGCCATGAAAATACAAGAAACAAAATACAAGTAAGCATTGCTCATTTTAAAGCAGTCAAATAAAAATATTCTATATTGACATAAAGTAAAATATTTAATTTTCTTTCTTTCATGCATCTGCCAGCAAACCCTGAATATTACCTTTGAGACCAGGAACACCACTCCTGCCAGGAATTCCCAAAGGTCCTGTTGGGCCTGGAGGTCCCATCATACCCATTTCACCTTTGGCACCTTTTAAGAATATCGATAAGTATCTTTTACCTTTCCTTGACCTTGGAAAGATAAAAGATAAGTTTAAAGATGTCAACTGGAAAACTATTGAAACTTGGAGGGAAGGCACTAAGTTTCACCCCTTTCCAACTACTGTAACCTTAATGACCACTACTACCTATATCATTGTGGTAGTTAGTCTCTAAAGATGGTCCCCAAATGAACCACACTTCCCAGTATACACAGCCTAGAGTAGCCTTCTCCCCTTGAATTTAGGATGACTCTGTGCCTTACCCTTGACTAAGTGACACTGTATGACTCCCAATGCTAGATCATAAGAAGTCTTGCAGCTTCCATCTGTGGCTCTTAGTACACTCACTTTCAGTTTTGGGGATTCTCTCTTTTGGAAGCCAGCTGCCCTGGAAGGAGAGCAGCTACCCTGATACTACCATAACACGAAGTACCTCTATGGATAATGAGATACCATGTGAAGAGGCCAATGAACACTCAGGTGTCAGAGAAGTAGATCCTTCAACACCAACCACTCCAGCTGACGCCGTGTGGATCAGAGATAAACAACCCTGGCAAGCCATCCCTTAATTCCTGACCCGCAAACCTTGAGCAAAATTAAAAGGTTGATTTAAATCATTAAATTTCGGGGTCATTTGTTACACAGCAATATATAACTGGAGCCCTCAGACAGAAAAAGTGTAATGCAAATAGCAAAGTGAGTTTCCTACAATCAAAGACATTTAACACTTTTTCTTAAAGGACAGTGTCAATCCAGAAAAGTACAAGAGGATAATATATCAGAGTCATATTAGTTTTAATTTCCTGAATCCAAAATCAGGGAAGACTTAAAAATTACCTGGAAAGCCAGAGGCACCTGCTTTTCCTGGGAGCCCTGGTGATCCTGGGGGTCCCATAGGACCTGGTGCTCCAGGGATCCCTGGACTGCCTCTCTCACCAGGGGGTCCTGGAACATCAAATCCAGGAGGCCCTGGATCCCCCTTCTCTCCTGGTATTCCATGCAAGCCTATTTAATACAAACCAATATTAAGAAGTATTGAAGCAGTTTTAAGAGATGTATCTGGTTATTTTTCTAGCAAACAAGTGATAGAATCCTGTATATAACAAACCTAACAGTGAGTTAGAGACACTTTTGGCATCATGCACAGAAAATAACCAACAATAAAAGTTTAGGATTCTCAAGTATATTTCTCTAAGAAGGTGCTTCTGAAATTATTTCTCATGAACGATCAATCTTTTCTTAATTCCTGGTCCATCATGGACTATTTTTTTAATAAAATACAATAAAAATTACTAAAATACTAAAATAAAAAATTAAAGACATATAAAATACAATCCTACCTTTTGGTTATTATATTCAATAAATATAATTACATTGTCAAACTGCTATAAAAGTTTCTAAATGCTTACTCTCTATTTCTTCTAATTCCAGTGCAGACTGGTAACAAACAGTTTGTAATTCGACATTGGTCCATTGACCACACTTGGATCTGCATTGCTCTAAGGTATTATGAATTATAAAGATGTATTTTTGTAATCCATAAAAAGATTAATTACTGAATAAGAAAGTTACATGGGCCCTTTTGACTTTATTTTGGCTTTGTTTTACATGTTGTTTTAATAATACATTATTATTAGTCTTTGTTGTTAACTTTTGTTTCATAGTAATCCAGCCAGGATTTTATAGAAAAAAAATGTCATTGCAAAAATATACTCCAGGAAACAAGGTGGTTAAAAAAGAATATGTTTAGTGAAAAGAATTACACTACAAACATGGTGCAAGTTCACACTCCAATACCTATCAGCTACGTGACTTATTAAGTCACTTAATGTTGTTGGTCCTCATCTGTTAAATGGGGATGTGCCATAACTGACTGAAAGCTGCGGGATGAAACAGGGGACCATTCCAAGCATCCCTTCAACAATAAGACCTAATTTTATTACTGTTGAAGATTCACAGACAATTATTTTTATAAGAGAGCAAGACACTGGCATTTTAAGACCTGTTTGATGTCATATACCAGCATGCCTTGAAACTGATTAAATTCACTTTGAAGATCAGAGAATTCCATTTAGTTGGTACAGTAGTGATGATTCCAATGCTGCCATTTCATAGTAAAAATATTATTAAAAGGGGAGAGATATTTTATATTATTATATTTATTAAATATGATGAGATACCTAATCATGTGCACAATTATAGCCCTATATGAATCACTGTCTATTGTTATATTACAGCCCAAGTAGTTTTTAATAGCTGAGTTTTCAAGATAACTAATTAGTCCTTTGAAATATGCTCCAAGAGAGCGGTTCTACAAAATAATTAAAAGAAACCAAAGACTTCAATCTGGAGAAATCTTGTTTGTTTTCCAAGTTTAAAGCTTTAAGGTATGGCTTTTGGGGAAAAAAAAGATGAATAAGGTCTGAGGATTTAATGTATAACATGGTGACTATCATTGATAATACTGTGTTGTATAACTACAACTTGCTAATAGAGTAGAACTTAAGGGTTCTCACACAAAACGCAGAAAATATGTGAGGTGATGGATGTGTTAACTTGATTGTGAAAATCCTTTTACCACGTATACATATATCAAATAATCACATTGTACATTTGAAATATATTACAATTCTATTTGTCTATTATACCTCAATAGAGCTCAAAAGATAATAAATCAAAGGAAATATCCTATTTACAGTTTCTCAGAACCATTTTCATGAAATATCTCTTGCATCTTTTACGATGATCCTATTATATTTGAATGATATTTTCTATTTGCACTAGTATAATAAATTCTCAATATTAAAAAAAGAAAAAGATAAGGCTTTTGAGCGAGAACTACAGTACCTGGTAGACCTGAAGTTCAAGAGGCAGGAAGTTACAGTTCAGCAGTAAGATGAACCACCCAAGCAGAAGCAAGTTGCAAAAAGATTCATTAGGTTAGGAAACAAAACTAACCATGTAAAGATTAGAACAAAAAGTCTACGAATAGAATTTATTAGATATTGATTCATTACTAACATATATTAGTAATCAGTAAAGAAGTGTATTTTAGGCATTTGCTCAGATGCTCATATAACATATACTATAAATGTGTTTGCCAACAGGGACACAATAAAATATTTACATTCACAAAAAGTAATACTTTTTGATGAAGATCAGCTTTACACTCTTGTTTATCTCTGATCTTTATATTGCTGTGAATGATCACTTTGGAATTTAAGCTCGTAAAGGTTAGTTAGAATTTAAAAATAAACTTGATTTTATACTGTAACAGGTTAGGTACAGATAACTCAATAATTATTAGTGCAGTCTATGATTAAGCAAACTACATGTGCTAGGCAAAGATCTCTGCATTGTCATTAGTAGTAGTAACAGATATTATGCTGCGTTTTTCACAGGATAGATCTTTTCCACGACTATGTCAGGAATTGGCATCCTGGTAAGATCCAGAATGAAGAAAGTCAATATAAATTCAAAGGCTCTGCTGAATCTCCTTATACAATAAAAGGAATTATATGGATATATCTATAGAGGCTAAGTACATTAGAGGTGTATAATGCTCTAAATTTATTTGCAGCCAAATGGAATGAGTTTATGGGAAAAAAGAGAAAATTCCAAAAGCATGCATTATCTGTGAAAACTTTACACACACACACACACACACACACAAACACACACACACACAGCCCAAGGGTTTTATAGCCAAAAAAAGTTAGAAAACTACAATGTACTCTCCTTCATCTATAAAAATGACAAGACTAATTCCTTGTTCCTTTGATTCACATTAGTGGTGATGAGCCTGAGCTGATTCAGCCATGCACGTGTTCCTGAGGCTGGGCAAGTGTTACACCACATTTAACTCAGGTTAGGGTATTATCTGTAGACATGGAATTGAGTATATTTAACTGACCTCTAAAACGATTGACTGAAGCAATTATCTTCTAGTTATTGGCCAGACCAAATAATAAGAACCAAAAACTTCCATTTCTGCCTGGGTTACTAGGGCATGGGGTGAAAAGCATTTTGCTTCTTGTCCCTTAGCATTTTTAAAAAAATTTATTTCCCTACTGCCAAATGAGGAATTGATATTCAACAGCTCTTTAACTTATAAACATGCATTAAACTGTACAGCCTGCTATGGAAAAGAGAATGACAAATAGTAAAGCTTAATTAAATAATAGAAAACTGGAGTCAAAAGAAAAGCCTGAAAAGCATATATTTCTGGAGAAATGACAACATAGAATACTTTGCATTAAGTTTTCTACTACAAAATGAAACACAGCAAGTATATTTAATAAGCTTCTTATTAGAAAAAAATTGGTAGTTAGAATTTCAGCCATGCAGTATAAGTCAGGTGTATCAAGATGTTAGTAGTAGCCTTGCTGATCATCCTGTTATTGAGATGTACAAACAGAAATTATGGTATTTTTGAAATGGACTAAGATAATATTCTGCTTTGGTGATACAAATAAAATTTACTTTAAAAGTGAGTACATGTTGCTATTATCAAATACAAAATGTGGTCATCCTTTGGTAAAAAAATTGTGATTTGAGAACATTTCTATATTAATAAGAATGCATTCAGTACATTTTCATGGCGGTTGCTGTTAACTTCATTTGTTTGTTGAACCATATTAGTTAAGATCTTCAATTCTGTAGCAAAATATATATTTACAGAAGGAAGAGATGAGATTAAATTCAGCATCATTACTTTTCCCCCTGCCCATTCTATATGGACTTTATAAATATACCTATACATCCATCAGTTAAAAAGAAACAACATTAGATGAATGAAACATCGTAGAGCATTAGCTAAATTTGAAAAGGCATAAAGCACAAATGAATGTATTTTTATTTTGTTCATATTGGCATTAACAGTGGTCTCTTTTTATTCTTGCTAAGCTGTGATTTAAGAATTCAAAATGCTTCCAAAACCTCATGCAATTTTGGGAAATAAAATAAATGACAAAACACAACAGAAATGATAAATTCATTTTAGCCATTTTGTGAAACAGCGGGCCAAGACTATAATGGCCAAACCTAAAAATTAATTGTTTTCTCTCAAGATCCCTCTGCTAGTTGGACAGATGATTTTCTCATGAATGTTGAAGCTCTTACTTTTTAACAAGCTGGTTCAAAGCAACACTGTAAGTTTTCTTATTTCTAAATCAGTAGTGACATGTTAGGGGCCACTAAAAAAACGGTATAATGCGCCATAAAATAAATGTTTAAAATAGGACATAAGCAAAAATAACCTTTACTTTCCAGGCTTTTATATTGTTAATCAGTGTTTCTAGATGTTTAGCATAATAACTAACAAAATACCTATTGGCATTTAAGGTCAGAAAATATATTCCATTGTTTCAAAGTCAATGTATGTATATCTGAACGGTGCGTTTAAGTCATCTGATGTATTCATGTGAAGTAAGGAATGATGAAATGTTCCATATTTGTTTTAATTTCATATATTATTATAGTGCTTTGCAATAACATAATCTTGGCCCAAGTGTGGCCCTTACTATGCCTGCCTAGATTAAGATAAAAATAATTCACATCACCAGATGCCTCAGAATCCACAAACTCGAGTAAGCTCTCACACAAACATAGAGGAATCATATGATTCTCTATTAGGTTACAAGCTGACAAAACTTTTCTGAGTATTCATATTAAGAAAAACCTTAGCGTGCTTATGAGTTGCAAAGTAAATGCTGATTATGGGCAAAAGAAGAGCAAATTCAAGTAAACTCACTTGTTTTATTAAAAATAATTGAGAATGCCTAAGAAACATTTTTCAAAGAACTTTTTTAACCCTAGTTCTCATGTGCTAAGAAATGTTACGAGGTTCCACAAAGGTCTATTAATGCCATATAGCTACTCAGGTCTGAAATGATTAGCACTAGAAGGTCTGGGATTCCAAGGCTATGACTAGCTCAATGATTATAAGCCATGGCAACACACTGCAATTGTTAAATTGCACTGTTGTTAATAGATCGATTTTAAATTAACAGGGAGGGGAAATATCAGGGATTAAAGTAGCTCTTATGTTGTGATCTGTGCTCTTTCACTTTTACATAATTGTGTAAGTGGACATGTTAACTCGCAAAACTGTTTTCTGGAAGACTGTTACATAGGTTACACTTTATTGAGGGGCTAATCAACCTCTACATAATTAGTGCTACAAAATGCACATTTACTCCAATCTTACCAGGTTGACCTATTGGTCCAGGAATTCCTGGTGGCCCTGGTGGTCCCTGAACACCTGTTCCTGGCAGCCCAGGAGGTCCCATTGTCCCAGGTTGTCCATTTGGTCCAATGTCACCTTTAAGGAATAAATATAATTTAGATATTAAAAACAACAATAGCTGAGTCACTAGTCTTTAGCATTGGTTCACAAGTTATAATTACAATGAGTTTGTAGTATGTTTTATCATATGTTTGCTAAATATCAAGTTTCAGAATCAGTTATGTCATATCCAGAAAATTTCTACTTGAATTCTCACTGAAAATGCAGTATATTTGCAGACAAATCTGGGGAGAATTGACTGTCTCTTTCCATCTACACGTACGATTTATTAACCAATTAATTCTACCCTTTTTCAAAACACAAGTTTCAAGCTGCTAATAATAGTTTTAATTTTTCCCACAAATACATTAGGCACATTTTGTTTTATTCATTTCTAGATATGATATAGATGTTTTGCAAATTATATTTTATTTCTTATTTGTTTCAATATTTACAAACACACTATTCTATTTGTCACAATGATATTTTGCACGTAATTCTGCTACCTGGAACATCCTTCCCTAAAGATTCAGTTCAAATGTCACCTTGTATATGAAGCTTCCCAAGGCACCTTAGATGCGGCCCTGAACAAAAGTAACATATGAGGTAAACTAAATGCTTCCAAAGTCATCATTTTTTTCTTTTTTGTTTAATGATTCCAATGTTCAGTATTAAGCACATTTTCTTCCTCTTATAGTTCTTTCCTGATGGATATTAGCCTTATTAATTTATTATTGGTCACTATGTTGCCTTGAAGATGCTGTACCAATTTCTCCTATAGTTTAGTCACTAAGTTCTGATACCCAGCCACTGGTGTAAGTATATCTGGTGGGTGAACTTTTATTGTGATCTGCTTGCTGTGTTTTGACTATGGTCTATTGGTCCAAAACATTAGTGCTACATATTCATAGAGTTCCGGTTGAGATAAACACTGTCATGGCGATACCACCTAGATTTTCTTATAGTAGAGAACAATCTCTGAGATCTTCAAGAGCAGAGTCTATGCCTTTGTGTTTCTAACGATTCAAGTAGTAATAGACACAGAATAAGAACATAATGAATGTTTGAGGAATAAAGGAATTACGTGGCAGGAAGCCCCAAATTCTTTTTTTCCTAGCATCTTAGGAACTGTACTGAGGTTTTAATATTTGGGAATGATTCCTATTAGGATATGGGGATCCTATACTTCCTTTCAAAGGTTAGGCAAATGCTTGATAAAGAGCTGAAGTTTAAAATGGGCTTCAACCCCTTTCTTCCCAACCTCTGTCTCAAGGATATTTTCATAAACAAAGTATAATGAGTGAGTAATTTCCATATGGAGACTGTTTGCCACATAGCTTATCATTTGAAATGTTTCTATCTGCAAGTTTGGGGGGTCACAGGTTTAAGCTGGGGGAGGTAACTGATGGGAAACACTATCTGTAACTTTGAGTGTTACAGTTTATAGCCGGCCAGAATTGTGTACTCAAAGCCAGGAAGGTATTTTTAAAAGCGCTTATCTGAGAACAATTTGTATTGGGTTAGTTTGGGGCTCTTGCTGGCAGAATATAGGCTGGTTAAATTTGGCAATGCTGTTTTATTGCTTTAATAGGAATCAATCCAACATGTTTCAGAAGCATGGGGTTCTTCAGATTATTTTCTGGAGGCCAAAACGTTGACCAGGAGAGTCTACTTCCTTGCAAACCAGAAAGAAAAAAAAAAACAATTGCCAAACCAGTTAGACTAATTCTATTCATATACATAATTAGGGAAATCAAAATCAAGGGGATAGAAGAAACCAATAAAGAAATGAGCAAAGGACATGAGCAGTTTACAGGAAAAAATATGTATGTCCTTTAAATATATGAAAAGATGGTCAATTTCCCTCATAATAATGGAAATACAAATTTTAAACTACCCTGAGAGTAAAGGAAAAGGACCTAGTATATCCAAATAAATTTTTAAAAAAGAAAAAAGTTGGAGAACTTATATTACCTGACATCAAGTCTTACTGTAAAGCTACTGTAATATAAACAGTTGGTAGGAACTTAAGGATAGTAAGATAGATAAGCAGAACTGACAGCACAGAAATACACCCACACATAAACAGTCGTTTGATTTTTGACACAGACACCAAAATAATCCAACGAGGAGGGAGCTATTTTAAATAAATGATACTAAGCAAAAATTACTTGAAATGGATGATAGTCTCCAACATAAAAGCTAAAACTATAAAATTTACAAAATAAAAAGGAATATATTTGCAACTTTGGAACAGGGAAAGTTTTCTTAGATAAAACACAGAAAATAATCATCGAATAAGAAAACAATTGATAAATGAAAAGTCAATAAAATTAAAACTTTTGCTCATCAAAATACACTAGGCAAGCCAGATAGGGATAAAATACTCATAAACATGTATTTGACAAAGAACCAGTATGCAGGATACGTAAAGGTCACTTCCAACTTAACAATAAAAAGAGAAACAACCCATATATATATATATATATATATATATATATATATATATATATATATTTTTTTTTTTTTTTGCGGTACGAGGGCCTCTCACTGTTGTGGCCTCTCCCGTTGCAGAGCACAGGCTCCGGATGCGCAGGCTCAGCGGCCATGGCTCACGGGCCCAGCCGCTCTGCGGCACGTGGGATCTTCCCGGACCAGGGCAAGAACCCATGTCCCCTGCATCGGCAGGCGGACTCTCAACCACTGCGTCACCAGGGAAGTCCAACAACCCATATTTTAAAGTGGGAAAAATACCTGAATATGTAAATAATTCACCAGTACATGTAAAAGAGCTCAACATCATTAGCCATCAGGGAAATGCAATCTAAAACCAAAATACGTTACCTACATACCTACTAAAATTCAAAAATGAAAAGACTAATAAAACCAAATGTTGGAGAGAATGTGGAACAACTAAAACTTTCATACCGTATTGGTTAGAAAATGATACAACCATTTTGGGAAAAGGTCCAGTAATTTCCTTCTTCTATTATTGAGTTATAGTTGATTTACAATATTATATAAGTTTCAGGTGTACAACACAGTGATTCACAATTTTAAAGGTTATACTCCATTTATAGTTATTATAAAATATTGGCTATATTCTCCCTGTGCTGTACAATATATCCTTGTATAATAATAATAGCCTTGTATTTATTTTATAGTACATAGTAGTTTGTACCTCTCAATCCCCTACCCTATCTTACTCCTCCCCCTTCCCTCTCCCCCCCAGTAACCACTAGTTTGTTCTCTATTTCTGTGAGACTGTTCCCTTTTTGTTATATTCACTATTTTGTTTTATTTTTTAGATTCTACATATAAGTCCTATCATACATTATTTGTCTTTCTCTGTCTGACTTATTTCACTAAGCATAATACCCTCCAAGTCCATTCATGTTGTTGCAAATGGCACAATTTCATTCCTTTTTATGGCTGAGTAATATTCCATTGTATATATGTGCCACATCTTTTTTTTTTAACATCTTTATTGGAGTATAATTGCTTTACAATGGTGTGTTGGTTTTTGCTTTATAACAAAGTGAATCAGTTATACACATACATATGTTCCCATATCTCCTCCCTCTTGCGCCTCCCTCCCTCCCACCCTCCCTATCCCACCCCTCCAGGTGGTCACAAAGCACCAAGCTGATCTCCCTGTGCTATGTGGCTGCTTCCCACTAGCTATCTATTTTACATTTGGTAGTGTATCAAAAGAAAAAGAACAACCATAGACATGCATGCTGCAGTATTTAGGGAGAAGTGCATTGCTACTGTAATTTACTTTGAAACACATTAAAAGTAAGTCAATGAAAGTAGAAAGGGATGAACAAATACGTGACAAATCATGCATAGTAAAATGTTGATAGTAGAACATCAATGGTGTGTATACAGTAGTCACTGTAAAATTCTTTCTACTTTGCTTTATATAAAAAATTTAAAAAAAATTTTTAAAAAGCCCCACCGGGGCTTCCCTGGTGGCTGAATGGTTGGGAGTCCGCCTGCTGGCGCGGGGGACATGGGTTCGTGCCCCGGAGCGGGAGGATCCCACATACCGCAGAGCGGCTGGGCCCGTGAGCCATGGCCGCTGGGCCTGCGCACCCGGAGCCTGTGCTCCACAACGGGAGAGGCCACAGCGGTGAGAGGCCCGCGTACCGCAAAGAAAAAAAAATTAAATGTTGGCAGAGAGATAAAATGTGAATTGTAGAATCTAGGTGGTAGATAGATGGGTTTTCACTGTACAATTCTTGTTAATTTTTCTGTGTGTTTGAGATTTTTCACAATAAAATGTTTAAAAAACTATACTGAGATACCTACTTGTTTCCAACAATTTGGCAAAAATCCAAGAGTTTATCAACATACTCATTTAGCAAGGCTGTGGGGAAACAAGCACACCCATACATTTTGGGGGGGAGTGTAAAAAGGTACAAATGGAGAGGAATCTGTCAATATCTAGAAATGCATTTGCCCTTCCATTCAGAAAACCCATTTTTATTACTCTATTCTAACATTACACCTGTACACACATGAAATAACATGTATGCAAGATTATTCAGTGTGGCATTATTTCTAATAAGAAAATATTGCCAAAAACACAGTCTAGCAACTAGCAACTGGTAGAATAAAACATGGCATACCCAAGCAATCCAATACTAGGCAACTATTTTTAAAAAATCACAATCTCTATGTACTAACATGGAGGATTCTCTAGAATATAAAGTTAAATGAAAAAAGTTCAAGAGGTAGTACTCTATCTTTTGAGAAAGGTAGTAAATAAAAATACATATATTCTTTATTCTTCTTTAGCACAGGGAGATCAGCTCAGTGCTTTGCGACCACCTAGAGGGGTGGGATAGGGAGGGTGGGAGGCAGACGCAAGAGGGAGGAGATATGGGGATGTATGTATATGTATAGCTGATTCACTTTGTTATAAAGCAGAAACTAACACACAATTGTAAAGCAGTTATACTCCAATAAAGATGTTAAACTATATATATATATATATATATATATATATATATATATATTCATATTCTTATTGGCTTGTATTTGTATGAAGGAACACCAGAAGGACAAATAAGTAACTAAAAAATGGCTACATATAGGATGGGGAGGAACATAATGGATGGATATGGGGTAAAGGGAAGACCTTTACAAAAGTGTTACTTCAATACATATATGATTGTATCATCTATACAATGAAATAAAACACAACATATACCAATGGAGGATTAAAAAAAAAAGCCATGATAGAGTGGCAGCATAGGCTTTCTAGTTAATTGGGATTATCACCCATAAACTGTCACAACAGTTTCAATTTCTATAAATTTAAAAGCAAATTGAGAAGTAGCAACAGCCTCCATACCTTTTGGTCCAGGTAGCCCATCCAAGCCAGCTTGTCCTGGAGGACCTTGCGGTCCTGGGAAACCACGATCCCCTTTTGGACCAAGTATTCCTTTGAAACCTGGGAGTCCTGGAGGCCCAGGTGGCCCAGGTAGCCCAAATCCTGGTTCTCCCTTGAGCGTACACATGATAAAACACAACAAAGACTCCCATGACTTTCTTGGTGTTTACTGTTTACTACAGAGAATTTAAAGCAGAAAATACAAGGTAATATCCCCCCTGCCATGGTAAAGGGAGTAGGATAATTAAATGAAAAGTAATTGGCAAGCAGGACAGAACATCTGGAAGGATAGGAAACTGGGCTTAGTAAAACAAATTGAATTATTTGGTCTGGTTTCAGGACAAAAAAGAAATAACTGAGACAGCATGAGATTAAAGAACCGAAGTGATGAAATATGATTACAGACTGGGTACTGTATTAGATGATTATTTTAAATTTGACTAAGTATGATAAAAGAATTGTGGGTTTTCTATATAATGTCTGTTTACTTAGAGATGAATACTGAAGTATAGATATTTATAGGTGAAATGACACAATATTGAGATTTGGGTTAAAATACTTCAGCAAAGAAAAAAAGCGTAGATGAAGCAAATATGATAAAATCTTGATAATTTGGAATCTGAGTGATGGATATATGAAAGTTCACTGTATTATTCCTTTTACTTTTGCGTTCATTTGAAAAGGTTAATAATAAAATAAAAACAATCAATAGAGAAGTGATTTCTCATGACAACTGTGGCCATGGTCAATTTTTCTTCCCATGGAAAAAAGTTATTGATAGTAATCATAAAAACACAGGAAGTTTAAATTAATGAAACACAGAGAAAATACAGGAACAGTTAGGATAATTACGTACCATGGCAGTTTGCTGAAGACTGACTAAGGAAAATTTTACATTAGCTAAAATGTAGTAAGAGGGACAGAAACCAACTCAAACACAGTACCATTATTAGTACTAAGTCGATAGCAATGATTTGCATTAAGTATCTGGGATGGAATTGGGACAGAGGGGAAACGTATGAGAAGTACTTGGCATGATATTCAACACCATTTCAACCAAACATCACACAGACATGGACAGAGATTAAATGGAATGATGGTATTACAGAAAAGCACAGGGGAAGCTGATGATTGTATTCTCTCATCTCATCTCATCATATAACCAGTCACTCTAAACAGGTTCAGAAACTTCTTTTTTTTGCTTCAAATTTGACCCCTTGGACTATTAAAAAGTATTTGGAATTAAATATTTTTAAATAAAAATACAATAAGTTAAGTTTTATTTATACAGTGAAGCCTTGGGATGATGTCTAAATCAAAATAGAGAAGGCTAAGGAAGGTAGGGGGAATAGAAAAAGAATAAAAAATAAATTAAAATGTCTCAGACCTTTAGTCCTGGAAAGCCTGGTGGCCCAGAAGGACCTTCTAGACCAATTCTTCCAGGTGTCCCAGGTGCTCCTGGAGGTCCTGGAATTCCAGGGAAACCTGTAAAATTAGAAGCCATTTTTTAACCTCCAAAGAGAAGACACTGTAAGAAAGATACCCAAACTCCCAAACCCACATTTTCACCCTATTCAATCATGCTTAGTGACTACAGTAAGATGGTAAAACCACAATGACATTCTAGATGACTACTTCAGACTAAGCCTTACAGATAACTGATATTCTCTCTCAATCACCATATGGTCCCCTATTATTGTCATATAGGGCTAATGTGTGTGGAAGATATGCTCTTCTAAGGAAAATCAAAGCTATTACCAACGAGACAGAACTAAAAATAAGGAATGAATCCAACACAAAAATGCAGAGAAACTTTTCTTCTGCTTACATCTGGATACAGTATGATAAAAGACCTACTACATAATTCTGGAAGTGATCTAAAAACAATTGCAGAAAATAAATAAGGAACCACAAGCTTTAAATGACATATTAAACAAGATGGACTTAATTGATAATTAAGGGCATTCCATCCCAAAACAACAGAATACACTTTCCTCTCAAGTGCTCGTGGAACATTCTCCAGGATAGATCATATCTTGGGTCACTAGTCAAGCATCGGTAAATTTAAGAAAACTGAAATCGTACCAAGTATCTTTTCCAACCACAATACTATGAGACTAGATATCAATTACAGGAAAAAATCTGTAAAAAATACAAACACATGGAGGCTAAACAATACACTACTAAGGAACCAAGAGATCACTAAAGAAATCAAAGAGGAAATCAAAAAATACCTAGAAACAAATGACAATGAAAACACGATGACCCAAAACCTATGGGATGCAGCAAAAGTACCTATAAGAGAGAAGTATATAGCAATACAATCCTACCTCAAGAAACAAGAAAAATCTCAAATAAACAACCTAACATTACATCTAAAGGAATTAGAGAAAGAAGAACAAAAAACCCAAAGTTAGCAGAAGATAAGAAATCATAAAGATCAGATCAGAAATAAATGAAAAAGAAATGAAGGACACAATAGAAATGATCAATAAAACTAAAAGCTGGTTCTTTGAGAAGATAAACAAAATTGATAAACCATTAGTCAGACTCATCAAGAAAAAAAGGGAAAGACTCAAATCAATAGAATTAGAAATGAAAAAGGAGAAGTAACAACTGACACTGCAGAAATACAAAGGATCATGAGAGATTACTACAAGCAACTCTATGCCAATGAAATGGACAAACTGGAAGAAATGGACAAATTCGTAGAAAGGCACAACCTTCTGAGACTGAACCAGGAAGAAATAGAAAATATGAACGGACCAATCACAAGCACTGAAATTGAGACTGTGATTAAAAATCTTCCCGCAAACAGAAGCCCAGGACCAGATGGCTTCACAGGCAAATTCTTTCAAACATTTAGAGAAGAGCTAATACCTATCCTTCTCAAACTCTTCCAAAATACAACAAAGGGAGGAACCCTCCCAAACTCATTCTATGAGGCCACCATCACCCTGATACCAAAACCAGACCAAGATGTCACAAAGAAAGAAAACTACAGGCCAATATCACTGATGAACATAGATGCAAAAATTCTCAAAAAATACTAGCAAACAGAATCCAACAGCACATTAAAAGGATCATACAACATGATGAAGTGGGGTTTATCTCAGAAGTGCAAGGATTCAATATACGCAAATCAATCAATGTGATAAACCATATTAACAAATTGAAGGAGAAAAACCGTATGATCCTCTCAATAGATGCAGAAAAAGCTTTTGACAAAATTCAACACCCATTTACGATAAAAACGCTCCAGAAAGTAGACACAGAGGGAACTTACTTCAACATAATAAAGCCCAAATATGACAAACCCACAGCCAACATCGTTCTCAATGGTGAAAACCTGAAACCATTTCCTTTAAGATCAGTAACAAGATTGTCCACTCTCACCACTATTATTCAACATAGTTTTGGAAGTTTTAGCCACAGCAATCAGAGAAGAAAAAGAAATAAAAGGAATCCAAATTGGAAAAGAAGAAGGAAAACTGTCACTGTTTGCAGATGACATGATACTATACATAGAGAATCCTAAAGATGTTACCAGAAAACTACTAGAGCTAATCAATGAATTTTAGCAAAGTAGCAGGACACAAAATTAATGCACATAAATCTCTTGCATTCCTATATACTAATGATGAAAAATCTGAAAGAGAAATTAAGGAAACACTCCCATTTACCATTGCAACCAAAAGGATAAAATACCTACGAATAAACCTACCTAAGGAGACAAAAGACCTGTATGCAGAAAACTATAAGACACTGATGAAAGAAATTAAAGATGATACAAACAGATGGAGAGATATACCATGCCCTTGGACTGGAAGAATCAACACTGTGAAAATGACTATACTACCCAAAGCAATCTACAGATTCAATGCAATCCCTATCAAACTACCAATGGCATTTTTCACAGAACTAAAACAAAAAATTTCACAATTTGTATAGAAACACAAAAGACCCAGTATGGCCAAAGCGATCTTGAGAAAGAAAAATGGAGCTGGAGGAATCAGCCTCCCGGACTTCAGACTATACTACAAAGCTACAGTAATCAAGACAGTATGGTACTGGCACAAAAAACAGAAATATAGACCAATGGAACAGGATTGAAAGCCCAGAGATAAACCCACACACATATGGTCACTTTATTTTTGATACAGGAGGCAAGAATATAGAGTGGAGAAAAGACAGCCTCTTCAATAAGTGGTGCTGGGAAAACTGGACAGCTACATGTAAAAGAATGAAATTAGAACACTCCCTAACACCATACACAAAAATAAACTCAAAATGGATTCAAGACCTAAATGTAAGGCCAGACACTATCAAACTCTTAGAGGAAAACATAGGCAGAACACTCTATGACATAAATCACAGCAAGATCCTTTTTGACCCACCTCCTAGAGAAATGGAAATAAAAACAAAAATAAACAAATGGGACCTAATGCAACTGCAAAGCTTTTGCACAGCAAAGGAAAACATAAAGAAGACGAAAAGACAACCCCCAGAATGGGAGAAAATATATGCAAATGAAGCAACTGACAAAGGATTAATCTCCAAAATTTATAAGCAGCTCATGTAGCTCAATATCAAAAAAACACACAACCCAATCCAAAAATGGGCAGAAGACCTAAATAGACATTTCTCCAAAGAAGATATACAGATCCCCAACAAACACATGAAAGGATGCTCAATATCACTAATCATTAGAGATATGCAAATCAAAACCACAATGAGGCATCACCTCACACCAGTCAGAATGGCCATCTTCAAAAAATCTACAAAAAAAGAAATGCTGGAGAGGGTGTGGAGAAAGGGGAACCTTCTTGCACTGTTGGTGGGAATGTAAATTGATACAGCAACTATGGAGAACAGTATGGAGGTTCCTCAAAAAACTAAAAATAGAACTTCCATACGACCCAGCAATCCCACTACTGGGCATATACCCTGATAAAACCATAATTCAAAAAGAGTCATGTACCACAATGTTCATTTCAGCACTATTTACAATAGCCAGGACATGGAAGCAACCTAAATGTCCATCGACAGATGAATGGATAAAGAAGATGTGGCACATATATACAATGCAAATTACTCAGCCATAAAAAGAAACAAAATTGAGTTATTTGTAGTGAGGTGGATGGACCTAGAGACTGTCATACAGAGTGAAGTAAGTCAGAAAGAGAAAAACAAATACCGTATGCTAACACATATATATGGAATCTAAAAAAAAAAAATGGATGTGAAGAATCTAGGGGCAGGACAGGAATAAAGATGCAGACGTAGAGAATGGACTTGAGGACACGGGGATGGGGAAGGGTAAGCTGGGACGGAGTGAGAGAGTGGCATGGACATATATACACTACCAAATGTAAAATAGAGAGCTAGTGGGAAGCAGCCACATAGCACAGGGAGATCAGCTCAGTGCTTTCTGACCACCTAGAGGGGTGGGATAGGGAGGGTGGGAGGGAGACGCAAGAGGGAGGGGATATGGTGATATATGTATACGTATAGCTGATTCACTTTGTTATAAAGTAGAAACTAACACACCATTGTAAAGCAATTATGCTCCAATAAAGATGTAAAAAAAAATCGCAGATATTATACACATATATACACATAAAATCAAATCTGACCCCTTTGAAGTCATGTAGCATAAATGAGTAAGGACATGTTTAAGCACTGATCTCAGACCAATGCACACTCTTGCCATTCATGAGAAAAGAAATTCTGTGAAGGATAAAGCATAACTGAAGCAACAGCCCTAAAAATTTCAGTAAATCAAGAGAATATGATTTAGGATAAAACACTACTTGGATATAAGTGTGCAATAAATCTGTTTTCTGTTTAATACAATTCATTCATTTAACAAATATCTATTGAGCACTTAATATGTGCCAGGACTTTTCTGAGCCCTGAAAATACAGTGGTGAACACAAAAGACAATAATTACTGTGATATTTAAAGCTTGTATATCATTTTTGCATATCTAGGATTTAGATATTTTCTTGTCTGGAATGTTTTACATAAAGACAATGAAACTATAGTACATACATGCTGTGACTTTTCCCTTACATTCTTTATTGCACATAGAAAAAAGTTGCACGAATATACTTTATCTGTTTTGTGAGCTATATCAAAGAATAATATCATACTAACCAGCTAACCTACCTTGCCTGCTACCCAGTCCTACATACCTTTGGGACCAGGTGGTCCAGGAAGCCCAATTCCAGGGATACCTGGTTCTCCTTTGCTACCAGGTATACCTGGCAAGCCTGGCTGGCCTGGGAGTCCAGGTTCACCTACGGAGAAACAGCAGTTTTTTGGAAGTAGCCAAAGACAGAAACCAACAAGTGTTGAAGACATGGTCAAATAAATTCCTCACATACCTGGAAGACCTACTTCACCATCTCTGCCTGGGTTACCAGGCAAGCCAGGCTTCCCTGGCTGTGTTATGGTCTGACCTGGATCACCTTTAGGACCTAAGAACAAGTGGGAATTAATAGTGAATGGGAAGTGTTCACTTGACTAAAGATCTCCGCTAATTAAAACAAAAAAGAAAGTACTTACAATCTTCTAAAAATTCAAACTAACAAAAATCCATGAGAAAAACAATCCTGTATATATTTTCAAGGAAGATACTAAACAGAAGGATGAAATTTCAAAGATAAAAGTAGATGACAGTATTAAGGGTTTCCATGAAGATGGCATCTATAAAAATATTAGGCATCTATAAAAATATTTTCTAAATGTAGGTCAAAAGAAAAATACTTATTTTTGGTTAACTAGTTTTGGTTAAGGTTTTATGTGTGCAAAGTCCAAGTACAACTACTTCTCATTAATTGAAATAGGCTCAGGACAAAGATGGATTTCTTAAACATGACATAAAAAGCACTAACCATGAGAGAGAAAAGGTTGATATATTTGACTACATTCAAAGTGATTTATGTTCATTGAAGACACCATACAGAGAGTGAAAATGGCAAGCCATAGTGAATTAAGATTTTACAAAATAAATAGCTAATGAAGAACTAATACAAATTATATATATATATATATATACACACACACACACACACACACACACACACATATATATTCCTCCAAATCAATAAGAAAAAGAAACAATCCAAAAGAAAAAATGGTCAAAACACTTGAATAGACATTTCACAAAGAGAAATTCAAATGGTCAACAAACATATGAAAAGGTGGTAAACATTAATATAATCAGAGAAATATAAAATAAAACTGCCATGAGATATATCACACTCAACAGACTGGCAAAAATGAAAAAGTCTAACAATACAAAATACTTATGAGGATACAGAGCAACAAGAAACCTCTAATACTGCTGGTGGGAGTATAAATTGGTACAATTGCTTTGGACGTAGTTTGGAATTATCTAGTAAAGCTGAAGATGCATTTGTTCTATGTCTCAAGAATGCTAATCTTAAATATATACCCTAGCCTAGGGATTGGCAAATTTTTTCTGTAAAGGACCAGACAGCATATACTTTAGGCTTTGTGGGCCATCTGGTCTCTGTAGCAACAACAACTCTGCAGTAGTAGTGCAAAAGCAAGCATAAACAATAGTGAATGGCTGTGGATGTGTTCAAATAAACTTTTCATTTATGACAACATGTGGAGGGCCAGAGTTGTAGTTTGCTGATCTCTGTCACAGAGCAGTGTATGCACATGTACACCAGAAATATATATAAAAGAATGCACATAGAAGCATTATTCGTAATAGGCCTGAACTATAAATAACCCAACTGTCCATTAACAATAGAATGCATAAAGCAACGGTGATACACGCACATACACACACACACAGTGGGATACTGTACAGCAGTGAAAATGAATATGCTATATCCATACACAAAGTTAACATAAAGAATACTTACCCTATGCTTCCATTAATATAACACTCAAAAAGAAGCATAATTAAAGTACTTTGATAGGAATACATATCTAGGTGATAAAACTGTATATGGAAGGAAATTATGCAAAAGTCAGGACAGTGTTTACCTTTGGAGAAATGGAAGGGGATTATGATCAGGAAAGAACAGAGAGAGGAGGATAGGGGTTTCAAGGATGCTGGCAATGTTGTTTCTTGACGTGTGTGGTAGTTATGTGTGTGTTTCCATTATATTTGTTAAACTTTGCATTATATATATATCATGTACATTATATATATCATGCACTTAAAAACAACAGTAACAACAAATATAGTCAAAAAATTTAAAGAGAAGCCCCTCTTAAAACACACACACACACACACACACACACACACACACACACACACACACACACATTTATGTTTCCCTGCTAAGAAGCTCTGAAAAGGCCCAAATATAAATGGCGACGGAAACACAACTCTCATAAAAAGAACCCAAGAATGGCCAAAAGATAATAAATACATTTCTGCTTTTAAGCACCAAACTGAAAACAAAACAACCATAATAAAGTCACCTGGTATTCCTGGCTGGCCTGGATTTCCTGCTACACCTTGTATGCCTTTTTCACCTGGTGGGCCTGGAGGGCCAAAACCAAGAGGGCCCATAGGCCCCCTATTTCCTGGGAGACCTGGCAAACCTGGGTTCCCAGGGGGACCTCTTTCACCCTTAAAAGCAATTCCACCCTGAAAAGGGAAAAATTTAATACAGAAACATAGATATAACAGCTATCTGTAGGTTGGTATTACTAAGTACAACTAGAGAAATGATACAGCCATAAATAGTTCTTAAAAACTACATAAGTGTGTGTTATTATCGGGTGGTATGTGTGCTCACTCTACTTATTCATTCTTTTAACAAATATTTTTGAGTTCCTACTATGTGCCAGGTGCTGGTGATAAAGCAAAGAATAAAAATTGGCAAAAATCTCTGTGTTCATGAAGTCAAGAAGTTTACAGCCTAGCTAACATTTAATAAAACAGCACTTTCTACCTAAATATCCTGGGCTGTGTGTTGTGCACAAAATAAGAATCTACTCATTTATCTTCAATCTGTAGGCTCCATGGCACATTTCACACGGCCATCTACTCACACTAATCTCTAAGCTTACTTTATATAAAAACCAAATTAGTCTTTTGTTGTCCGGTCTAAAAAAAACCAGACAAGGCTATGTGGGATAAGAAAAGGGGAACCTCACAGTGACCCATAAGCATCTTAACCTCCTGCCTACCTAGTCATAGCAAATATTACTCAATACAGCAGTGGGTTAAGCAGAAATAATTAATAAAACCACTGAGAAAAGAACTGTAAAGAAACCCTATGTAGTCAATAACAATGTACCATTACTATATATAATCACATTCTTTTAAGCATTGATTACATGTTCATCTCAGCACCAGGCCTATCCTAGGAAACATCACTAACAATTTGACATGACAAAACCAAGAATATCAAACCAACTCACAGGTTCTCCTTTGGGGCCAGGAAGCCCTGGCAATCCATCCTGTCCAGGGGTGCCAGGTAAACCAGGAAGCCCTGGAGCTCCAGGAGAACCCAAATCTCCTTTGTCACCCTTCATTCCTGGAAAAGTGAGGACGTCACCAGGTTCACCTTTAGGTCCGGGAAAGCCTGGAGCACCTGGAGCTCCTGGTATGCCCTGAGGGGGGGGGCAATAAAGAGGGGAAAAAGAAGAGAGAGAAAAAGAAACTCAGTTTCTTTTTTTCTAATACTTTCTCCAGTTTATCCCATCAACCTGCCCAATAACATTTAGTGTACCAAGCTATGAGTCAAGTGAGACATATGAGTCAGCGTGAGCGAAAGAATCAAATATATCATAATAAGAAAACTAAATTTCTTTTATATATATCCACAAGTAAAAATCAAAGTGTAAATAGGTTTCTTCTACTTCTTTTGTTATATGATATACTCAAAACTTACTGTTAATCCTTTGGGACCGGTTGCACCAGCGTGTCCTTTTTCACCCTTCTGTCCAGGGAAACCAAGAGATCCTAATATACACACACACACACACACACACACACACACACACACACACACACACACACACAGAGTAATGTGAGCTTTGAGCTTGAAATCCTGACAAAGCTCATATAAAAATCAGCAAGTCAGGAAGTCAAGTTTTAAAATAAGAATGCCAGACTTCCCCAGTGGTGCAGTGGTTAAGAATCTGCCTGCCAATGCACCAATGCGGGGGACACGGGTTTGATCCCTGGTCTGGGAAGACCCCACATGCCGTGGAGCAACTAAGCCCATGTGGCACAACTGCTGAGCCTGAGCTCTAGAGCCTGCGAGCCACAACTACTGAGCCCGCGTGCCACAACTACTGAAGCCCGAACGCCTAGAGACCATGTTCTGCAACAAGAGAAGCCACCGCAATGAGAAGCCCATGCGCCGCGACGAAGAGTAGCCCGCGCTCGCCACAACTAGAGAAAGCCCACTGCAGCAATGAAGACCCAACACAGCCAATAAATAAATAAATAAATTAATTAATTAAAAAATAAGAATGCCATTCAATTCCATTTAACAAGTCACATTTTGATCTTTCTATTCTATGCTCTGAAGGCGAGGAGATCATCCTTTCTTTTAGGTAAAGCTAACATTTCCTGGTACATACAGCATTGTATCCTTAGGTATTTCCAATTCCAAATCCTCTCAGAGTTCGCAGCTACCAAGTACTATGCACAGAAATGCTCTGCTCTTATAACCACCCCATTGCCAAGGTGAGAAGGAGATAAGGACAAAGTCTGTGTATCTTTCTTTGTTCTTACTTAAACAATTTTCCTAGATTCCTACCACTTATTTCTTTGGTTTGTCACTCCCTAAAATTTGGTTTATGAGAAAGGATTGGTGCTCAAAGACTAGAGAAAATATTACTAAAGCAGTGCTCTCAAAATGGGTCCCTGGACCAGCTGCATCAGCATCACCTGGGCACTGGTTAGAAATGCTAATTCTTGGGCCCTCCACCCCAGGTCTACTGAATCAGAAATTTTGGGGGGTGGGACCCAGGAATCTGGGTTTTAACAAGCCCTCCAAGTAATTCTGATGCACTCCCAAGTTTGAAAACCACTAGACTGGAAGTACAAGGCTAGATGATTAACTTCTAGGGGCAGCTATAAGACTTGCTGAAAATCTATTTCCAAACACCAAATGTGTGTTTGGCAGACACACTAGACAGAAAGGTAAGAGATCTGGTATCTATTCTCAGCCCTGACTGACTCGGACATGAAGTGTGATTTCAAGAGAATATAATCCTGGGAAACCCCAAGAGGCAGTTGAGTAAAAGAGTTGGAAATGGGGAAGGGGGAGTTATATATAGAAAGAGGAAGACAAATATCATATGATATCACTTATATGTGGAATTTACAAACAGAGTACAAATGAACTTATCTACAAAATAGAAACAGAGTTACAGATGAAGAAAATAAACTTATGGCTACAAGGGGGGTAAGGGAGGAGGGGGATAAATTGGGAGGCTGGAATTGACATATACACACTACTATACATAAAAGAGATAACTAATAAGGACCTACTGTATAGCACAGAGAACTCTACTCAATACTCTGTAATGGCCTATAATGGGAAAAGAATCTAAAGAAGACTGGATATATGTATATGTATAACTGATTCACTTTGCTGTACACATGAAACTAACACAACATTTAAATCAACTATACTCCAATAAAAATTTTTTTAAGAAAGAAAGAACATTTTAATTTTTAAAAATTAAAAAAAATAAAGAGGAATATTGGCAGTTGATTGCCAAACTCTGGTAGAAGACCGTTTCTTAATGACAACATGTGATACATCCCAATGACTAGAATCTTGGCCACTGAAAACCATATTCAGAGGTCAGGTATTATGAACATTTTCCCCAGTTTTCTGGAATAAAGAAGTCTGACTCTGTGTAAGTTATTTTCCTCACCATATGGAAAATAAGGAAGATATTTTTCCTGGAGTAATACTGTCGAAATTCTTTAATAGAAAATGCTGGTAGCTTCAGCTACTGGAAACAAGAGCATAATTTATTTCACAGCAGATAGTGACATTTCATATTTAATTATTTATGGATGTGAGTGACTAGTCATAAAATGAGACACTGGCATCATTTAAAACTATAAGCTCACTAATATCTAGGCAAGAAATATTTTTAAGGTTGCCCTGAGGAAGAATGTGTTACCTGGGGGACCTGGAAGACCTGGCAAACCAGGTTCACCTGGAGGCCCTGAAACACCAGTTCCAATACAGTTGAAGCAGGTGTCACCTTTGTCACCTAGAGAAAACCATAATAAAAAACAAATTTTACTCGAAGGGGTACATATACCTTCTTTAGATAGGTTCTAAAGAAGTTAGCACTAAGGGACAATATTCCTACCTAACAGTGTAGCTGGAGAAGCCTATATCTAGAATCAATTCACTTGATAAATATTTACTGAGCACCTACTATGTGTCAAGCACTGTTCGAGGAGTTTGTAATACATTGATAAACAAAACAGACAAAATCCATACCTTCACAGTGTTTACATTCTACCAGTGGCTGGGTAAAAGTGAAATTGGATATGCTTAGGGGTGGGTGGCAGGTTGCAATTTTAAATAGGGTGGTCAGGATAAGACCTCATTGAGAAGATGACACGTGATTAAAAAAACTTAAAGGACATGGCACGTGCATAACGACTATAGTGCAGTCCAGGTAGAAAGAGTAGCCATGTTTGGCATATAGAAGGAACATCAAGGAGAACAGATTGCGGGAGTACAGTGAGGAAGGGGAACCAGGTCAGACAGTTAACAGGTTATAACAAGTGGCATATCATAAAATATCACATAGGCCACCACAAAGACTGTGGCTTTTACTGTGAGTGAAATGAGAATTTAGGAGAAGAAATTAAACAGAAAAGCAACATGATATGACTTAAGTTTTAAAAGGATGACTCTGGTTGCTATGTTAATAATATAATCTAAGTACAAGGATGGAAACAGGGTAAACACATAAGTGGCTACTGCTGAAGTGATCTAGGAGAGATAGTAGCTCATTCCAGAGTGACAGCAATGAACATGATGAGAATTGGTTAGATTCTGGACATATTTGAAAGTAGAGCCAATAGGGTTTTCTCATGGATCATACAGAATTCAAAAGAAGAAGGGAATCAGGGATGACTCCATGACAGATCAAAGGTCGAAATGTAAAAGGCAAAAACGATAAAGCTTTTAGAAGAAAACATAGAGGAATATCATCAGGTCCTTGGGATAAGCAAAGATTTCTAAAACAGGACATAAACAGCACTAACCATAAAAGAGGACATGAATCATTTGACTTCTTTTAATTAACAACTTCTGTTCAAGAAAAGACGCGAGTAAAAAAGCAAGTCACAGAATGGGAGAATATATTTGTGATACATATATCCAACAACCCAAGTAAAATAGAAGAAGATAGGTATTTTACAAAAAGAATGTACAGACTATAAGAAAAGAGGCTCAGCATCAGTAAGTTGTGAGGAAAATGGAAACTAAATCCTCTTTGTAAAATGGTTTGGTGGTATCTATGGAATCAAAGATACATCTACCTTATGATCCAGCAATTCCATTACCAGGTTTACACAACAGAAATGAATGCTTATGTCCTACTATATATATATATATATATATATATATATATATATATATATATATATGAATGTTCATAGCAGCTTTATTCATAATAGCCCCAGACCAAATGTCCATTAACATTAGAATGGATGAATATGAATAGGAATATTCATTCAATGAAATACCAAAGAGCAGTGAAAAAATACTGCTACAAACAAAAACATGGATATACCTCACTGGTATAATATTAAGCAAAAGAAACCAGATAAAATATTAAGACATAAAAGAGCCCATACTGTATGATTCCATTTATACAAAGTTCAAAGTTAGGCAAACTGTTTGATTGGGGATACAACAGTGGTTACCTTTGGGAGTGCTGTATAGGATACACAAGAGAGTCTTCTGGAGTCTTGGAAAAGTTCTATATTTTGATTTAGACAGTAGTTACATGGGAGGTAATAGATAGACATACATACGGAGAGATATACATATAGAGACAAAGTATATATAGGAGGAGACATATCTATATATAGAGAGAGACATATCTATACCTATATCTATATCTAATATATACGATATGCCAGGAAGGTAGGAAGAAAAACAGAGCATGTAATATACTGAAAACCAAGTGAAGAAAGTGTTAAAGAATGGAAAACTCAAGGAAATAATGGACTGAGAACTTGATATTTGAATTGGCAGTGAACAGGCTGCTGATGACTTTGACAAAAGCAGCATCTATGGAGTGGTTGGGGAAGGGGAGTGAAGTCCTGAGGAGTATGTTTAAGAGAAAATGAGAGTAGAGTTATCTAGAGACAGTGAGTAGAAAATTCTTGAAGAGTTTTGCTCCAAATGGAAGCAGAGGAATAGTGTAGTATCAGGCAGGGGAAGTGCGATTATGATAAAATATTTTTAGATGGGTGAAAAAAGCATATTTGTATACTGCTGGGAATGATCCAGTAAAAGGGGAAAATTGATGATATGGGAGTGACAAGAATTTCTGGAATGAATTTTTGGGGGAGAACAAGAGGAAACTGAATCTATTGTACAAACAGAAGAACCGCTTTAGATAGGAGCAGTAACAATAATAGGCAGGAAGGCAGAATATAGGGGCAAGATGCAAATAGGCGGGTAAATACGGTGGTGGCGGCAATCTGTGAAAGTTCTCTTGTTACTGCTTCAATTGGTCAGTGGAGGAGAAAGCAAAGTCACAATCCTAAAATAAGAATGGAAGAGGAGGTGTTAGAAGTTTGAAGAGAGAAGGCACAGGCTCAGAAGAGGTGGTAATTTGGAATTACCAGGGCTGTGTTTTTGTTTGAAGTGAGTACAATGGCAGGAGAGGAGGGCAAAGGTGTCAAGAGTTTATGTATGAGATTGATTATGGAATTTAAGCTGGGTTAAGAGAGCAGAAAGGACATCAAAAGGTTGAGGGACAGTCAAAGTTGGTAGGTTTCAGTGAGTGTGAAGTAATGTTGGAGTCAAGGTTATTAGAGGTAGTAGTAAGCTAGAAAGATAGGATGTAGTGGTCACAAAATGAGATTCGGGAAATCAAAATATGGAAGTGTGCACTACTGGTAACGTGTGGTCTTGGGGTATGACCATGGGAGTGAGTGGCTGAGGTAGGATGGAGGATATAGGGGATTTTGCTGATGATTTCAAAGGATGAAGGAATATGGGAATCAAACCTTTCACTCCTTGCTCTCCTTGGAGTCCTCTATCACCTGGAGATCCTGGAGGGCCAGGAGGGCCTGCTTCACATACCTCATCACCTGAGATAAGATAAAACAAGAACAGCAAGCCAATTTTTGTAAAATATCCAGAAGACAACAAAGAGAAAGTCTGATAGGCTAGAAAAAAAAAGAGATCTATTTTCAGTTATTTCTCTGCATTAATACAACTACCTATAAACAAAAGGAAGATATAATATTAGTGATAATTTGAAGAACAAATCTAAATATCAAAGAATCACCAAAAATCAAAAGTAGAAGCAGTGGAAGAATATTTAGCTATCAGAAATACAAAGAATGATGTCAACCTTCAGCTAGATTCACTTATAAATAAAGACAAAACAAAATCAACAATAGAACTTAACAGGAAAAAACTACAGCTTACTAGGAGGGATGTGAGGGCCAGGAGGGCCAGGAGGCCCTGGAAGGCCAGGAGCCCCAGGCTGTCCATCAAGTCCAGGAGATCCAGGAATGGAAATTCCAGGTGGACCTTCATCCCCTTTCTGGCCCCTTTCCCCAGGAAAGCCAGGGGGCCCAGGAGGACCTGTAACTGCAAGTCCTAAGATAAAAACAAATACCCATTAAAAGTGATCAAAATGATCTTATTTTAGACATATTACTTTGGGTCTCAATGAGACATTAAGTAATGATAAGATCTTCCTTTAATGTATAACACCAGTTATGTTCTTAGTTTTTTCTATGAGAATCAACATCTAGAGAAAAGATGGAAAGTTCCAATAATGTAAGTACTACTTTGAGTATAAGAAAGACTAATTTAAAGTAGCTTTATTACTTTTGGAAATGTACTAATAACTAACTCTCTACTCACTCTCCTTTGACTATGATTTTTTAATCTCAGAAATACCAGGAAGCCATTTACAGGAAAAAAAAGAGGCATCTCAAAGTTCTCAATTAAACGTGGCTCTGTTTCTGGACTTTCTTCTGTTCCACTATTTGTTCCTGCACCATTAACACACTTTTTCATTACTACAGCTTTATAATGTTTTCAAAACTGGTAAGGAAAATATACCCATCTTTGTTCTTTTTAAAACCATCTTCACTACACTTACAAATTTACTCTTCCAAGTGAATTTCAGGGTCAGCTTGTCAGTCTCATTTTAAAAAGCCATTGTAATTTTGAATGAGATTAATTTGAATTTAAAGATTAAATTTTGGTAGAATCGCCTGTATATAATATTGAGTTCTCGCATCAAGTAATAATTATTATATCTTTCCATTTATTAATTTTATATTATTTAATAGTATTTTACAAAGTTATGAAAGAGATCTTACACATCTTTTGTTTGGTTTATTCATGGGTAAATTTGATTGCTAATGTCAGTTTTACGACTGTTACTTTTGTTAACTGGATTTTGTCCTCTGGTACGTTTAATTATTTTATTGCTGGTTTAGAGGAAGGTAAGTTATTTAAGTTTGCAACTCATATTTGGCTACCTTGCAAACATTCTAAGTTCTGGTAACTTGTCATTTGATTCTTTTAGGCTCTATGGGTAGATTATCACACGGCCTGTGAATAACCAAAATTTGGTTTGCTTTTGGTTCTTTATCCATACACCTCTTTTTTTTCCAGACTTAGTATGCTGGCTGGGATCTTCAGTATAAGATCAAACAGTATTGGTGACCATATCTTTTTTTTTTTTTTTTTTTTTTGTGGTACGCAGGCCTCTCACTGTTGTGGTCTCTTCCGTTGTGGAGAACAGGCTCCGGACGCACAGGCTCAGCAGCCATGGCTCACGGGCCCAGCCGCTCTGCGGCATGTGGGATCTTCCCGGACCGGGGCACGAACCCGTGTCCCCTGCATCGGCAGGCGGACTCTCAACCACTGCGCCACCAGGGAAGCCCTGGTGACCATATCTTTATCTGATTTTTGACTTTAATGAGAATGCTCCTGATGTTTCACCAAAAAGTATGACATTTCCCGAACAGTCCTGTACTTCCCGTATGAAGTAGATAGCTTCAAGAGAATATAAGGCATCAAGTCTTATATTCTGTCATCAAGTTAAGACAGTTCCCTTTTATTTATATAAATTTATTTATTTTATTTATTTACTTCTGGCTACTTTGGTTCTTTGCTGCTGTGTGTGGCTTTCTCTAGTTGCGGCGAGCGGGGGCTACTCTTCATGAAGGTGCGTGGGCTTCTCATTGCGGTGGCTTCTCTTGTTGTGGAGCACGGGCTCTAGGTGCACGAGCTTCAGTAGTTGTGGCTCACGGGCGCTAGAGCGCAGGCTCAGTAGTTGTGGTGCACAGGCTTAGTTGCTCCATGGCATGTGGGATCTTCCCGGACCAGGGCTCGAACCCATGTCCCCTGCATTGGCAGGGGGATTCTTAACTACTGTGCCACCAGGGAAGCCCAAGACAGTTCCTTTTTTATTTTTCTGAATTTTATTTTATATTTTTATACAGCAGGTTCTTATTAGTTATCCATTTTATACATATTAGTGTATATATGTCAATCCCAATCTCCCAATTCATCACAACGCCCCACCCCCCACCACTTTCCCCCCTTCGTGTCCATACGTTTGTTCTCTACATCTGTGCCTCTATTTCAGCCTTGCAAACCAGTTCATCTAGATTCCACATATATGTGTTAATATACAATATGTTTTTCTCTTACTTCACTCTGTATGACAGTCTCTAGATCCCTCCACGTCTCTACAAATGACCCAGTTTCGTTCCTTTTTATGTCTAATAGCCCATTGTATATATGTACCACATCTTCTTTATGCATTCATCTGTCAATGGGCATTTAGGTTGCTTCCATGACCTGGCTATTGCAAATAGTGCTGCAATGAACACTGGGGTGCATGTGTCATTTTGAATTGTGGTTTTCTCTGGGTATATGCCCAGTAGTGGGATTGCTGGGTCATATGGTAATTCTATTTTTAGTTTTTTAAGGAACCTCTATACTGTTCTCCATAGTGGCTGTATCAATTTACATTCCCACCAACAGTGCAAAAGGGTTCCCTTTTCTCCACACCCTCTCCAGCATTTGTTGTTTGTAGATTTTCTGATGATGCCCATTCTAACTGGTGTGAGGTGATACCTCATTGTAGTTTTGATTTGCATTTCTCTAATAATTAGCAATGTTGAGCAGCTTTTCATGTGCCTCTTGGCCATCTGTATGTCTTCTTTGGAGAAATGTCCATTTAGGTCTTCAAAACAGTTCCCTTTTAATCTTAGTTGTCTTTTTAAATATATTTATTTATTTGTTTATGTATGGCTATGTTGGGTCTTCGTTGCTGAGTGTGGGCTTTCTCTAGTTGCGGCAAGCAGGGGCTTCTCTTCATTGTGGTGCGTGGGCTTCTCATTGTAGTGGCTTCTCTTGCTGCGCAGCACAGGCTCTAGGTGCATGGGCTCAGGACTTGTGGCGCATGGGCTTAGCTGCTCCATGGCATGTGGGATCTTCCTGGACCAGGGTTCCAACCCATGTCCCCTGCATTGGCAGGCGGATTCTTAACCACTGCATCACCAGGGAAGTCCCTAATCTTAGTTTAAGGATTTTTTTTCCTTTTAAAAATGAATATGTATTGAATTTTACTGTTTTCTTTGCATCTATTGGCCTATTCTCTTTTAATACGTGAGTGTGGTCAATGACAGTGATGTTGAACCATCCTTGCAATCTTAGGGTAAAATCTATTTGGTCATATATCATATTGTTTAATATACTTCTGGATTGATTTGATAATATTTTATTTAAGATTGTTACTACCACATTCATAAGTGATATTGAACTATAGTTATTTCCAGTGTATCTCCTTGGTGGTTTGGTATTGATACTGCTAAACTGAATTTCCTTTTTAAAAAAATGTTCTGAAACAGTTTATAAACTATGAGAATCACCTGCTCAAGAACCTGGTAGATTTCATCCATAAAACTCTATAAAACCACCCACAAAACCAATGCTTTTTCATGGAGACCATTAACGTTTCAAAATCTTCTATGGTAATTGATCTACTTAGGTGTCCTACTTTCTCGGGAAAATTTTATTACTTTATGTTTTCTGTTTCATGAGGAATGTATATTTCACCTAGAATTTAAAATATACTGACATAGTTTTAGAGTTATCTTGTAATCTAAAAATTTTAATTGTAGTTATGGTAATAATCTTTTTTCTTTACTGAATTTATTTGTGCCTTCTCTTCCCTTTATCTTGACCATATTTTATTTTTACCTTTCTCAAGTTTTTCCATCTATTTTGCTTGTGCTTTTTTTTAAAATTTGTATTGGAGTATAGTTGCGTTACAATGTTGTGTTAGTTTCAGATGTACAGCAAAGTGAATCAGTTATACATATACATATATCCACTGTTTTTTAGATTCTTTTCCCATATAGGCCATTACAGAGTACTGTTCCCTGTGCTATACTGTAGGTACTTGTTAGTCATCTATTTTGTATATAGTAGTGTGTATATGTCAATCCCAATCTCCCAATTTATCCCTCCCCGCCTTTGCCCCCTGATAACCATAAGTTTGTTTTCTACATCTGTAACTCTATTTCTGTTTTGTAGATAAGTTCATTGGTAGTCTGTTTTTAGATTCCACATATAAGCGCTATCATATGATATTTGTCTTCCTCTGTCTGACTTATTTCACTCAGTATGACAATCTCTAGGTCCACGCATGTTGCTGCAAATGGCATGTGCTTGTTTTATTTCTTATTATTTTTCCAACTTAGCTCATTTATTTTCAGTATCTCTAATTTTGTGATAAATTAAGGGTACCATGAGTTTTGACATGGGTTGTTTATTTAGCATTTAGTATTTCATCATCTCCATTTCTGTATTCTCTTTACCTCTAGAGTTATTTAGAAATATGCACTTTAATATACAAATATTTGGTGCTTTTTGTTGTTAATTTCTGACTTCACTTCACTGTGGTCACAGAGCATGGCCCGCATATAATTTTACAAGATTTTTTCTGGTCTAATAGAGTCAATTTCTATAAATGCTTCATGTGTGTTTGAAAAGAATGTACATTCTCTGCTGCACACAGTTTTTCTCTCTCCCCCATAAATACAGCTTAATTGTGTTGCTCAAATCATTTATATCCTTTTTATTTTTCACTTACTTGATATATTGGGGAGTTGCCAAATTATCCCTTGTAGTTTATCAGTTTTTATTTTACATATGCAAAGCTATATTTTTAGATGCATAAGTTTAGTGACCTTTATATCACTGTGGTATAAGTTGTCTATTTATCCACGTGAAATATCTGTTTTTTAATGCATTTTTTCATTGAATTCTATTTCACACTGTATTAGAATTGCTAAACCAGCTTTCCTTTGGTAGCATTTGCTTAATATCTTCCCACTGCTTTATTTTCAAAATTTCTATGCTGTTTTACTTTAGATATGTCTACTGTGCACAGCACACAGATATTTTTATTCTAATTTTATTTTAGTTTTTGTCTACTAATCAGTGTTTAGTCCTTTCACATTTATTGGAGTTGCTGATTTATTTTTAACTTCTTCTTGTCATTTTATTTATTTTTTTCTATTTATTCAGGTTTATCTGTGTCTGTTTTGTCCCAATCCTAATTTGCGTGACATAGATCCAGCTTTTTGGTCATCTTCTTTCCTCAACAAGTAAGTAATGTATATTATTTCTATTCTTTCCTAGTGGTTACTATTAAAATGTTTAACCTATGTACTAAAACTTATATTTTTCGAAAAACTTAGAGAGTTAATAATATTTATATTCTCTCCCTCTAACAAGACAAAAAACCTTATCATTCACTTCCCCATTCTCGCTGTACGTCCATATCCTGTGCTAGTCATGTGTACAATTATACTTCCATATTGTTACTTAAAATACTTCTGTTATTTTTTATGATCCATACTTATTTAGACTTAAAATACTTTATCAATATCTTTCCTAACCACTGGTTCTTGTATCTTACCCACCCCCACCGCCAACTTCATCCTGAATTCATTATCTTCTTCTTGAAGTAAAACCTCCAGTAACTATTTCAGAGAAGATCTGGAGGTAGTAAACTTTCTAAGCATCCCATCTTCACACTAGGATGATAGTTTGATGTAATATAGAATCTCAAATTCATAGTTATTTTTCCTTATTACTTTGAAAATGTGCTCCATTATCCTCCTCTTATTCTCACTGTTTTGTAGGTGATCTGCCTTTGCTCTCAGTTTTTAAGAATTTCTTTTTACCCTTAAATTCTAAAATGTCCCTAAAATTTGTCTAGTTACGTATTTTTGTACTATTATTTTACTTTTGCTTCGTAATTCATAAGCCTTTTCACGGGAATCATTTTTTAATAGAAAGAAGTTCTCAGCCATTAATTTTTCAAATATTGCTTCTTGTCCTATTCTCTCCTTGAACTCCTTCATGCTGGATTTTGGGACTTCTAGGTTTATCCTTTGTGCGTCTTACATTTTATTTCATACTATCTAACACTTTAACTTTTCTGCTACATCCTTGGAGAATTCCTTATCTCAATTTTCCAGACACAGTATGTGTTTAGCCCATTACCTTGAAGTTCGAAATCCAAAGTGCATACTTAGAGCGAAATGGGACCCACAATTTATTCTCTTTCTCCTTGGGAGGAACACTGAGTGTCACTCATCTCATCATGTTAATATTTCATTAGCCAAATATTTTTGAAGGAAAAGTAACCATAATTTATTATACATGTATGTGTGACAGATACTGTAGATGTTTTTTTCAAATATTACATAAATCCTTACTATCACCTCATTTCACAGAACATCCAAATAAACATGCTAAACAAGGGTACTGCTCAGTTTGTGGCCAAATTAGAAATGCTCTACTATACTGTGTATCTTCAACAAAGGAATGATATAAAACTCAGTATTGAGCTCCAAGATTTGACTGCACAGCAAAATCACCATGGGGATTTCTAGGTAGATGTTTCTGGAATTCTAAGTGGATAGTGCTATTTCCTATATAAAAATACAGTAAATCTTATATAACTAGGCATTATTAGCACAATGTTCCCTTTCATAACAGCATGAAAGGTATAATGATTAATTTTTGGATCATAGTACTGTTTGGTGTAATTTATTAATAACAAAAGGTAGAAATGGTATTTTTTTAGGGTAAAAGGACACTATTCGAGTAACTTTGCTTTTTTCTTTTTTTTTTAAAGTTCAGGTAAGAAACTTGGTAAGAAAACAGGTAAGAAAAGCTATAGTAAGAGTTGAGAAGTTTCTGTCAATTAAAAAATACCTCTGTCTTCCTTGCCATGCTCACCCTGGAACTAGTATGATAATACTGTATACTTGGATTAGTAAATATACTATAAATTCAGGGCTATTAAGTACAGATTAAGTACAATCTCTTTTACCTGGAGGTCCAGGAAGGCCAGGTGGACCCTGTATTCCAGGAAATCCTCGCTCTCCTTTTTCTCCAGGCAAGCCAGGTAACCCAATGTTTCCTTTTTCTCCTACAGTTACACCAGTTCCAGGCCTAGGAATCACCTTTATTATGAAAGAAAAAAATAAAGGAATTCAAAGAGGAAGAGACTTGTTCTTCTGAAAATAACCTAGCAGCTATATATGATTACAGTGTATCATTGTCACAAGGTGTTCAGATGCAAAATCATCAAGACTACTTACGAAGATTGTGAGTCATATTCTATATTACTTCTATGCTTCAACAGATTAGAAAATGTTCAATGCCAGTACTAATATTACCACTCTCCTGAGCCCCAGACTTACAGAGCTAGAATTATGTTTGATGTCTCTTATCTTATAATTCACATTCGATTCATTCCAATCACCCAAGCCTGATAATTCTTTACTAAAAATGTCTCTCCAACGTCTCCCCTTCTTTCTTGTTGCAACAGCTTCTATCCTTACCTTACACTTGGACTAACGGAAGCAACTCTGAGCTTGTCCCATTTAATCCAAATCTACTACTTGGACACACTTCCTCAAGAACCAATTTTTCTGTGTTACTTATCCTGTTAAAGGATTCAAAATTGTTCACTACTTCTTACTATATCTGATGTCACTTTTAACCCTGGACTCTGTCAAGTTACTTCTCACTCCCAATACCTCTCTCACCTGTTTCACGTCCTGAATGACCTTTTAGGAGAGTGAGATCTGATTATAACCACTTCATGCATCTTGCAGATTCCTGCTTTTGCCTTTGAATATGCCATTCTAAACATCTATAATGCCTTCCCCCAATCTTTCTCTTTGTCAACCCATATTTATTTCTTCTTCTTAAAAAAAAAAAAGAAAAAAAAAAAGAAAACACATCTCTACCAGGAAGGCTTTATTAATTAAAATCAACTAGCTGATCATTCCCTTTCTATCTTCTTAGACCCTTATGCCTAAATAATTTTACATTAAATAATCTAAATATAAATAAATTAACTTCATAGAGCTATAAAGGTAAAGTAAGCTTTACATTTAAGAAACTATCAGTTTGAGACAGAAATCATCACCTACTGGCAAAGTGAGATATTTATCCTGGCTCTTTTAGATATAAGAAATATTCAGACAAATGGACACTGAAATTTGTGGGACCTAGAATTGGGATAGTAGTTCAAAAGGGGAAGTGAGCTGTTGGATTGGATTGCACTCTCAAAATTTCCATTTCTTCTGATGTTCATCCAAATTTTATTTCATTTTTCAGAGAAATTGCTTCTTAGAGAAGTAAAACTCTGATTTTAAAATGCAAGTGAATAAAAATTGTCTAAGATCTTCTTTAAGTACCTCCTCATTAGATTTGGTAAAGTACCAAGTATCAATATCTGATACTCACTATGGACAAAAATAATTAATGTTATTCAAATGTCTGAATATATAGGTTTTATGGCACTTGACCCTTTGCAGCTTCAGTGCAGCCTAAAGTCAAGAGTCTTAGCAAATTTCAATGATAGTAAAACCAATATGTCAACTGCAACAGTGACATTTTATTCTTAATAAGAATGAAAATATATTTGACTAGAATTTCATGGTGAATGCAAACATGACAGAAGATTTGTAAACCCCTCAAGTATTCTTTTACAGAGCAGTTTCCTACATTTCTGATTAAGAGCTCCTAGAAAGCACACACTCAGGGAAGAAAGAGGTGTGAATCAGACAATTACAAATTGAGAAAACCTATTAAGACCAAATCCATCTTTCCCCTGAGCTCTGCAGGGGAAAGGACCAATCCCCTAGTTCCTCAACACTTTCTTTTTTTGAAACTTTGTAAGCAACACTTGCACCACCTGCTGGTTACTTGAGAAATGATTTGGCAATCATGATGCAAAACAACCTAATGCCGTAATTTTGGACCTTTATTATGGAGAAGTAATATACAGGCAGAACAATACAAAGACTTTGAGGTCAACATCACTGAAGTTTCGGATGTAAAGACTTTTAAGCCAGGAAAAGTTGATCTTGGAATTTTGTGTTCTATGAGGAAAAGTTACGGAGTATATAATTAAAACATGAAAATTAAAATGCACTAATAATTTAATAAATAAAAACTGAAACAAAAAACTTACAAGTCCAGGAGGCCCAGTTGGGCCAATGTCACCTTTTTGGCCCTGTTCAATACAATTGTAAAACAGGTTAGTAAAAATCACATGAAAACATCAATTTTCTCAAAGATATAACAGATAACTATGTTGCATAAAGACCCAGAAATCCATAATAAAATATCTCAAAGAGAAATACAAAATGAGGTAATGAAACAGTACTTAGCTAAGCCTAGGAAGACCTGTGATGTTGTCTCAGATTTACAAGCTCTATGATGCTGACTAAATCAATTAACTTTTCTGCCTTATATATAGACCAGACTTCTAAGGTATGTCTAGCTGTAACATCCTTTGATTTTAAAATTCCTATTTTCCAGCAAACTATAAATACTCTATAAAGAAGATGCTGATTTACAAACTTGTAGCACTAGAATCAGCTATAATCATTACATTTTTGTTTTTTACATTTAGCCATGTTCCTTTTCAAAAAACTTGTCAACGGCATAAATTTAGTGTCATTTCCATCAGTGTCATTTCCATCAGTGACATCTCTATTTTAGAGATGATGGACTTAACTATCATCAGGAACAGTTAATAAATCATAATTACTTTTGTGACTTTGCTCTTAGAATCTAATGAAAGACAAATTCAGACAAAACTGTTTACCCTTAACCAGTAGCTACAACAGCTGAAGAACACAGTATTCAACTGTTACTCTACTGGCCAAGACCCAAGAATAGATATCTCTCTCACACCTCTGTTCTCATTCTAGACTTGCTCATAGGAACCTTTCATCTATCTATAAACTCCTTTTAGTTTAAGAAGATACTCTATCCTATAACTTTACTTACACTAGAAAAACAAAATTCTATTCTCTGAGTATTTATTATCTTCCTTTATTCTAGCTGTGCCTCTAAAGCCAAGCTAGAACTTGGATCTAGTTTAGAGAGAAACCACCATTAAAACGTGTGCCCTCTGGGTACGTTCAGGTTTGTAACACCTTTCCCTCCTTGCCTGCAGAACAAAGCTTTTCAGTTTTGGTTTTCATAGAAAGCAATTAAAGACCAGAGAGATTGGAAAACTGGATATTTTGTGATTTGCTATAAATAGGAGAACTGTGTGCTTCATACATTCTTTCAAAGTCACTTTTAAAATAGGCTGCTAAATAAATGACTTCAGTCAGGCTGCATAGCCAAATGAAAAAAACAACAAAGAATTAGCCACAGACTTCCAGACAATAACTGCATAGAGAATGGAAATGTTTAGTGGCAACATTCTAAATTCACAACTATATAAGCCTTTTTAGTCTGAGGACCTGACTAAAATAGTGCTGAATCCTCTTTCTGGAGAACAAAAGTTTTGCGAATACATGCTCAAAGCAAAGGCATCAACTTTTAACAATGGAAATGCTAAAGTTAAACACTTCTCCATGTATTTCTATCACATGGACTGTGATTTAGGATAGTGAGTGAAAATTTAGAGGAACTGGTATAACAGAAAAGGGAGCAACACCAAAAGATGGATAAAGAAGGTATGTTTTGAATACAAAAGCTAGTTATTTAGAATTTTTTCATTTATAACTCAAACTTGGGCAAGAAAAGGAGTATACTAACTGGAATAAAACCAGTCACTTCAAAGTGTTAAAATTCTTACCTTTTCTCCATCCCTTCCTGGTTCACCAGGGTAACCAGGATCACCAGGCAAACCCTTTAAAACATGGAAGACAGAGTGACATCAGCAAAAATGGTGGAGTAATTAGGACCTCCAAAAATCCTCTCCTCCATGAAAGCAACAAGGACACTTGCAAAAATGGTCAGAGTCAACCTTTTTAGAACTCTAGAAATTAACCAAAGGCTTGCAGTAATCCAGGAAGTGTTTCTTGAAAAAAAAATAAAAGATTGAATCTTGGTGAGAACACAGAGGTTTGTGGCTCTATTCCCATCACACTTCCTCAGCTCCGCAGTAGCCTTGAAAACCAACAGCTCACAATCAAGGTAAAAACCAGCAGCACAGCAGCAACTGGAAGGGAAAGAACCAGGTTGAAGCTTCTTCAAAGCCCCATTCCCAGAGAATTGTCATTTTTGACCTGTCTGGTGGTTCCCAAAAAGATCCCACTTGCATGGCTATGTTTATTTGACCTAATTTTAGTTCTCCCAGTGCAAACAGAGAAAAGCGTTTTCCCTGGGGATATCAGTCAAAAACAATCAGAGGGAATTGCTGAACATCATGGCTGCCTAAATCACTGTTCCAAAGGAAGCCAGTAACTGGGGTCCTGAATTTAACCCCACCTTATGCCATTTTATATGTTTAAGCCATTGGTGAATCTAGAGTTTATAAGCTGAGGACTGCCTGTTTAGGAAAATCATCTGGAAATCAATTTATCTGACTTTATAACTTCCAGTCTTGTTAAGAATGCTCCCTTTCCTTCAGAATAGTCTCCAAATTTCATCAAATTTTCTATCTGTCCTGGAAAACCTCTTTTAACATCTATGGTGGATACTCTTGAAACTGAGGCTGCCTGAAATAGTGTTCCTGGACTTGCATATTTTATTTTCCTCTTTTTTTGGTAGCAATTAGAATTATATGTCAAAACTTTTACTGAAAAAACTTGCATTCACACAAAAAATAGTATGGGAATGTTTTTAGCAGTTTATTCCTGATGGCCCAAACCGGAAACAACCAAAATATCCTTCAATGGGTAAATGCATAAACAAACCTTGGTACATCCATATAACCACATAATGGTCAGCAATTAAAAGTTAATGAACTACTGATATACAGTACAGTGCATTATGCTATATGAAAGAATTCTGATTCAAAAAGCTATACACAATATGACTCCATTTATATGCCACTCTGGAATAGGCAGCATTATAGGGATGGAGAACAGATCAGTTGTTTCCAGGGGCTTTGCGGAAGGGTAGGGAATAGCTACAAAGTATCGTGAGGGAACTTTTGAGGGGACGGAACTATTTTTTATTATGGAGATCGTTACACAACTGTACGTGTTTAGCAAAATACACAGAACTGTACATTAAAAATGGTTCATTTTACTGTATACAAATTATATCTCAGTAAACCTGACAAAAATCTGTCTTGAAAAACAGAGAAATTTCAAATTCACATTCAGGAAAGAAAGAAAGCAAAATTTCCATTCATTTCCAAAGCCAAGCTTCTTTGCTATCCTGCTTCTTTACCAACATGTACAAATGTTGCCATTTTTTTTTTGAGGGAAGGGATAGACTGTAAATACTCACTGGAATTCCTGGTTGGCCATTCTCTCCATCTTTGCCCGGTTTACCCTATAGGATTCAAGGAAATGTAAGAATATATATTTGTTATTTGGAAATATAAGGTTAAAGAATATAACAAGCTTTTTCCTGCCTGGGACTCTCTTAAGTACACTTTTCGGACTTCAGTGTTATAATAAATAAATGAATATGTCAGTCATGACATTTTGAGGCAATGAAAGCAGGATTTAAGAGGAAAAAAAGAAAACGACATACATGTGCATGTGCACCAGCAGGTGCACACACACACATAGACACATTTAAAATTTTTTGCAAAGAGTATTAGTAGCCGTAACACTTACTCTTTTGCCAGGCTCTCCTTGCTCACCCTTCTCACCTTTCACACCACCTGGAGGACCCTGTACACACAAAAGTAATTTTACATTGGTTCATGGAGTACTGTGTGTCAATATCAATTTACATTAAATGATGCTAAAGAATTTTAGGTTACTTACTGGAGGACCACGTATCCCTGGAGGTCCAGGAGGCCCTTGGTCACCAGGAAGTCCCTATGCAGTAGTAGGGAGAAGGAAAGCAATATAAATACAGTTAGTGCTAGAGCTAGCTAGGAACACTTTTAACAAGCTGAACTATAAACTCATGTAATATAACCAAAGATAATAAGATGTTTCAAATTCAAAGCTGAAATCTACTAGGCAAAAAATCTAGAGCCATCTTTGCTCATTTCAGCTAATTTTTAGGACAAGCCAAGTTTTGAGGTAAATAGCAAGAAAACACTTCAAATTAAAGTATTAATGATTTTTTAAAGTTTATTTATTTATTTTATTTTGGGTTGTGTTGGGTCTTTGTTGCTGCACGCAGGCTTTCTCCAGCTGTGGCGAGCGGGGGCTACTCTTCGTTGCGGTGCTAGGGCTTCTCATTGCGGTGGCTTCTCTTGTTGTGAAGCACAGGTTCTAGATGCGCGGGCTTCAGTAATTGTGGCACGCAGACTCAGTTGTGGCTTGCGGGCTCTAGAGCGCAGGCTCAGTAGTTGTGGCACCCGGGCTTAGTTGCTCCATGGCATGTGGGACCTTCCCGTACCAGGGCTCGAACCCCTGTCCCCTGCATTGGCAGGCGGATTCTTAACCACTGCGCCACCAGGGAAGTCCCAAAAGTATTAATGATTTTTTATTCTTATAAAATATTTTATAAAAAGCAAGGGTACCTAAAATTTGGAGATTTGGGAGCTATATAACACACATAGATTTTGGCAGAGATTTAAATGGCCCAATACATATTGATGGTAGAGTTTCAGTATAATTTGTCCTTTATTCTTAACTTTCTTATTAGCATTTAAGTGAAACAACAATGCACACACTCTGTTGAAGGGTGAGCCACTATTCTATAAAAGATGTGTTTGATCCCCTCATCTACTCTAGTAGAAGCAATGTATCAGAAAATTATTTCTAAAAACGACAAGATTTTATAGAGTAATACCATCTTTCTCCCCGCATATCAGTGAAATGTAGAGTCATCTAAAACAATGACAATCTATCTTACCATGACTTGATTTTGTATATAAAGGTATTATTCATAATAGCCAAAAATGGAGAAAAATCCAAGTGCCCATCAACTGTTGAATTAATAAATAAAATGTGGAATATACACACATAGGAATATTATTCAGCCATAAAAATGAACAAAGTACCAATACATGCTACAACATGGATGAACTTGAAAACATTATAATAAGTAAAAGAAACCAGACAGAGAAGACCGTATATTGCATGATTCCATTTATACAAAATGTCCAAAATAAGCAAATCTACAGAGCCAAAAATTAGATTGGTGGTTGCCCAGGGCTCGAGAGTTTGGGGAGAAATGGGGAGTCATAACTAACTGGTATGGGGTTTTGCTGGAGGGGGCTCATGAGAATGTTCTAAACTTAAATTGTAGTGGTGGTTTCACCACCCTGTGAATATACTAAAAAAATATGTAATTGTGCCCTTTAAATGGGTGAATTGTATGGTATATAAAGTATATCTCAATCAAGCTACTTTAAAATTTTAATTATCTCAAATCCTTGTTATTTTAAAAGGACTTTCACATATAACCTTATTCCAGCTTGTAATGCATTTTAATGCAATGCTACTTTCATAGCAAGATATTCATTGATTTCCTCCCTACATACTCACCTGATCTCCTTTCTGAAACTCTACATCAATTGGTCTTTTCTGTTCACTGATCTGCCCAGGTGGCCCAGGGGGGCCCTGAAGACCTTGCTCACCCTGTTTTCAAGATAAAATAAGAAAGTGATATTTCATAGTTTAAACAGACAATAATATAACATGTAAGCTAAGACAGTTGCAGGAAGCAAAACCACAAGTTCAAATGACTATGACAGGAAAAAACTGAGGGCTAAATAAGCAACTTTCTTCTTTACTCACCTTCTCACCCTTGGGTCCCTGGAAATTTAAGCCCATATTCCCCTGAAGAGAAAGATTTCAATTTAAAACCTCATTGACAATAACAAAAATAATCCACACCAAATAAAAGATGTAAAAAAAAAAAAAAGAAAACTACCTTTGGTCCTGGAAGTCCTGGTGGGCCAGGAGGGCCCTAAGAATAAAAGACACAGAAAAGGGAAAAAAAGTGTTATATTAATGAGTATATTAAAAAATTATTTGGTTTCATAAAACGTGAGGACTGAAAAAGCCCTTCAAAATAATATTTCCTGGGGTTTTTTCTCATTGCTTTCTAGTCAGAGACACACATTTAAATTGATCTATAGAAACTAGATAATTGTGGAGACTTCTCATGACAGGCTACAAGTGGGCGGGGGAAGAAATGCAAGGATGGGTAGAGGCAGAGGAGTAACACTCGTGCCAAAAATCAATACAAAAATTAATCTCAACAAACATCAAATTTATCGTATCAGAATTATAGGTTAAATTTAGGTACCATAAGACAATTAACTGTCTAGTTCTAAAAAGCATGTGTTTACTTTTTTAGTCCAGTTTTATTTTATATAATCTTTGTATATTTGAGAATGTTTCAAGGTTTGAAAAGTTAAATTGGCATTTGTCTGCCCAAGTATATCACTTCTTGATGTCAGCTGACCTATTTATTTACATATTGTACCTTGGTGGCATTTCTAAGACTTTGCTTCATCTGTTGAATCAGGGTTAATTGCAGGGACATTAAGAAGCACAGAGTGAATCTGTTATGTGGTCACAAGAGTTAACGAAATTCAAGGTGTAACAATACACCTAGGGTAGGCCAAGGTTGTAAATAACAGTTAGGAAAAAGTGCCATGGTCCAGAATCTCATGTTTTGCAAGACACCTACAACTAAAACAAACTAAACTCAGAGGTTTTCTAATCCTCTCCCAAAGATTTATAAAAAAGACAAAATCACAATCTTTTTCTGATAGATCTTCTAGTATTTATCGAATGTTATTTCCTTCATTCATGAATAGAGGACCAATTGTCACAAGCAAAAATGTACACTCTATAAATGTATAATGAAAACTGTCACTTAAATATATGGTAGATGAGCGATAGAGTGGCATATGAGAAATTACTTTGACTGAAGTACAATTTTCTTGCCCTTTTAAGAGGGCAACAGCAGAGCTCTAAGTCTAAAACATGACTTGAATGAAATCTAAGTATTTCAGGGGTAAAAGTACTTACAATTTATTAGAGTAGAAAATGTAAGTGACCATACAGGTAGTAAAGTAAGAGAACTGGTTGCACATTCAGGGTCTTTATAAGTTTTTGCTTCTTTCCTGGGGAATACCAATCCTTATCCCATTGCACAGTGATTCACTACCCTCACCAATCCTACTGTTTTGTTACAGGTCCTTAAGAAATGAGAGCCATTTTTTTTTTTTTGTGAATACCTGTTTTGTGAATACCTCTTTAACAGCAAACCACAGCTTGAAGAAACATATTTCATCAAGTGACTAAAGAACTGCCTTAGAAGACTTCATAAGATGGCCAGAACTGACAAAATATTTTAAATCTTTCCTTTTGTGTACTTCATTTTTTCCATCTATAAAATGGAGCTATTACTTAGCATATATATTGTTCACCATAACACTGTAAAAACTCCCATAAATAAGAAAATTTAAGAAAACTATAGATCATGAACACTATAAATACATTATACTTTCAAGTAATACAAATAATATTAATATTTGTGAAAGAAATGAAAAGAAAAGGAGAAATGAAATTACAGAAGCAACCTTACCATCAAACCTGGTGGTCCTAGGGGACCAATTGGCCCTGGTATACCAGTGGGACCAGCTGGGCCCTGTTACAAAGGAAGTAAAGAAAAGGATGAGAAAAAAAAGTCTCACTGTATTGTATAAAGAACTAAATGGATGAAATTCTAACTTCAGTTGCCAGAATTCTGTTGTACATTTCTATAATTCTGAAGTGTTATAAGCAGAATTTTAAAATGTAGAAGAACAAAAGCATTAAATAACTATAAAGAAATTCAACTAAACAAAATGGGTGCATTAGAAAACTTATGTTTTACAGTGGTACATAACAAATGTGGGACAAACACATAGTAAGGAAGTTTTAAAATATAAAGCAATAACGATGGGCATTTAGTGGGGCTTTTATGCTAGAAATGGGAAGGGAAAGGCTACTAGATTCAAGGTGGCTTCTCTAATTTTAAAATAAAAATAAATAAGATTAAAGACAAAGAAGTAAGTGAGAATAACTGGGACAAAAGGTAAGGGAATGATATAACTCTTTTGGAACACAATTTGGCATCTTAAGGAGTTGAAATTTTGACTGCCCTGAAATCTAGTAATTTTATATCTAGGTATAAATCCTGGATTATTCTGTAATTTAAAAAAATCTCAAAACAACCCAAATATCCAACAATAGGAGATCAGAGAAACAAATTCTAGTATATTCAAATGAGGACTGTTATACGGAAGTGAAACTGAATGAACTACAGCCACATATAATAATACGGATGAATCTTAACATATCAAATAGAAAAAGTTGGAGAAAACTACACATAAATTTTGTATTATTTCAAAAGCTAAATACTCTTGTTTAAAGATATACGTATATATAATAAAACTATTTTTAAGAAGCAATGGAACACCCAGGATGGTAGTCACATCTTGGGAGAATGCAGAAGGATGTGGCTGCCAAGGAAACCACAGGTTGATTCAAAATTATTTGTAATGTTCTAGTTCTTAAACACTGTGTTGGGTTCATAAGTGTTCATTTGGTTGTTATGCTTCATAACCTACATATATTTTGCATGTATTCTGATATTTTCAAATATAACATAATACAAATTTATAAGAGATAAAAGATTGGGAGTACTTAAGAACATATGGATGGGTTATATCAAGTATGGAATGAGAAGGTGGCTAATGAAAAAAGTTCCTGAAATTGTATCTTAGTGATCAAATACTAGAAAGTACTGATTTTTATTTTTGGCAAAGGGATCAATCTTCATGAAAAATAAACCTCAAGAAATTAATTTCCTAATCTATAAATTCGCAAAAGTTATTGTTGTCTCCATGTATGTTATGTGTAGGCTGACATGACTATTTTTCTGAAGATTATACTTGATGTTCACTACGTATAAATTTTATTCTTTTAGCTTTCAAAATATGTTCATGTTATATATAACTGATAATGTTACAAATTATGTCTTCTAATATCTTAAATGGGAAACCCACAATTTTTATTTTTAATCAGACCATTTACTCCTACCACCCTACTGATCCCCACAGCATAGGAATAAGAATATAGAAGCCTATTTCTGCTGCGAAACCCCAAAGCAAAAATTTCCATGGAAACTGGACTCAGAGTTAAAAGAACAAAGTAGCGCTTCTTAAAATTCTCCCTGGTCCAGAATACTTTTATTTTCACGTACAAGGTATGCAATATCTATCAAACCTCAAGTGATAATTCCTATAACTAAAATAGAGAGTATTAAAGGCTGAGGATAAAAAAGTGATGCTGTGGTCTGATTTAATCAGTATAGCAAAGAAGAAAATCACCAGATGCTTACTTGTATTCCAGGAGGACCGGGAAATCCTGGATTACCCTTTGGCCCTGGCAGTGATGACATAATTATACTACCTGGTTCTCCCTGAAAGAAATCATCAATGGAAATTGTAAGTAATAGTTATGATACATGAAAACTGGCAAGAACACAAAAAAGTGATCTGAGAATTCAATCTGTCACAGAAGTGTCCCCAAAGATTAGGCGATCTCAGTAATGAACGTGAATAAATTTACCTTTTAAAGGAAAATGAGGAAGTGGCCAGAGTACGCTGAAGTACAGTCGATTTATTAAGAATCTGTCATACCTTTAGTTACTCATTCATTAAAAACATTTATTAAATATAAATATTTGCCAAGAATTATGTTAGGTTTTGGATGCTTTGTAGTGAAGAAGATAAACAAGACTTCTGTTCTTATTGTACTAATAATATACTGGGGAAATTCAGACCATAATGCATAAACAAATAAGATGACAAAATTTTCTGTTTAGGACTATAAAGGAAAACTACATGGTACATGATAAAGAAACAGTGGAGGGCTTCCCTGGTGACGCAGCAGTTAAGAATCTGCCTGCCAATGCAGGGGACACAGGTTCAAGCTCTGGTCCGGGAAGATCCTGCATGCCGCAGAGCAACTAAGCCCGTGCACCACAACTACTGAGCCTGCGCTCTAGAGCCCGCGAGCCACAACTACTGAAGCCTGTGTGCCTAGAGCCCGTGCTCTGCAACAAGAGAAGCCACCGCAATAAGAAGCCCATGCACCCCAGTGAAGAGTAGCCCCCGCTCACCGCAACTAGAGAAAGCCCACGTGCAGCAACAAAGACCCAACACAGCCAAAAATAAATAAATTAAAAAAAAAAAAGAAACAGTGGAGGACTAAAAAGAAATGATAATTGTGTGACGTGATAGAGGGGCTAACTATCGTTACAAATGGCGATCACATTACAAAATATAAATGTATCAAATTAACATGTTGTACACCTTAAATTTACACAATGTTATATATCAAATATATTTCAACTAAAAAAAAGAAATAGTGGAGGAAATTAGTTTGGGTAGTAAAGAAGGGCAATCTATGAAGTTAACATTCATGCTGAGATCTAAAGGATAATAAGGAGTCAGCCAGGTGAAGATGGGGGAAGAGCATTAGGCAGTGTAAGCAGCATGAACAAAGGACCCAGAAAGAGAAGAGTTTGGGCACATTCAAATAATTTAATACAGACAGGTGTGATCAGTGAGCCAAAGGAAAAATGGTTTAAGATACGGCTGGAATATGGGGCAAAGACCAGAATATGCAGGTCTTACAGGCGATGGAAAAGAATGTGAACTGTATCCTAGATGCAGTGGAAAGCCCTTGAAGGTGTATAAGGAGGGAGATTAAATATTTTTCAGTTTGTGAGAGTCCTTCATTATGCGGAAACTTCTTATATTCTTAGTGTATCCTGACTGATACTGACTCAACATTATTTAGGATTATGGCTTTTGGACTGTTGTATCTTTTGGTATGAAATGACATTATGCAATAGAAAGGCAATCTATTTGCTGGCAAACATGTCATTCAAATCAAATATTCTGTCTTGCTGTCCCACACCAGAAACAGAGCCAGGTCTGGCATTAGGAGCCATGGAGGCAGCAAAAACCTCTCTTCTGGGATTCAAGGTTTCTCCAAAAGTTCTGTGCTTCATAACAAGGAGGGAGATTAAATTATTGATTTACATTTTTAAAAGATCATTCTTGGCTGCTCTGTACAGAATAAATCAGGCTGGGAGGTGAGGGTGTGTGAAAAAAGAAACTAGTTAAGAGGCTACTACCTAGTCCAGATGAGGCATTATGATTAGTGTGGTGGCAGTGGAAATGAATAAAAGTGGATGAATCTATGATATATTTTACAAGCAAAATTAACAGTATTTAGAGATAGCATGGAATGAGGAGCTGTGTGAAGAAGTAAATAGTAAATGCAAATACTAACTCTCAGGTTTTGATACATGCAAAAGTGTACATGATAGTGATACAAATTTTAGAGATGGGGAAAACAGGAGGAACAGGTTCATTTGGGGGTCTGGGTTAACTTTGAGCATGTTAATTTGAATGTCTGGGAGATATCTGAGTGGAGATGGCAGGGAGGCTGTTTAATACATGCATCTAACACAGAAGAAAATTCTGTTTTAGACAAAGAAATGTAGGTGTTCCATAACTAGACAGCAATCAATAACATGAGCATTAATAATATTGCTAGGCATAGAAGAGAAGAAGGGGTCAGGACTGTGTCCTGATACCTGCTGGATAGAATAACATGAGCTTGCATAGAAGACTGCAGAATGACCAGAGATGCATAAGAAAAATCAGGAAAAGGTAGCGTCTCAGAAGCCAGAGAGAAAGAATATTTCTAGAGGGAGCAGGTGGTCAACTGTGGTGGTCCAGTGGCTGAGACTCTGCGCTCCCAATGCAGGGGGCCTGGGTTCTATCCCTGGTCAGGGAACTTGATCCCACATGCCGCAATTAAGAGTTCGCATGCCACAACTAAAAATCAAAGATCCCGCGTGCCACAACTAAGACCCTGTGCAGCCAAATAAATAAATAAATAAATATTTTAAAAATGTAATGAGGAAGGTATCAAAAAAGAAATGTGAGTCTGATATACACATTTGCAAGTGTATCAGCCCATAAAAGGTACTTAAAGCCACGAGAACAAAGGAGACTACTTAAGGAGAGCTCGTAAATGTGCACCTGCACAACTTCTAGAAGCATCCATTTTAAGACAGAAGTCAGAGACATTATCTGATTGAAGATGCAGGCTTTCTAAATATTTTATTCAAAATGTTTACCTTCCCAACATGAGATGCTTACCTTCATACCTGGGATCCCAGGAGGTCCCTATTATTAAAAAGAAAAGGGATTATTTTATATACATGAGAGGGGAGCAAGCAAAAGAACACAAATTGAATAGACTACTGTAAGATCATTCTGAGTACAAGGTATCTTAAGATACTTAGAGATGACATTTATATTAAATACCACAGAATCTTTAGTTTTACAGAGCAGAGAGCTCTGTGTATTACTAACTTCTTTTATAAAAAATCCTCTTCTTGGGCTTCCCTGGTGTCACAGTGGTTAAGAATCCACCTGCCAATGCAGGGGACATGGGTTCAAGCCCTGGTCCGGAAAGATCCCACATGCCGCAGAGCAACTAAGCCCGTGCGCCACAACTACTGAGCCTGCGCTCTAGAGCCCGCGAGCCGCAACTACTGAGCCCGCGCCCCGCAACAAAGAGTAGCCCCCACTCGCCACAACTAGAGAAAGCCTGTGTGCAGCAACGAAGACCCAACATAGCCATAAATAAATAAACAAATAAATAAATTTATATTAAAAAATCCTCTTCTAGTTTAGTATTTCAAAATGTACTACTTTGTTCCACATGAATGCACTGAGCTCACTTTCTACAATTCTGCTTCTTCTGTTAATTCCTGTGTTCATTATAATCCCGAATTTTATAACTTACTGGAGGACCCTGTAAACCAGGAAAACCGGGACTGCCTGGAAATCCACGTTCTCCCTAGAAGGAGTTAAAAATAAAGAGCGTGAGGAACAAAAAACAAAGCGTAGCTACAGCAACAAACAATGACTTATTGAAAAGATTTCTGTAAAAGCCATTTTGAAACATACCAGATTGCCAAAAATTCATTAGCCTTCACTTTCCAATTACTTCAATATCTACTATCCATATCAATTCAGCCTTCTAAGATACTTTTATCTCTACTCATCAATCCCAATCAGAAATAAAGAAAAAAAATCTTCTACCTTAGTCATTTTCTTCTGACAAATCCATTTTGAGACAATCATACCACAGATTCCTGGCCATCATCACATTTAATAGTTAATGATCTGCCCCAATTTCCTGCCCATGTATTATATAGATTTTTATTTTAACTGCCCTATTGCATTTTTCTTTCATCATAAACTATTTCAAATTATTTTTGTAAAGAGGAAAAGATGATAAGAAAGAACGCCATTAATATCACCAAAAGGACAATAATAGCAATAGTTCTAGCAATTGCAGGTCATTATGTTCTCTAGGCACCCAATTTTTCTCACTCCCTTTTGTGAAGTACTAATATGGACATTTGGTTTAGAAAACAAAAGCTAAAATTGCTGTAGAAGAACCCCAATGCAACCTCCTTTCAAATACCTATATGCCATAGTAATCTTAGAAACATCCTCGTCAGAGGCTTGAAAGAGTAAAATGATTACAGCTATGTGCCTTTGAGTTACTGTCCAATATCCCTCTCTCCACTACTTTTTACACATGGACAAAGTAGGCCCAGAGAGAAAGGGAGTGGCCTGTACACTGAGTTTAGAAGACAGAAAACAAAACAACCCATGTATTCTGGCTCCATCTCTAGGGTTCGTTCTATTAGTTACGTAGTTAGAAATATAAGAAACCATTTAATCTGAAAGTATACATAATAAATCCATTTTCAAAAACTTTGTTGCTCACATAATTGGGGGCCTCAAACACAAGCTAATCATGAGATCTGCTAAGGTGCTGCTTTAACAAAAAGAAAGAAAAGATCCCTTTAATCACACAGCATGCTATACTCATTGTAGATACATCTAGTCTTCAAAATTAAAACTGGCTAGTGGTCTGTTGCTCAAGGCGTGCTGGCAAAAAACAAACAAATTACCAGAATAGGCATACAAATGTAGCCTACCTTAACATGCAATGTGCCATGCAAACTAATTCCACATTGGTTCTATACTGTAAGGTCACCCCAAGCAGAAATGAAGAACTAAGCCTCACAAAACAAACCCACAATCAAAATCAAGATGATAATAATAATAATAAATAATGGCATTATTATTATTGGTAAGGGTCACAACGACTTGGAGAAATATTGGAGGTAAAAATATTTTATTGCCTTCAAGTATATACTACAACGATTATCACAAAACGTGGCCTCCCATAATGCAAAATAGTTTTTTTCAAGTTATTTTAAATATATGCCCTAATATAAAATATGACACATGTCATTAGTTAGAAAAATCTAGGGTATTTCATAAATAGTTTCACTGAATATTATGTGCAAAATGGAAATGCCAAAAGGATATACAGAAAATAATAATAAATTTCATTAATCTATAGGAAAATGAGAAAAGTGAGGGAAGAAGAAGCAGAAACAATAATATGTAAGCATTCAAAAAGAGCAGATTTTCCTCTTTTTTTTTTCTTTCTCTCATTTTATGTTAAATCCAAATAGTTGGAATTAGGATTGACTAAAGATAAGAAAAGTGGGTCAGGAAACGATGTTTGTAGTATGTGAAGTTTTATTTTTTCACTTGTTAAATTCATTATTTTCACTGATGGAGAAGTTTCAGGTTTCATACTAATAGTTTATGGTAAAAACTGATGTGATATATTACATATAGATTTTTAAGATTTTTCTTAAGGAAGTTATTAGGCAAGGTAAAGAAGTTTTAAGAATATGAAAGATTTGAAAACTTAAACTGTACCTAGTTGTTTAAAAAAGACAAAGCTAATGAATGACATTCACAAGTATTACTCTTAACAACCGATACAATATTTGAAACATATATATCCTAATTCCTTTTTAACTCTCATCTTACTTTACACTAAAGTCAAAAAAAAGGATTTGGTAAATAATCTTCAACCCAATGCAATATCCCAGCTAATTACACAAGCTTCAAGAATTACTGATGTTTCAATATATTGAAAATGTTAACTGAGAACATATCCTATGTCTGTCCTAGACATGAAGCTACTATATCTCTTCTTTGACATTCTTCATATTGATTCCTTGAAATTTTTAAGTCTATTATTATCAAGCATATTGCTTAAGATTAAGTCAAAGAAATCTCACCTTGGTTCCATTGCATCCAGGGATACCTTGAGGTCCTGGGGCCCCATCATGGCCTGGCATTCCCTTTGAAAGGGGATATAACACATGTATAATATTTCTTAGATTACTTTTTAAGGGATTTTAAAATAAGAAGCCAAATCCTACTTACAGGAAGACCTGGTGTCCCTGGAAATCCAGGAAGTCCAGGAGGACCCTATAAAAGAAATAAATTCCTTGAATCAAATAATAATCAGTAACAATAAAATAATATCCTACCTAAGGGAATTATGAGAATTACATTTAGAATAGCAATGGACAAAATGTGTTTCATTGATTATTACCACTCGTTCTTTTAAACACTATAGAAAAAACTCCTATATGTGTTTAAAAATCTCTTTTATAGAAAACTATAGAAAAAAACTCCTATTTGAGGGAGCATTGCCTTTATTGCACTTAGTAGGAGCAGGCAAATTAGTGGATGAAAGGTCTTTTCTAAAAGACAAAGTGATTCTCCCAGGTTTATGATGAATATTGAATTCAGGAGGGTATGGGTATGTGGCAAATATATCTGCCCCTGAGAACATCAATGTGATCATCCACAAAATTCTTTAATCAAATTCCCCTGTCAGGATTGGCAAAAATACAAGTTTGACAAAACTCTCTGTAGGTGAGGCTATGGGGAAAAGGTACTCTCATACAACTGCTAATGGGATTTAAACACCATGGAGAGAAATTTGGAAATACCTAACAAAATTACACATGTATTTATTTACTCTTCGAAGAAATTCATATCTAAGAATCTATCCCAAAGGTACACAAGAAATTATGAAACAAAATATGAAATTCAAGGTTACTGACTGAAGCATTATTACAGCTAAAGTCTAGAAATGGCCGTATAACCATATTTATAGCTAAAGGTTAGAAACCTTTAGGTTCTAACCTAAATAGGGACGTGACTAAATAAATAGGGATATGACTAAATAAATTATGGTACATCCGCATAATATAAAACTATGCAGCTGTTAAAAAGAATGAGCAAAATCTCTGTACATTGAAATATGTAGTGATCTCCAGGATATAATGGTAAGCAAAAGAAACAAAGTGTAAGTAGTGTATATAATACACTAACTTTTTATAGCAAGGGTAGCGATACTAAACAATGAAAAGATAAACAGAAAATAATAAAAATGATTACCTCTGGGGGAAGGCGGAAAGAGAATAGGGAGATGGAAGGAAGGATAGGTAGCATCTCTGACTATACCTTGTCTTATAGAACAATGTAAATGTTTTAAATAATGAAAAATTAGAAAGCGGTAAAAAGGAAATCGTTAAAACTTGAAAGCAAACTGGGACCAATGAACCTAATGTACAGCAAGTTGTGGACAGTAACCATACAGAGAAGAGAATTACTTCAAGTGTCTTTAAAACATGATATTTTGACTGAAATTAGTCAATTCAAAGGGGAAAAGAAGAACAGCAAAGAAATAATTAGTGGCATTTAAGAATTCTATTACTAGTATTAAAATTGAAATGGTTGTTTTATTTGCATATTGTTATTTTGAAGCTATTTAGTTTCAACAGTGCTTAGAACATAGTTAATGGTAGCTATAGCTATTAAGAGATATGATTATTATGAAGAGCTTTAATAGTATACTGATATTCAGTTACTACAAAAAAACATAGATACATGTCTGCTAAAATAAACTAAGAGTTTTGAGTTTCCTCCTTGCTTTTCCAGTGCCCTACCCACACCAGTCATAAGCAGCACGTAAGGCAAGCTACATGTTGTTAAGACGTAGATAGCAAACAGACTGTTTTAAATATTTATATAAAATGTGTACATCTACTAAATTTCTGGAGATCCAGAAGATCAGAATGTTTGTCTTTGTAACACATAGCCACCGCCCATATATTTTATATTCAAATTCAGGGACCTTGTCAATCCATGACAACAGAATTTCAGAGCTAAAAGGGACCTTGGAGATTGTGTTGTTTGACTCTCTTCAATTTAACAAATGAAGAAACTGAGGCTCAAAAAGTTAAATATGATTTTCCAAAAGCCAGTACTATTTTTAAACGTCACAGTTTCCTCCCAAATCTAAAACACACTGAAAAGTATATATCAACCTAAAAGCTTTTCAGAAAAATTACACTAAATGTGCACTTCAATTTTGAGACACATCCTGATTTCCAGAACATTAAAACTTGAAAAATCATACATCTTAGAACTGAGGAAATATTGTATTCTTCCAAAAATAGTTATTCTTTAACCTAACGGTTTAAACTAGTGCTTCACAAACTTGTTCCCTTCAAGACACACAAATAAAATTATAATATTTGTATGTAGGACCCGGGGAGTGTACACAGCCTGATGTGATCGATCAGCCCTCTGAACCCAGAGGACTGAGATGATCGCACTGGTTGGGAAGTTCTGCTTTAAATCACCTGTATGATATATATTTTTAATAAACTGAAAAATTGTTGTAATTCAACACTTTCTATTTCTTAACCAAAAGTCTTCCTTCATTAGTTTAAACAGACATCTGGATATATAAAGGTAACTATCAAAATACTAGAGAAAGGCTAATTGTAGACATATACAAACTCTTAAATTTAACTTTTTAAAGGCTTCAGTTTTCTTTCTGCATTTCAATATGAGTCTTTTCTAGTTGCCTCATAACACTTCATTTGCTTCTTCTCTATTTTGACCAACAAAGCATTTGATACAGCAAATATCACTTACTCTGATCCCTTTTGGTCCTGGTGGCCCTGGAATTCCATCACTACCCTGAAAAATACAACATATTTAGTTATTTTTCCTTCAAAAATAGCCCTCAAATAACTAATTTTAGACTGTAAACTGAGACACATTTTTGTGAACCTTTGTGAAAGTTAGTGAGACACTTACATGCCCAAGGAAGAAGCATGTATTATTGAGACTGAAAGCACTGAGGTAAGTCAGATGCTAAAAGAAATGCCTTTATTTACTGAGAAGAAAACTGTTAACATGTAGAAGAAACTTTATACCTGTAAAGTTAATTATGAAGCATGCAAGAAAAGAAAGATGAAATAGTAGTATAGATATTCCCCAAATCATGGAAAACCCAAGATAGTTAAATGAAAAACTATAATCAATAAGATAATTCAGTAAGGTAACTGTATATAAAATTAATATGAAGAATTAATAGCTTTCTTATATACCAACAACTACCAGTTAGAAAACATAATGGAAGAAAATGTGCAATTTACAATAGCAGAAAAAGATAAAATATTTAGCAATGAACTGAGCAAGAAATGTATAAGATTCGTAAGAAGAAAATTTTAAGACACTTCTGAAGTTCAAAAAGGAAGACTGGAACAAATGGAAAGGCATTCCATGTTCCTGGATAATAGGATTCAACATTAAAAAAGTCAATTATCAACAATTTAGTTACATTGAGAAAAATTCTGAAGAAAAAAAAAGACCAATGAGGGGACACTAGTACTGGCAGATATAAAAATATAGCATAAGATGTCAATAATTAAAATAGTTTGGTTCTGATATTTGAATAACCAGACCATTGGAAGAGTATGAAAAGTTGAGAAACAGGTCCATATATTCATGTGAATTTGGTATATAATGAAAGTGGCATTGCAAATCAGTGGGGAAAATTACATTGGGACACACTTGTGAGGACATTTGGAAAAAAAAGTGGAACTTACATCACAAACCATACCAGGATGAATTGAAATCAATAAAACATTCACATGAAAAAAGTGAAACTATTAATATACTGGAAGAAAACATGGGAGAATTATTTTATACTCTTACAGTGGGGAAGGCATTTAATATTCAAAACCCAAATGCCACAAAAGACCTCTGATAAACAAAACACACACACACACACACATAAATATACACATACACATGCACACACCCATCGAAGACAAATGACAAACTGGTGGGATATAATTGTAACTCACAACACAGATAAAGGGCAATCTCCCTAAAATATAAATAGCTCGGTGAAATATGAAAACACCAACAATCCAGTAGAAAAATGGGCAAATGGTATAAATAGACAGTTCACAGAAATGAAAAGATGCTCAATCTTATTTTTAATAAGAGAAGTGCAAACTAAAAGTACATTGAGAGGCCATTTTTCATCTAACAGATTGGCAAGAATTCAAGTTTCATAATAGGATTGGGTGAAGCTACAGGGAAATTGATCTTCTTGTACATTGCTGAACCAAGGATAAATCATACAACTTCTTGGGTGGCAATTTGGCGATATCCACAAAAATATATAAATACATGTATGCTCTGATCCAGCAAAATCACTTCTAGTAATCTTAGAGATAATCCCTTATTGGGGAAAGAAAATCTATTTAAATTGTACATCATAGCAGCACTGTTTGTGGTAGCAAAAAATTGAAAACCACCTAAATGATCATCAATAGGGAACTGGCTTAATGAGTTATGGTTTATACACACAATATAATACAATGCAGTTATAAAAAATGAGGAGGTTCCGTGTATACTGATATGGGATATCTACAATGTATATCAAGTGAAAAACAAAGGTCAAACAATGTGTTGGATACCATTTTATAAACAAAGGGAGGTAATAGTGTGTATGTGTGTATATGCATGTATGTGCATGTATATATTTGTATCTGCACACATATTCATAGGAAATTCTTGGGCATATTCACAAGAAAATAACATAAGTGGATGCCCATTAGGAATATGTAGAACTCAGTGGCTAATGGACACAGTGGAAAGGAGATTTTTTTCATTGTATGCCCTTTTTATGTTAATTTATTTTGAACAAAATGAATATATTATCTATTGAAAATCAATTAAATTTTATTTTTAAGAATAAAGAAATCCTTTGGTAATCTTTATATATACACTCCTATATATATTTGTTTTATATATATTTACTTTCATATATGAGTATACAGATTAAAGAATAATCCTACAAAATTTTTGACTTGGTATGTATGTTAACACATACACATATGCCCGAATACCCAATCACATAAAAAGTATAAATTCAGCTATGTTGGGGAGCATGAAGTCATACTGAAGATAGAAGCAGAAAATGCTTCTAATTCAACATCCCCAAAGTTTAGAAAGCAGTCAAACCTCCTCCTTTTATGGATATAGAAATGGAATCACAGCAAAAGACTGGATTGCTTTCTAAATTTAAACTGCATACAACCACACATTTAAAAATTATCATACTATTGTACAATAGTCCCAGTTAATGCTAAACTATTTCAAAAAATCTGATGTAGTTAGCTCTTTTTTATTTATTTATTTATTTATTTATTTTGCGGTAAACGGGCCTCTCACTGCTGTGGTTTCCCCCGTTGAGGAGCACAGGCTCCAGACGCGCAGGCTCAGCGGCCATGGCTCACGGGCCCAGCCGCTCCGCGGCATGTGGGATCTTCCCAGATTGGGGCACGAACCCGTGTCCCCTGCATCGGCAGGCGGACTCTCAACCACTGCGCCACCAGGGAAGCTCTTTTTAATCTGACCTAAATCTTTATTAGACTTGCCACCTCTCACTGAGCATAGTGTGCAAGAAACTCAGCCCCAAATCTCAGGTAAACTCAGATACAAGAAATGTAACTTTATTTTTCTATGGTTCAACTTAATTTCTATTTCAAAGCACCCATTTCACTAAGATGGCTGCAACTGAACCTCAGTTAATTGGACTTCCCACCTCATTTTCACAAGCCTGTGCCTAAGCTATGGAGGGCTTAAGTAGTTCTGAGATGTTGAGGGGTGGGACAGTCTAGTCCAAGCCGGAATCCATTGAGATGTCCCATGCCAGCAGTCTACATGGACTGCTGCTGAGTTAGTGCTTAATTCTACCCACTTGACTCTTTCAGATCCTTCTGCTATTTCTGGGTGCACAAGAAACATTCTGCTATTTTGCACCTCATTGGACATAGGAAATTCTGTTGTATGGCCCATCTACTTAAATTTTATGCAGTCATTTAGAGTCTTGCCTTTTCCTCAGTGTAAAGTTCTACTCAGGAAATTTAGCACATGTCCCTTCTGCTCTTGAATCTAATAAAACTTCCTTGGTGTACTGCCACCTCCTCAGAGATCATGCTCAAGCCTATTCCCACAATCTATGCTATGGTATAGTTAAGTGTTAAAAAGTATTTGTGCGTTTAAATTAATTTTCCCCCTTTACTCAGAGGACTACTTGATGAGTATCCATTTGATTTCCTTAATGCTCTAATGACACAATGTACCACTATTCCATGAAATAAAATTAGGAGAAAAGGGTTTCTAAACCACTATTATTTTCCAGGAAAATGAACAGAACTGGCCCTTTCATATATCGGTTCATCAGTCAAAGAGCCGTTAAAAAAAAAAAAAACAGAAGCTTTTCCCAGTCTTAAAATTCACTATTATCTCTTCACATCCTATATCTTAACATGCATATAAGATGCTATCCTTGCTCGTGGTATAGGAGAAACTGCCCACACAGCAGTCAATGGGGAAAAGTATTCCCAACTGACAGGATAACAGCACCTTTGGATCTATGAGCCTGGGTACAGGAGAGGGAGAGTGTAAGGATATATTGTCTCCTTCTTTCTCTCCCACAGAATAGCCTGTGTGACTTCCACCTCACCAAATTCATTGATACACCTGTCTCAGATAGCTGCCGCCACTGTAAATTTGACAAACTGGTAGACATGTCTCTCACCACCCAACCCCATCTATTCCTGGCTTGGTAATGTTTGGAGCTTATGGTTACACTCACTCCTCCAGGCAGGCCTGATTGTCCTGCTTGGAATAATTTTGATCATGACCATGATCCACTGGAGCCTCAGATTAACTACCTATTTTTTGACATAACTCCTCAAAGCCCAACCCATTCAGGTCCACGTTGGAGTAACCTATGTTTCTCATTTGGGTCCTGAAAAATCAAGAAATGGAATCGAGGAGTCTGGCTCCTGGCTAAAGACCTGTGTGTGATTTTTCAGGCCCAACCATAGGTAAGCCTCATAGAGAAAAGCTGCCCATCCCACACCAGAATTAGTGCACAGCCAATGCATGTCAGTCTCTGAAGGGAACTGTAGTAAAGGAGTCAATCCCCCTGGCTGGTCATGCTCTTATGCATATCTGCAGTGAAAGGCCTCTTTACATGGAACCTTGGTGAAGACGTCTTCATTCAGAGAGGGGGAACCTTGAGGACATTTTTTCTGTACTCTGACTCAGTAGTTCTCCACCCCTAGCCCTTCCCCCCTCCCTTCTTTCATCCCGCTGTCAGGTATACTAAAAAACAGCAGTTTTTTGCTCCAAGCTCCCTAAGCAGTGAAACAATTCCCTGTGTCTGTGCTTATCCATTTCACCCTCACTGGCACTGTTCCATGAGGAATAATGGAAGAGTGGGGGAGTCCACGCTTTCTCTGGTTTATGTTTTGCTTATACACACTGTCACGGTTAAGTGACTAAAGCCCTGACTGTTACTTTCATGTTGGCTTGTTGTCTTAATCAGTACTCTGACACCTGGCAGTTAAGCTCTCTCCAGCTCAGCTGAGCTCCTGACAGGACTTAATTTTTGTCAAGGATCCCAATGACCACACACAATTAACAGCTTCCAAAAGCATTTGAATACAGCAGTAATATTCAGCTTTTTTAAAAAAACAACAACAATGAAGGATAGATTCTTGGCCATTCTATTGTTTTATTTAAATATTAGTTTCTGGCTATAATTCAGTAACTTTTTAATTGATTTGACACCTGTCCCACATTAAGATGGCTTAATTCCTTTGGTATTACTGGCTGGTAATTTGGCACATACCTTTTGTCCCCGAGGCCCTGGCGGCCCTTCTGGACCTGGAAATCCAGGCAAACCTGGATGGCCTTCCAAACCTGGAAATCCTCTCTCCCCCTGCAATTGAACAAGAATGGAAGACCAAGTCATTTGTGAATTTTCAAGCACAAACATGGTTGAGATTCAAAAACATCAAATGACTATCTAAAGAAGACTAAATTAATTTAATTATGCTAAGTTCAGAGTGTCCACTAACATGGAGAAACCTGTAAGATAGGAGTGGAAAGATACAAATCACTCTGAATTTATATCATATTTGGTAATGTAATCTCTTGCTTTCTCGTAAAAGTAAAAAGCTTATCAGAAATGAAGTTTATATATACTGACATCAAGAATTTAACAGGGAAGATGGCAACAAATCCAGGAAAACAGGAATGAAGGGGTTACATGAAATAAGTATGGTGCAGGGATGAAGAAGTGCAAAAGGAAAACATCAGAGAAGATTTCAGGTTTGCTGTGGAGTACAGAGGTGCAGGATTATTCAGAATGGAAATTCATTTGCTGATTAGCGATGAGTTAGCTAGAAAAAGGCTCTATAACATCAAAATTTTTATATTTTTCTCTGACTGTAAAATCAATACAAAAAGGAATCAATGTTTGTTGTAGAGGAAAAGAAAAAACCACCAGCAATTGTGACTCAAGTCCCAGTTCTGACCACAGCACTTATCAACACCAGCACAGGAGGGCTGTCTACCTACTAGTGAGGGTCTACTAGGTCTACATCTTATCACCATCTGTCAGGAAAGGCTGCCTGATGTGCATATCTATACAACCAGATAGGTGGGTGTTGCAGGGTGACCATGTATACTAATATACCATTAGATAGACACATTAGGGTTAGTTAACTTGCATACAGTCAATTTATATTAAGAGTGTGAACCCTAACATCTCTAGGGGATCCAGTCACAGAAAGCAAATTCATCACTGTTAAATTTAAGAACCCTAAGGGCTCACAGCTCCGTGGCATGTGCTTCCAACTGCAGTGCTGCAAGCAGTTCCTCTACTTTCCTAAGGCTTGAAGGTGGAGTCTCCGGCCAGAGGCTCTGGACCTTGTTCTGGGAACCCTCTTCTCCCCAGATCCTATCCACAGTGACAGCCTAGGCAGCACCTGAGAAAGAGAAAGCATCCATATCTACAAGGCAACTGACTAATGGGCCATTAGAAGCACTTACCCTTGGAGGTTAAGGTACAATAGACTTTCATTCATAATCCCAGTATGTGTGTGTATCTGTGTGTGTCTGTGTGTGTGTGGCAACAGGGGGTAAATACTAAGTTTAGCCTAGATAGCTTAGATGATCTTGTATTGAATAACTTCTTATGTTGAAGCATCCTACAATAAATATAAGCCCTTTGAAAAGGCTACTTCTGATCAGTTTTCACTTATTACTTCAAAGCAAATGAAGCAAATGTTAGCCAGTTAAAGGTAGGCCTAAACATTCCTGTAGCTTTGACAATAATTATTATTGACATATTACAGCATTTTCTCTCTATTTTCTATAAATATATCTCTTGTTTTAATTGCTCATAGAATTATGATAATTTAGTATCCATCAATCTCCATGTCATTATTTCGAAGGAAATAGAACAAGAGAAGAAAAATAAAAGATTCAAAAATTTTAGAGCTGGATTGGCTCAAATCATTACATAGCCCATATTGGCAGAGCGGGTAGTAGAAATCTGACCACAAGTGCCAGTCAGAAAGTAAGCTAGAAGGAAAAAGACAATCTAGTTCGAGTATATTTCCATAAGTGGAAAACACAGCTACGTTTTGGGATCTCCGCTAGTATTTAGAGCATATCTCTGCCAAAACTCGAGAATAATGCTTGAAGAGAGCTATATTTTCTCAGAAGCAAAACTGCTACCCAGGCTATAGATATGAGAGGAATACACTAGAAACTGAAAGTAGAGAGTGCTAAAAAGCTTAACTGTGCTGGGATTATTAAAAACCATATACCTATACCAGATACTTGTCCTGAAATCTCACACTATAGTCAAACGATGTTGTAGTCCTATCTAGCTGACAGAGCAATATTATACCACAGAAGATAGAAGGGCAATTACTGGAAAGCAGCAAAAAGAATTGCAATAGCAATCCCCAGCCTTTGAAAGGTAGAAAGTTTTCCTGCAGTAGAAACTATAGAAGGCTTCCATGAGGAGAGGGTGCCAGGAGGGTCCTCTACCTAATTCCTAATACAGATGGCAGGGAAGGCTGACATTTGTTATGTGCCTACCCTTTGCTACTGGTTGTCAGGCAATTATTTAATCCTTACAGCTACCTACATTTTACTGTAATTTTCTAACACTCACTAACACAGAAAATGGTGTAGAACATCTATTTCTGAAGGTCAAACTTTAAAAAAACCTGGTTTATGCTGCCTGCCCATATTTGAATAAAAAATCAGTCTTATTTTTCTTTATGGAATAATATTCTTCTCCCCCTGCCTGTCCTTTAAATATTGGTATTTCTCTGGAGGCCCTTTTTGACCCTTTCTCCCCCTTTCCCTGGGAAAACTCAAACATCAACACATTTTTCCCTAAAAACTGGGCTCACAGGGCCAACTGTCTTAAACATCTCCTCTTGAATATCACACAGATGTTAAAAAAGAAAAAGAAAAAAAAGAAACAGGCTGGGACCTGGGACCCTTTGCTACAGTGTTGCAATGCTTGCACCTGGACACAGCTCTCCTGGAAAAACAACACACAAAGAAACTATATGGGACTAAAAATAACTGCACGCATGTGCAGTTGGGGCAAATTCTGGACCCAAAAAGATACAAAAGATCAAAAAACTCAACTGCCACTTTTGAAGAGCCTGGAGCAAAAACAGGGTGTCAGGAGTAAAAGCAGGGTACTGAGCATGCCCCCTGCACACACCACCACCAGAGGGGTGGGCAAAACACCTAAGCCACCCCTCTGGCCCGACCCCTGGATGCACCCCTACCCCTGCTGCAGCAGGGGCCTCAGTAAGGCCTTGCCTTAAGAAAAAAAAAATCCATGATGTATTTTCGTAAATGCTTTCTTTGCATCTGCTGAGATAGTTACATGGTAGGCTTATTTATGTTTAAAATTTGTATTTAGGGGGCTTCCCTGGTGGTGCAGTGGTTGAGAGTCCGCCTGCCGATGCAGGGGACGCGGGTTCGTGCCCCAGTACGGGAAGATCCCACGTGCCGCGGAGCAGCTAGGCCCGTGAGCCATGGCCGCTGAGCCTGCGTGTCCGGAGCCTGTGCTCCGCAACGGGAGAGGCCACGACAGTGAGAGGCCCGCGTACCGCAAAAAAAAAAAAAAATTGTATTTAGTCTTTTAATATGGTGAATTATAATTTTGGTTTTCAAATGTTAAACCAACCATGCATTCCTTGCATAAACCCCACTTGGTAAGAACACATTATCCACTTTATATGCCATTGGATCTGATTTGCTAAAATTCTGTTCTTCATTTCTGCATCTATGTTAATGAGCTATAGTTTAATGATTTTTAAAATTTTATCTTTGTCCGGCTTGGGTATTAGGGCATATTTGTTTCATAAAATTAGTTGGACATCAGCCCGAATGCTTCCTGTAAGGAACGGCACCAAGAAACGGAGGAGAGCTTCAACAAGCTTTATTTGGGAACGCTCCCGGGCGAGGTTCACTGGTCCGAGAGAAAGGGGCCAGAGAAGTCGCGCCCGGGCGAGGGTTTGGGCAGCATTTATAGAGGAAGAAGGGAAAGGGGTGTGGTGAATCCGGGAGGGCGCAGGTTATTCCTTATTTGGTGGTCTTTCCGGGTATCGTGGCAATATCTGGTGCCGGTCACATCAGTCTTGGGACCGTTAGTCCCGCCCCTCGAAAGGCGGGAAGGCTGGGCCGGGTGGAAAGTCCCCAGGTCAGTTCCTGGAACTGGGTGGTCCGGAAAGTCTCCAGGTCAGTTTCTGGAACTGGGTGGTCCAGAAAGTTTCGGTCTGATGCAACCTGTGAGTCTGATTGCGTTCCCCTGCCTCGGGCCAGTTGGCCTTACACTTCCATTTTCTAAGTTTATGCAAGATTGATATTGTCTCTTACATAAATGTTTCACATAATTCATCAGTGAAAACTTCTGGACTGGAATTTTTATGTGTGTGTGGGAAGAGTATGATAATTCAATTTCCTTAGCAGATATAGGGCTAGTCATATTTTGCTTCATTTAGTTACTTAGTTTTAGGTAACGTGTATTTCTCAAGTTATTTGTCCATCTTTCTTCAGTGTTCTTCATTCTGCTGTTAAAAGCCCACCTGGTAAACTGTTCTTTCTTATATTTTGCTTTTCAAATCTAGATTTCCCTCCTTTTTATTTCACAATTTCCAATGCTCTGTTGCGATTCTCTATCTGTTCACTCATTATTCGCAGAGTTCCCTTTAAATCAACAAATATATTTATCCTATCTGCTTTAAATCTTTGTCTAAGAATTCTAACATCTGTGTTATTTCAGAGTTAGTTTTCATTGATTGGTCTTTTTCTTGACCATGGGTCGCTTTTACTTGTTACTTCATGTCTAGTAAGTTTTAATTGCATAGTGGACATTGTAGTTATTAATATATACACATACTGGATTGTTTTATATTGTCTAAAAAGTATTGAACTTTTGTTTTAGGAAATAGCTAACTCAGCTGAACTAACACTTAAAACTCTGTTTTCCTTTCAATGGACAGCAGTTAAGTCTGTGTTCACTTATTGCAGGCTTCCAGCTGTTCCTTCTTGCTGGGTTGCATGAATCCTCCCCTATACATATAAAGTCCAGGGTCCAACCAAGTATTTGGGCTGCATTTACAAGCAGATTTTTGGTCTCTCCATTCTGTGACTCCCTCCATTCCAGCATATCTCCCATCATTTTCCAGCCATTCTGGCATCCTCAATTCTGTCCTGGAATTCTCAAGCCACTGAGACTTTGTTTTTCTGTCTGGGTTCTTGCCATCCTTTGCCCTGCAGACTGAAGCGCCCACCCAGGAGAAAAGGCACATAAGTGCAAACTTGCCCACTGTACTTCCCTTCTTTAAAAGACTCCTCTCTACTTTTTTCCTACTTTGGCCACTCTCCTGTACTATTAAATAGTTGTTATAGTTTGTCCAGAGTGTTTACTTCTTATCTTAAGGAGAGTTAATCTGATAAAAGTCATTCTGCTAATATCAGAAATGAATCCCTCTTGGTGTTTTTACTGCTACAGAAAGTAGCTTTACTATAAAACTATTCCCCTCAAGCTAATGTTATTCAAATAAGCGTTCTGTATAACACTCTTCAATTATTATTAATAGGTGTTCCGTTAGAAGGAAGGAAAGTGGGTTAAATGGTTAAATAGAGCTTGGAAATACAGCACTGCAAAACAAACAAATAGGTTTCTTTACTCCAGAACTTTTAAACACCTTTAGTATGCTAGTGTACCTTCTATATGCCTAAATGGAATATGCTCTTGAGATACTATCCCAAACTTTTTCATATATCATTAGTAATATTCAATAATTCATTCAAAAATATTCGCTGAGCCCCAAAGAGTGAAGACTAGGGTATGATCACCTTCCTCCTAGTACAATTCCTTTTTGGCCACAATTCACTATCCCTTTTTAATCTTCTGTTTTCAATGTCAGTCACTGATTCACAGTGGCTAGGTTTATGCTATTTAATCATCACCAATACTTACTTTGTAATCATCATATCTATATAATAGGGATGCTGTTGTGGTTAAAGTGAGATGAAAACAGAGATAGACCATCCTTAACTTAAATGGATTAGATAAAAATACATGAAACACATGAAATTGTATGGTAACTAGCACAGATTAGTAGCCTGATAAATGTTTGGTTCCTTAAGAATTTTGCATTCTTTTGCCTATTAAGTCATTGACTGCAACAAGCTTCATCAGAGGTTGGCAGACTCCAGCTCTCAGGCCAAATTCAGTCAGATCTCTGTTTTGTATAGTACAAGAGCCAATAATGTTTTTACACTATTAAAGGGCTACTTTTAAAAAAGGAGAAAATTATGTGACAGAGACCTTATGTGCCTCACAAAGGCTAAATTATTTACCATATGTATTTTTACAGAAAGTGTTTGCTGATCTCTGAGATATAGTCTAATCCTTAAAGCAATCTAAAATAAGCAGTAGAGTAAAATTCATTTTATTTAATTAGATGCTGAGGTACAAGCCCTGTTTTTTTAAAAAATATTAAAATCATGATTTTATTGGTTTTCCAAGTTTTTTAAGGCTCATCTCATATCTTACCTTTTCTCCTTTTATACCACTACAGTCACACTTTGATCCTGGAGAACACCCATAGCAAGCCTATAAGGAAGAGAAAAGGGGAGGAAAATCATTAAATATGAACCTGAAAACCAGACTCTGACTTATAGCTCAAATGAATTCAATAATCCAAACTTGTAAAACAACTACCAGAAAAACATCTGAAAGGATATATACAAAATTGCAAACAATGGTTACCTCTGGGGAATCTTTCATCTTTTATTGTATACATTTCTGTTTGAACTTTTCAAAATGAGCAAATACTTATAATTTTAATCTCCCATTGCGGAGCACAGGCTCCGAACACACAGGCCCAGCGGCCATGGCTCACGGGCCCAGTCGCTCCGCGGCATGTGGGCTCCTCCCGGACCGGGGCACAAACCCGTGTCCCCTGCATCGGCAGGCGGACTCTCAACCACTGCGCCACCAGGGAAGCCCAAAAAATGTCTTTTTATAAATGAAAAAGAAATCCATACAACTTCCCTGTAATATGATTTTCAGCTCTAAGGAACTCATTTTCTCTCCTAACATCACTTATAAGAAATTACCTCTCAATCTATATTAGCAAACACCTCGGCAACTAGCCAAAGATGCCTGCCACTTAAAGTCCCTTGCTCTTCTGCATTCATGAGCATGAAATACATACTGTCTTTTACCACCTTTCTTTTCTTTGCTTCCACTATTTCATCACTAGTAGCTCAGTCTCTAATAGCTCCAAGCTTTACCACAAAAGTTGTTCCCACAGCCTAGGTGTCCTAAATAGCCACTCGTAACAACTTCATTCACTCATATGAGGAATTGAGGTACTAGAGCCAGAAAAATATACTCCTCCAAAGTAAGACCCTGTAGGACAAGAAGACAATAGATGATGTCTGCCATCCAGAACTATCCTTTACTCTGGCATGAAGCTGAACTGCTTAGAAAAACAAATAGTAATTAGTTTAACATATGTAGATAGCTCAGCATTTATGTACAATAAGGGGTTACGCTTCTCATCAAATAAGAGAAATTTTTATGTGATGTAAATACCAAATAATGTTTATCAATGTTCAGCCATGGGAGACTATGAATTAAAATGTACGATAGCCTCTGTCCCATCATTCCGCGCTTTCCTTTACTCCAATCACTACCAGTGTACCTTCCCCAATCCTTAACAAACTACTAACCTTGTCCTTCCGGTTAGAAATCCTAACCCACTCAGCTGCAACTCGAAGTCACCCTCATACTGAAACTCCTTTTCCTGATTGTAACAGCAAACTACAGGGGCTTGATGTTGGGGGAAATTTCTCATGCACATTGCAAAAGACTGTTCCAATAACAGATGTGAACTTGACATTTCTAATTGAAACAGTTATATAGCCACTATTTATTATACATAGGTGATTAGGTTATATACTCTGCTTTTAGTACTATATGCCAACTACATTAAGAGTTAAATAGACTTATTTTTATTTTTTTAACATCTTTATTGGAGTATAATTGATTTACAAAGGTGTTAGTTTCTGCTTTATAACAAAGTGAATCAGCTATACATATATCTGTATCCCCATATCTCCTCCCTCTTGCATCTCCCTTCCACCCTCGCTATCCCACCCCTCTAGGTGGACACAAAGCACTGAGCTGATCTCCCTGTGCCATGCGGCTGTTTCCCACCAGCTATTTTACATTTCGTAGTGTATATATGTCCATGCCACTCTCATACTTTGTCCTAGCTTACACTTCACCCTCCCCGTGTCCTCAAGTTCATTCTCTATGTCTGTGTCTTTATTCCTGTCCTACCCCTAGGTTCTTCAGAACCTTTTTTTTTTTTTTTAGATTCCATATATATGGGTTAGCATACGGTATTTGTTTTTCTCTTTCTGACTTACTTCACTCTGTATGACAGTATCTAGGTCCATCCACCTCACTACAAATAACTCAATTTTGTTTCTTTTTATGGCTGAGAAATATTCCATGGTATATATGTGCCACATCTTCTTTATCCATTCATCTGTCGATGGGCACTTAGGTTTCTTCCATGTCCTGGCTATTGTAAAAAGAGCTGGAATGCACATTGTGGTACATGACACTTTTTGAATTATGGTTTTCTCAGGGTATACGCCTAGTAGTGGGATTGCTGGGTTGTATGGAAGTTCTATTTTTAAGGAACCTCCTTACTGTTCTCCATAGTGGCTGTATCAATTTACATTCCCACCAACAGTGCAAGAGGATTCCCTTTTCTCCACACCCTCTCCAGCATTTATTGTTTGTAGATTTTTTGATGATGGCCATTATGACCAGTGTGAGGTGATACCTCATTGTACTTTTGATTTGCATTTCTGTAATGATTAGTGATGTTGGGCATCCTTTCATTTGTTTGTTGGCAATCTATATACCTTCTTTGCAAAAATGTCTATTTAGGTCTTCTGCTCATTTTTAATTGGGTTGTTTTTTTGATAATAAGCTCCATGAGCTGTTTGTATATTTGGAGATTAATCCTTTGACAGTTGTTTCGTTTGCAAACATTTTCTCCAATTCTGAGGGTTGTCTTTTCGTCTTGTTTATGGTTTCCTTCGCTGTGCAAAAGCTTTTAAGTTTCATTAGGTCCCATTTGTTCATTTTTGTTTTTATTTCCATTACTCTAGGATGTGGGTCAAAAAGGATCTTGCTGTGATTTACGTCATAGAGTGTTCTGCCTATGTTTTCCTCTAAGAGATTGATAGTTTCTGGCCTTTAATAGTTTTTGGTCTTTAATAGTTTCTGGTCCTTAATCCATTTTGAGTTATTTTTGTGTATGGTGTTAGGGAGTGTTCTAATCTCATTCGTTTACATGTAGCTGTCCAGTTTTCCTAGCACCACTTATTGAAGAGGCTATCTTTTCTCCGTTTTATTATCTTGCCTCCTTTATCAAAACTAAGGTGACCATATGTGCGTAGATTTATCTCTGGGCTTTCTATTCTGTTCCATTGATCTATATTTCTGTTTTTGTGCCAGTATCATACTGTCTTGATTACTGTAGCTTTGTAGTATATAGTCTGAAGTCAGGGAGTCTGATTCCTCCAGCCCTGTTTTTCTTTCTCAAGATTGCTTTGGCTATTCAGGGTGTTTTGTATTTCCATATAAATTGTGAAATTTTTTGTTCGAGTTCTGTGAAAAATGCCATTGGTAGTTTGATAGGGATTGCACTGAATCTGTAGATTGCTTTGGGTAGCATATTCATTTTCACAATGTTGAATCTTCCAATCCAAGAACATGGTATATCTCTCCATCTGTTTGTATCATCTTTAATTTCTTTTATCAGTGTCTTATAGTTTTCTGCATAAAAGTCTTTTGTCTATTTAGATAGGATTATTCCTAGGTATTTTATTCTTTTTTTTGCAATGGTAAATGGGAGTGTTTCCTCAGTTTCTCTTTCAGATTTTTCATCATTAGTGTACAGGAATGCAAGAGATTTCTGTGCATTAATTTTGTATTCTGCCACTTTGCCAAATTCATTGATCAGCTCTAGTAATTTTCTGGTAGCATCTTCAGGATTCTCTATGTATAGTATCATGTCATCTGCAAACAGTGAGAGTTTTACTTCTTCTTTCCTGTTTGGATCCCTTTTATTTCTTTTTCTGCTCAGATTGCTGTGGTTAAAACTTTCAAAACTGTGTTGAATAATAGCGGTGAGAGTGGGCAACCATGTCTTGTTCCTGATCTTAGTGGAAATGGTTTCAGTTTTTCACCATTGAGAATGATGTTAGCTGTGGGTTTGTCATATATGGCCTTTATTATGTTGAGGTAAGTTCTCTCTATGCCTACTTTCCGGAGAGTTTTTATCATAAATGGGTATTTAATTTTGTCAAAAGATTTTTCTGCATCTATTGAGATGATCATATGGTTTTCCTTCTTCCGTTTGTTAATATGATGTATCACATTGATTGATTGCTGTATATTGAAGAATGCTTGCATTCCTGGGATAAACCCCACTTTATCATGATGGATGACACTTTTAATGTGCTTCTGGATTCCGTTGGCTAGTATTTTGTTGAGGATTTTTACATCTATGTTCATCAGTGTTATTGGCCTGTAGTTTTCTTTTTCTGTGACAACTCTGTCTGGTTTTGGTATCAGGGTGATGGTGGCCTCGTAGAGTGAGTTTGGCAGTGTTCCTCCCTCTGCTATATTTTGAAAGAGTTTGAGAAGGATAGGTGTTAGCTCTTCTCTAAATGTTTGACAGAATTCGCCTGTGAAGCCATCTGGTCCTGGGTTTTGGTCTGCTGGGAGATTTTTAATCAGTCTCAATTTCAGTGCTTGTGATTGGTTGGTTTATATTTTCTATTTCTTCCTGGTTCGGTCCCAGAAGGTTGTGCTTTTCTAAGAATTTGTCCATTTCTTTCAGGATGTCCATTTTATTGGCATATATTGCTTGTAGTAATCTCTCATGATCCTTTGTATTTCTGCAGTGTCAGTTGTTAATTATCCTTTTTCATTTCTAATTCTATTGATTTGAGTCTTCTCTCTTTTTTCCTTGATGAGCCTGGCTAACGATTTATCCATTTGTTTATCTTTTTTTTTTAAGTAGACATATCAGTCTGGATACCTAACTCCATTATTGGGGTATCGTTTCCCTATGCCGTTATTTTGTAGTATATATCTTAGAACACATGAATCAGAATCACCTAGAGATGTTTATTAAAATTTCAGATTCTGATAGCCAACTTCAGACTATACTACAAAGCTACAGTAATCAGGACAGTATGGTACTGGCACAAAAACAGAAATATAGATCAATGGAACAGGATAAAAAACCCAGAGATAAACCTACGCACATATGGTCACCTTATCTTTGATAAAGGAGGCAAGAATATACAATGGAGGAAAGACAGCCTCTTCAATAAATGGTGCTGGGAAAACTGGATAGCTACATGTAAAAGAATGAAATTAGAACACTCCCTAACACCATACACAAAAATAAACTCAAAATGGATTAAAGACCTAAATGTAAGGCCAGACACTATCAAACTCTTAGAGGAAAACAAAGGCAGAACACTCTATGACATAAATCACAGTAAGATCCTTTTTGATCCACCTCTTAGGGAAATGGATGAAAAATAAATAAATAAACAAATGGGACCTAGTGAAACTTAAAAGCTTTTGCCCAGTAAAGGAAACCATAAACAAGACGAAAGGACAACCCTTATTTTGGGAGAAAATATTTGCCAATGAATCAACTGGCAAAGGATTAATCTCCAAAATTTACAAGCAGCTCATACAGCTCAAAATCAAAAACAAAAAACCCAATCCAAAAATGGGCCGAAGACCTAAATACACATTTCTTCAAAGAAGATACATAGATTACCAATAAACACATGAAAGGATGCTCAACATCACTAATCAGTAGAGAAATGCAAATCAAAACTACAATGAGATATCACCTCACACCAGTCAGAATGGCCATCATCAAAAAATCTGCAAAAAATAAATGTTGGAGAGGGTGTGGAGAAAAGGGAACCCTCTTGCACTATTGGTGGGAATGTAAATTGATACAGCCACTATGGAGAACAGTACAGAGGTTCCTAAAAAACTAAAAATAGAACTTCCATACAACCCAGCAATCTCACAACTGGGCATATACCCTGAGAAAACCATAATTCAAAGAGTCATGTACCACAATGTTCATTGCAGCTCTATTTACAATAGCCAGGACTTGGAAGCAACCTAAGTGTCCATCGACAGATGAATGGATAAAGTTGTGCCACATATATACAATGGAATATTACTCAGCCATAAAAAGAAATGAAATTGAGTTATTTGTAGTGAGGTGGATGGACCTAGAGTCCGTCATACAGAACGAAGTCAGAAAGTGAAAAACAAATACTGTATGCTAACACATATATATGGAATCTAAAAAAAAAAAAAAAGGTTCTGAAGAACCTAGGGGCAGGACAGGAATAAAGACACAGACACAGAGAATGGGCTTGAGGACACAGGGAGGGGGAAGGGGAAACTGGGACGAAGTGAGGAAGTGGCATGGACATATATGTACTACCAAAATAGATATCTAGTAGGAAGCAGCCGCATAGCACAGGGATACCATCTCGTTGCTTTGTGTCCACCTAAAGGGGTGGGATAGGGAGGTTGGGAGGGAGACACATGAGGGAGGAGATATAGGGATATATGTATACATGTAGCTGATTCACTTTGTTATACAATAGCAACTAATACAACATTGTAAAGCAGTTATACTCCAATAAAGATGTTAAAAAATACCATATGCATACAATATAATACTATGCCATATCATCACACAAGGGCTACTCTCACAAGTCTCATAAACTCTTAGAAGATAGTAATTTAAGATTTCAAAACAGAAGTCATCTTTGACTTACCTACTCTTAACACAAAACGTCCATTCTGGGGGATGGAGTGGGCACAGAGTCGCCATTCTTTAACAGTCCAAGGGTAAAAATTTATGTATCTTTTGTTACATCCCTTCATTTGATATCCTGACACAATCCATAAACAGATCTATTTCTTCCGAATAAATGCTATCAATAAAAGAATGTCAGTAGAGTTGAAGGAGGTCTTAGAAATTACCTAATATACCTCCCTCATTTTAAATATAAAGAAATGGACGGCGAAAGACAGCGCCAGAGCTAGAATTAGTTTCTTGACTTTTTCAGTATTCCAAACTGATTCCCATATACTTTCAAATTCTGAGCAAAAGCCAGTATGTCTTGCCAGATTTTTTATGAAGAGGAAACATTTTCTCACTATCATAAATGTATTTCTTTAAAAATCAAATTATAGATGAACCTATTAATCAGTTTGAAAGCCTTTTAACCAAAGCAGCACCTGCCACTTCCTACAAATCTAGAACTAAAAAATACATGGAGACTCATTAAAAATTTGATGACTACAACATGTGATTCACCAATACTAACATAGGTAATGAGTTTCCTTGATTAAAAACATTACAATTTTTAAGATAACTAAAGAAAAAGACACACTCATTTGGTTTTCAAGATTCTATTTTTTTTTTTTTTCCAACAGGGATGGAAGAATGTTGGGGAAAGGAGGCGGTGGCCTAAACCTTAGTTTATGTGTTTATGCTTATAAACTAAGGTTGGTCAAAGTGAACCCAAATATTTAAAGATATCAAGTATCAGACAGTGGAGCTCTTCTGGCATCTAGTCTGGACAAATTACCAAATGCTTTATTACCAGAAGTACTTTAACCTTAAAAATCCACAAACAAGTTACTCACATTAGCTTTAGTGATTTTACATTTAGGGTGGAGGAGCTATACCTATTTTGGGCAAATTTTATTATTTCCAAGTATTATTGGATACCATTTGGAAATACGTGAAATGGAGGAACTTTTTAAAAAAATTAGGTTACTAGATACTTTTAATGGTGTTTGTATAAATGGGATTTTTACATTAGAAACTTACCCTAAATCAGAATGGCATTTGTTGAGAGAAGATTCTATGATTGGCAGATAGGAAGAAAAACCAAGTGTAAGCTACCTTAATCAAGAGCAACTTTCTCCCCAATTTTAGGTACCAGTAACCATAAATTAAATTTGAGAAGTTTTTATTGAGTCTGGCTCTGTACAAATTAATATGGAGTGTAGGGAGATTATTAAATATCTTATCTCTCTAGAAAATTTTATAACCTAAAAAGAGGAATTAGAGAAATAAGCAAATTAGTATTTATTAGACAGAATAAGATAAATGACATAAGATGAACATAAAGTATTACGAACACTGAAAAAAGAAAAAAATGCTTAGAAAACTGATAACACACACAAAATATTTTTTTTCATATGTTACTCTAGTAGATTTTTCCCTAGCAAGAATTTCCAAAGTTTTTAAGTGGTACAAGCAATATTTGAAGGAAATAAGTATCTATAAGCATATTCATGATCTAACTTTGAAAATAAACACAAGTAAGGATCACATCACAGAATTAGCAGCTTTCCAGTTCTTAGCTTTGTATGATCTATGATATCCACCTAAAAGATTTCTAGCCATCCAGCCTCACCTAGTTAACACCTCTAGTGATGAACTCATAATGCAGCCCATAGTACTAAGGTTTAAGACACTTGTGCAGTAAGAGATTTAATCTGCTTAAGTCTCTTACAAAGAAAATTCAACAGTGGGAACTCAAGCAAGTAACAGATTAAAATCACTTTAAAATGAGACCAACCCAATGAATCACTTAGTAAAGCTGTAATATAAGCAGAAGAAGAAACATTTAATTTCCCTACTCAAACTAAAAGCAGTTATTTTACTTTGTGGGTAGAAGGAGATGGACAGTGCTTACACATAAATTGTTCCTGCTGGAATTATTATTCATTTTTAATATGAAAACTTCGTATGAAAATCTGGTGATATATACATTTTCAGCAGTAAAACGAAACATACATTCTTTTTACATCTCCGGACGCGCAGGCTCAGCGGCCATGGCTCACGGGCCCAGGCGCTCCGCGGCATGTGGGATCCTCCCGGACCCGGGGCACGAACCCGCGTCCCCTGCATCGGCAGGCGGACTCTCAACCACTGCGCCACCAGGGAAGCCCCAAAACATACATTCTTAAGTGATACTATCACATCCAACCTGCCACTAAGGGATTATAAGCATGAGATAAATGTATTGAAGATTTTAGGGTGAAAGGGTTGTAGAATAATAAAAATGATAACCAACATTTTAATAGCCCTTTACAATTTACAAATGATATGATATATATCACATTTGGTCGTCTCAGTAATATTGCTGGGATGTATGCAGCTATACTTACCTATGGTATCACATGTAGAAATGGGGATTTAGAGAGCTTAAATGACTTGATATAGGACCACACAGTAAGCTAATACTTACACTCAGATTTTTGTCTTTTGCCTCCAAATGCTATGTTCCTTCCACTACTAACTCTGGAAGAAAGTATCCAAAATTTCCAATTAAAAATCAGTGGTCCAGAATGATGGAATTATAAACATGAGTAATATAATAAAATCATTGGATTTTATGTTATAATTTATTTCTGGACATTATGAAAACTTCCAACAGCATTTAAAATGACTTACTTTCAGATAAATGAGTTAACCACAACTATGGGTTCACTGAGAAAAGAAAATTGAGAAGTAAAATAAACCTTGATTTTGTAGCAAGAAGATTTTTATAGACTGGCTATTGAAAGCACTGTGGCTTTCCATTCTACCAGGCCTGTACCGACATCCTGAGTTCCAACATCTTTCTTAGGATTTCAGTAAAGCGGTTCCATTAATGTAAAGAGGTTATAGCACAAGTTGAACTTATCTGAGTTATTTGTGGCCTTGGAAGAGTTCTAACATCACAGATAAAAGAAACAAGCAGAAAGACCACAGTACCATGATAATAAGAATAAAAACTTCAGAGCTCTGCTGAGCATAAATATGTCTGGAATGTCTCCTATGAAGCAGTCAAAACCTGTATTCTAAGTGCATTTAAGATAAAGACACAGACCTACTAGAGAATGGATTTGAGGATGTGGGGAGGGGGAAGGGTAAGCTGGGACAAAGTGAGAGAGTGGCATGGACACATATACACTACCAAACGTAAAACAGATAGCTAGTGGGAAGTAGCCGCATAGCACAGGGAGATCAACTCGGTGCTTTGTGTCCACCTAGAGGGGTGGGATAGGGAGGGTGGGAGGGAGGGAGACGCAAGAGGGAAGAGATATGGGAACATATGTATATGTATAACTGATTCACTTTGTTATGAAGCAGAAACGAACACACCATTGTAAAGTAATTATACTCCAATAAAGATGTTAAAAACAAAAAAAGACTCAGTGCCTCCAATTCTAGGGCCCTATGCCAGTGTAAAAATGCACTAATATACCCTAGGCCTCCCTGTTGGCTGCTGGCAGGAAGGTAAGAAGCAGAAATTGTTTTTTGCCCTTACACTGAGTAGACCAACATTTCCTGTGCATTTCTAACAGAATTACTGGCTGATCAGCGCAGCAGCTGGTATTCATGGTAGGAGGAGCTAATATGATCTTTATTTCACAGGCAGCAAAGCAGGAAACCCTGCTACCACTTTCAGTAAAGCAAGTGTTCTGCATGAAAACCTCCATGGTATTTTCCAACACAAACAGAAATCAGAAAACCCTAGTTTAGTACAATCACAAAAAGCAGGCATGCTTCAGTTCTGCTGTTTCATTTATAATCAGCAGGGAAAAATCAATGCCTTCTTAATAGTGTTCTTGATTTTGGGACACTGATTACATAAAGTCACATATCAAAGGTGAGAAGCAGTATACCACCATCACCGCTGCCACCCCTCCCAAATCACAAAAGCTCTAGCTCCATCTAATAGGCTGGTAATTGTCAAGTCAATATTTAGAAAACTTACAACTTCCTCTAACATTAAAGCTGGCAGTACTTTTTCAATATTTGTCACTCAGAGTATTTACAAAGTAGCTTCAATTTATATACTACTCAAAATCTATTGTCACTTTGTGCTCTTGTCATGACAAAAATCTGTCTTTACTTAGCCCTGTCTTAGATCGGTGGAAGTGTAGGTGAGAGAGATGATTTGACAAACAGATCTGGAAGATGAAGATAGAAAATCCTTTACAGGCCGAAAGAGTCCACACATACCCTACATACACAGAGCCAATCTATGAGCTTTTATTTTAATAAAAATTGCAACAACCTTGCAATTTGCTATTTAATCAAGTTTGTTAACATGATATTGTACCTGATTTCCATCATCAGTCCATTTCTTAGGAACAAATACTACTGTTGGGTGAAAAGCTTTAAGAACCATACATAAACTAGCAAAACAATTTTAGAAATCAAAGTCTACCTGGCTAGTCATCTATAAGTATAATTGAAGGCAAAGCTGAATTTGAAACAAAAAGAATAAATACTACATAACAGAAAATCATAAAAAGAAATTCAAATGGTACATCTGGTAGAAGAAGAGCTACACATATGTGAGTAGACAAAATCAGAACAGAACGTACACTATCTTGACTTGTGGCTAGATGTTTGAAAATGGAATGTCTCCTTATTCTTGAGGGAATACCGACCACATTCCTAGTTAGTTACTAACCCTCTGTAATATGTAGACACACCACGAGATGGGTTGTATTCAATTCAATTCCATAAACATTTATTGCATGATTTACTATCTCAGAAAGCAATGATAACTGCTGAGGATGGGGAAAGATGGCACAAAGGTGAATACAGTACACAAAATCTGCCTTCGGACACCTGGCAATTTAGTTGGAGAGACACACAGGCCAATCCATTATTATAATATAATAAAAACAATAGGAAATAAAAATGCTATGATGGAAGTATAAAACAAAGTGCTACGTGAGAAAAGATAAAGGATTAATTCTAATTAGGAAAAAGTCATGACAAAAGAACAAATCAACAGGCATTTTCTATAGCAGATTTTAAGGGAAAATAATGCGGACAACTATTCACAGAACTTCTCTGTGCAAAACAGTAGCCACTAGCCACCTATGCCTAATGAACACTTGAAATATGGCTAGTCCAAAGTGAAATGTAAATATGTAAATATGTAAATGTAAAATATACACCAGCTTTCAAAGAGTATAAATATCTCACTAATAAATTATATATTACATGATGAAATGATAACATTTTTAGATATAGTGAGTTAAACGACATGTTATGAAGGTTCATTTCACCTGTTTTTTATGCTTTTTTAAGGTCATTTGTAGAAAAATTTAAATTATGGGTCACATGCCTTATACTTCAATTCAATAAAGCTGATCTAGAAAACAAAAATGACAACTGTGATCGTTACTGGCAAGATATATTTGGGCTATAAGACAGAACCAAGAAAAAAGAATAATGAAGAGTGGGTGGGAAAAACTATCTTATAATAAGAGGAAATATTAAAAACATGATAATGAATAAACAAAAACACCTTCTCATCACCTGGGTAATACAAAAATTACTGTGCAGCTTCCTTTTCTGTTACAATGGTAGTCCTAAATCTGACTGCCTTGTCCCCAATCCAGACCAATTAAATCTAATGTGCACCCAAGGCTGAGAACCACTAAGTTTAAAAAATTGGGAAGACGCATAGTCTTCAAAAGGTGGTTGAAATCAGATTATTTCCAACCAAAGCATTCTGCTCTTTAAGGCTGAAGAGCACAGTTGAGGTGATTGACATTTGGCAGTAAAAGGAACCTAAGGAAGAAAAACTTAATGTCAGATTGGGGTTGTTAATAGTAAGGGAAGAGAGGCTGAGCTCAGTCAACCGCAGACCCTGTAAGCTAAAAAGCAGATTTCTGAAAGTTCAAAATTATAACTGTGATTTCATGACCAAAGACTCTAACAGCATAGTGATTATGGGCAATTCTAAAAAGTAAAATTCTATCATACACGTATGAGAATTCAATGACAAAGAAAATAGAGCCATATGAATAAACCAGAGGTACAACACAGGGAACACTCTGACTAAATTAGATTTTTAAAATGTGAAAAGATAGAAAAAGGAGAAAAAGAAATGAAGAAAGGCACAAATGAGTAATATAAACCTGTAAGAACAATCACAGGAAAGGTAAAAACATAAAAGGGACCAAAGCTCATGGGGGGAAAAATGCTTAGAAAAACAAAAGTAGCAAACAGGGACGTGGTTAGTGTGCTATTTGGGAAACACTTGGTTTCCTTCATCTCCAACAAGAAAGGTGGTCTTCAAACTGGACAGAAGAGAAGTTGAGACCCTAACTAAAGGGCAGGCAATGTCATTAACTGTTAAATGTATTCACATTTCCAGGTTCAAACAAATTAGGCACTAAGCTAATGCAAGCTTTCTCATAACCACTTTTAGGAAAATCTTTAAATGTATGGAAAGCAGTAAAGCTGTTTGGATGACTCAAATTGGAAAATGTTCAGTATTGTTAAAAAGAGAAGAATTAGAGGAACTACAGAAAAGTTAACAGGTGAAATTAGTTAACAGGTTGAAATAGTTAACAGGTGAAATAAGAGAATAGTTTTTTAGATAAGGGAAATGGAATACATAGTGACTTTAATTTCAGCAAGGCATTTAATACAATATACTTATAGATAAAATGGCAAAATGTGGCTGGATGAAATTATGATTCAGTCACATGAGTTCCCTAAAGTCCTTTCCATAGACCACAAGGTGGTCCCACAATATCTGACTCCTCTCCTATCTTTCAGACCTTATTTCTCACACTATCCTATTGTCTAACCTTTTTGCCCTGCCTCAGACATGTCGAAGAGTGATCATGCTTTAGGGCTTTTGCTTTTGCTGTTGCCTTTGACTGGAATGACCCAATCCCAGATATCCACATACCTGGCTCATTCATTCATTTCATTCAGGTTTCAGCTCAAATATTATCCCTACAAAGAGTTCTGCCATGATCATTCATTCTAAAAAAGCAAAACCATCATTCTCTATTTCTTATTTTTCTTCATAGTACTTATGACTCATTATGTGGTTGGGTGTGTGTGTGTGTGTGTGTGTGTGTGTGTATACTCTGTCTCCACACTAGAATGTAACCATGAAGACAATGAGTTTATTCTGTTCGCTAGTAGATCCCAATATCTGAAACAGTGCTATTCATCTTCTCCCTCTTCTACTAGCCATTATAAATCCCTCTCATCATTAGCTTTCCCTCTATGGGTCTTGGTGTGACTTAAATATTCATTCCTGAAGGAATTAATCCATTGGTAATGATCCATCTGTCATGTCAGAGTTGTTCCAGGTGTCCATTCACAGTTTAAACGGGGCAAGGAGACATCAAGTAGATCCCCTGGGTTTCACCTGTATTCTTCCTTGATTCCACATGTGTAAAAGCAGCCCAACCTCCTCCTTATTAGAATCAATAATCTCTGGCAAGATGGAAGCCCCAAGACTAACTGCAAGAATGGGAGACCATGGTTCATCCAACTAACCTCTCTCTTCTAAGTTTCCCCTCAAGAAGACAGGATCATGGGCTCAATGCATGGACAAACTGCTCCCCAAATCTGCATGGGCAAGTGGATGTATGCAGCACAGGGAATGTGGGGGTTATGGAAATGTGCCACTCAAATATACTGCAGGGATCATGGCGGATTTACAGTCCAAGTTGCCATCCCTCTAGACCACCATCATGCTCAAAACAAGGCCATGCTTCATTCAGGCTGCTCCAAGACAATGACTGATCATAGCAGGAATGCTATTACAGACCCATTCTTGTAGGACAAGGGACTCCACCAACAGGTGACTTTGGCTCAAGGACTCTCCATTGGCCTGGTCAAAACTTTGTTGGAGCTGCACTGCAGTCTGGCACACTTCCTTCCACTTGTCCTTTCACAGCTGTCAGACCTGCAATACAATCTGAAGGTACACCCTGCCTATTACTGCTTCTCTGCAGTTTATGATACCTCTTTGAACAAGCCAAGTTATTAAAACTGAGTTGCCTACCGAAGGCTCTAACATGCTCAGAAAAAATGATGACAATGCTATTAAAAAATTGATAAAAAACTGTCAGATAAAATCTGTAATGAAATCCATAAAAATTGTTAATCACCACGTCAAAAAGACTTTCATGATTAAGAGGAAGTAAATAAGCTTAAGTACATGTGAGTAAATAGTAAAGTGCTATTGATGCATTTAATTCAGTCTAGTTTCTTGAACACACACTAAATGAGATGGTTAGTTCCTTTCAATTGTTTATATCTACTTCAATACCACATCTGTTATTTATATCATTGAGCTAATTACTATTAAAGAGTGTGAAGTCTTCATTTTCATTGGAATTCAATTTAAGCAGCAAACTATTACTGTTATACCTAAAACAAACATGATGTTATCATCTACAAAGCTATCACTAAATATAACATTTACAGTATCATCTCCATGGGTACAGCTGACTGGTCAAAACAGCGATGAATGTATTTTTTATCAAAAGTAAGCCTTCTTCCTTACCCTTTCAAATGGGGGTAAATTAAGTCATACAATGAAGAATTCCATCACTGTAACAGAGACCAGGCAACAGAAATGACAACTTAAGAAACTGATAACCCACCCACACAAAAGTGGGTGGGTTATAGTCCCATTTCAGGGAAGAGTACTCAGTTCTGACGTACATCAAACTCTTTTCAGAAGAAGATGGTATGAACATTAGAAGCTACCTTTTATTGAGCACTTACTTCATCAGAACTATTGTGTTAAGTGCTTTACATGCATTATATCTCAATCTTCACAGCAATTGTGGGTGGCAGTAATAGTTACTTTCATTTTAGAGATGACGAAACTGGTAGCAAAAATGTTTGTAACTTGTCCAAATTCACACAGTAAATGGTAGAGCCAAGAATCCCACCAATATCTTTGATTTCAGAACCAGCATGAAAAATCACTAAACCAAAATACTCCTATCCTGTAACAATGGTAAATAAACTACAGATCAGAAAATAAAACACCCATGAATAGAAAATTGCATAGCAACTAATAAAAATCAGCAAATTTCTCTACCTTCTCCCACTTACATAATAAGAACAAATGACAGTTCTGAATTTCTAACCTGTTAGGAAAAAGTCATAGTCCTGATTGAGGTGTTCATGCTTATATCAACTTTTTGAGCATCTCTTAGTTATCGAACATGGAAAGAAAGTGAAAGAGATGGAGAATAAAGAAAATATTTGTAAGTGTATGTGCAGAATTGTACTTTATTCATTACATTGAGTTTAACTAGATAGATGTTAGCAACCTCAAATACATAGTTTTTAAATAAATCTATCTTGTACACAATTTCCCCAATGGTCAAAATCAATCAGAGATGCAATAATCAGAGACAACTGCATAATTAATTAAATAATTGTTAATTGCTTTAATGGCAAAAAGATTCAAAGAATTATATAGCTTTCACTTTGGCACGTAGCACAATACTTTTTTTTTTTTTTACCACCATAACGTGTAAAAGTCCAAACTGCAATATGCAACATAATAAATAGCCTTATATACTGGATTTCAACTTTAGGGACTATAGGAGACGTGAAGGTGTGAATGGAAGGAGCTCTGGTGATATAACACACACATCCTTTAGACAGAGAAGCTCCACTTTTATATGTGCTTTACTTTTTTGATACATTTAAAATAAATGTTTGAAACTAAATTTCCTAGTCTATTTATAGGATACCAGACATGTGATGACCTACCATTTACACAACATATATTTCTCTTATCTTTTCCTCATCTTTCCTCTCTATTCTAATCTCTTTCGTGCTTTTATTTACTTTTCTAACTATGCCTGTGTAAATGGCGCCCCCTGGAGTTAAACAGTACAAAACTAGTGCAGTGGTCTTGGATCGTGAGTCCTGCTAAGTTTCAGGAAAGGTTACCTAATGCTAGGTTCACATATTCCTAAGGGTTATGCCCCAAATTATACATATTATTAGAGTAGTTTCCCTAATAAATTGAAATGGCCTTCCGAAAATTATAATGGTTCATTTAATCCAGCTGAAAATGCTCAAAGTGAATCATTATTCATATTAGGAAAATGAGGGTATTTATTATAACTTAGTTAAAAGCTTGTTTTTCTTTATTAGATCTTTTGCTTAATCTTGGGGGGTGGTCACAAACTTGACTTCAAGACTTACTGTAAAGGTACAGTAATTAAGACAGTGTGGTTTCTTAAGGATTAGGAAATAAATCAATTAAACAGAATATAGCATATTAGATTTTCAATAAAGGTGCCAAAGCAATCCAATAGGGAAAATATATTCAAAACATGGTGCTGGGATAACTGGATATCCCTATGGGGAAAAAATTAGCCTCAATTCCTACCTCATACCAAACACAAAAATTATTTGAAATGGATCATAGAAAAAAAACATAAAAGCTAAAAACCACAAACCTGCTAGAGGAGCATATAAGAGAATATCTTTGTGATTTGAGCTTAGGCACAAATTTTTTTAGACAAGACAAAGAAAGGAAAAACCCTAAGAGAAAAAAACTGATAAATAAGATTTCACCAAAATTCAAAATGTCTATTCATCAAATAGACATCATAATTAATATAAGAAAGGCAGAGAATGGAAGAAGATATTCACAATACATATATCTGACAAAGAAATGATATCTACGATTAAAAAGAACTCCTACAACTCAACAATAAAAATACAAACAACCTAATGGAAGTACAGCCACAAGATTTGGACAGACACTTCACAAAAGAAGATATACAAATTGCCGATAAGGACATGAAAAAGTGATCAACATCACTAATTATCAGTGAAATGCAAATTAAAAACACAATGAAATACCACTATACAATCAGCAGAAAGGCTAAAGATTAAAAAAGACACGATATCAAATATTGAAGAGGTGTGGAACAACTGGAACTCTCATACATAGTTGATGGCAATGTAAAATGGCATAACCATTTTTGGAAAACTGTGGCAGCTTTTATGTGTCATAGGGAAGCATACACCTTCCCTGTGACCCAACAATTCCATTCCTAGGTGTTTATTTAAGAGAAATGAAAACACAGAATCACAAAAAGGCTTGTAATAAAATGTCCATTGCAGCTTTATTCATAATATCCAGAAACTGGAAAGAGATTAAGTGTGTATCATTAAGATAATGAATAAACAATCTTTGATAAATTCATACAATGAAATATGACTCAGCCATTAAAGAAATGCAACATGGATTAATTTCAGAAACAGTATACCGAGTGAAAGTCTCACACAAAACAGTACGTGTTATATGATGCCATTTATATAAAATACTAAAACAGGCAAAATGATTGTGTGGTGGAAAAAATCAGAACAAAGAACAAAGGATGCCTTTAATGGGGGTAAGGGAAAAATTGACTGGGAAGGTGACATAACTTTCTGGGGATGACGTTAATGTTCTATAACACGATAGAGGAATGGGTCATAACTTTCTGGGGATGACGTTAATGTTCTATAACACGATAGAGGAATGGGTCACACAGGTGTATGCATTTGTCAAAACTTAGTGAATGTACGCTTGAGATTTATGCATTTCATTATATATAATTTTAACATCAAAAGGAAAATCTGTAAACAAATATTGTATATTAATAATATATATTGAAGTACTTGGGGGAAAATGTACTGATTTCTACAATTTACTTGTTTTTATCTAACAGTTTATTAAACCATGATTTCTGTGCAGTACAATGGTTTTTATTATATTCATAGAGTTTTGCAACCATCATCACAATTAATTTTAGAACATTTTCATCATCCCAAAAAGAAAGCCTATACCTGTTAGCCACTCCATATTTCCTTCCAATCCTCTCCCAGCCCTAGTTAACCACTAATCTGTTTTCTCTCTCTAGAGATTTGCCTATTCTGTACATTTCATACAAAGGATCCGTTTTTGAATTAAATGTTGTATATGGTGGAGGTAGGAGACCAACTTTATTCTTTTGCATGCTGACCCAACAACATCTGTTGAAAAGCCTATTCTTTCCTCCATCTAATTGCCCTGGCACCCTTGTAAAAAATCAATTGCCTGTAAAAATGAGGATGTATTTCTGGACTCTCAATTCTATTCCATTGATCTATATGTCTCTCTTTATATTAGTATCACACAGTCTTGATTACTGTAACTTAGTAGTAAGTTTTGAAATTATAAGTGTGAGTCCTCCAAATTTGTTCTTCTTTTTGAAGACTGTCTTGGCTATTCTGGCTCTCTTGTATTTCCATAGGAATTTTAGGTCAGCTTCTCAATTTCTGCAAAGAAGCCAGAAGTAATTTTTATGGAGATTGCATTGAATCCTTAGATCAATTTGGGGAGTACTGCCATCTAACAATATTAATTCTTCTGATGTATGATCATGGGATGTCTTTCCACAATTTACTTCTAAAAATAATATGAATTAATGAATAGATAATGGAATGGATAAATTGACACACCGATAAAACTACAGCAAAATTAAATGATAAATCTAGGCAGTGGCTACATGAGTGATCACTGTAAAACTTTCAACTTTGCTCCAATCCCACAACCAGAGATATAATGTTGACTCGGATCTCAGCATATTGCCTACCGCTAGCTACCCTGGGTTTTGTACTCAACTCACTTGTGAACAATACCTACCACACTCTCAACCATACTGACTACACAGATATCTGGACTTACAAAATGCCTACTGTTGAAACCTACCCTATATCCTGGTTTTGTTCTATACTCTCTGGGTTTCATCCATGTTCACCAAACATCTGGCTACAAAAAAACAAAGGTGATACTTCAAGTTGCCCCATTTTAGGAGCCCCAGGTCCTTCTTCTTTGGTTTGCTACCTCTCAAATAATCAAAGGGAAATAAAGAAACACAACTAACCCGACAAGACTTTGATGATTGCCTAATGGGGAAAAAAGAGAGTATCGGTAGAATGCTCTCCATAAATTTTCAAACTACAAAACCCACAATTACAAAAAGCACTAGGATATATAATGTCCCAAACAAACTGTAGTAATATGTAACTGAAAGGTCATTGACACAGCTATGTCATGGCTAAAGGTTAATTTTCTCACATTATTTCACTTCCATCACAATCATCAGCAGATAGCTTTCTGGTTAGGATCATTATGACTAAAAAGAAACAAACAAAAAAATAAATAAATATTATTTATAACTCCACAACAATTAGAGTGTACCTAATAACGAGCAGAGGAAATACAGCCACAAGGAGATATAGCTGTCCAGCAGACAGCTGCCTAGGCTCACTCACAAACTAAGTGATGGCCCTGTACTGCTTTCTGGCCTAAGGATGCATTATTCAATTTGGTACTGCAGTAAAACTACAAACAACTATAAGAAATGTACCTTTAGTTCAGTACCGAAAAAAGGAATGATAGAGCAAAACAATTTTGAAATAAGTGACATCTATTCCAGATCAAATAAATGATCCACACTTGTGTTTAAGGGGGCAGGGGCGATGGGGTGGAAAAGGAGGAGTTACGGATTAGGAAATAATGGGAGTAAGTCTGACATACACTAGATAGCAATGGTTCTTAAACTTCCCTATGTTCTGAATCATCTGTGAAGCTTGTTAAAAATGCTGATCCCAGGTTCAAACCCTCAGAAATTCATTGTCTGAAGCGGGTTCAGGACTCTATATCCTATTTAGCAAGCATCCCAGGTGACAAAACTGGGTAGTCTTCTGACTACACATGAGATACTGACCTAGAGAGATAGGGCAAATAAGATTTTATTTCTTTTCATTTTCTTATGGCCTCATTATTTGTACTTAGCATCATTTAATCCTAGACTGATCTAAGAATAACATACTTACGGATACAGATATGAGCATCCTGAAATCATCCAATTTAGGGAATTAGAAAAAAAAAACTTCCTCACTCTATGCCCAATAACCTTTTGGATTTTTCTCTAATTATTTTGTTTCCAGTTTTTCTCTCCACCTCCCAACAACCTCTCATCCTTCCTTGGTCCTCTGGTCCTATTCCTCTTGCTACACTCATCCCTCACGGTTGATATAAAACAGCCTAAGTAAACTCTGACTTCTAATGATTACATCTTTCTTTCCACAATTTTATTGCAAGGGAGGGTTAATACTAGATCTCTACCTATATACATGCACCTTTTAAAAAGCCCTCTATTTTTGTTCTTTCAATGTTTCTTTTAAAAACTTATAAGCTGTCACATACATTTGTATAAGACAAAGAAGTTAAAGAGTTTAAGTAACAGTTCTAAACTGTCACCCACTTAATTTTACAAGCACCTGATGAAGTATCCATGTATTTTTCCATTACTTCTAAAGACTATGAGCAATAAAGTTTATTTCTTACTTGGCTTGGAAAATTGGAGCAATCACAATGGATTACATGTGCTAAAACTTACTTTATCCTATCATTGGCTACATTAACCAGATTTAGCTGGGTAATTCTTCAAAGTAATTCTTTTCATCTCCCTTCCCCCGATCAAATAGCTTTAAAAATTCAAGCCAAATTCTCCCAGTGTCTCCTGACATTGGGTAGCCTTCCATGCTCTAAACCAAAGGGAACCAAAAAATGTATTTGGCTGTGAAGATTTTTATTTCTTTAAGACTTTGAAAAAGGAGGACAAAAATAAAACCTGGACCTATTCCCAAAGAGCGTAAGTGCCCCTTTGATCATTTGGCAATTCCCATGGGAGCCTGAAATACTGCACCTACTCAGACATCATTTAATGTTCTGCTGTTGGGGGAAAAAATTCTCAAATGTAAAACATTGTTAGAATTTTAACTACCATATAGTATTTTAGTAATTTCTCAAACTGCCTGTGATAGCTTAATAAATCCTTTATTTTTTAATTCCCAAGAAAAAAAACAGTTCAGTTTTTTTTCTTTCCTTTCTAGCTATAAAGTGACATTTTCAGTCTGGAAATAAAAACATAGAAATACCACAAACTATGAAAAGAAAGAAAAAGTTTCCCAAACTCCTAACATCCAAAGTTGGACTATGTTAATGTACTGATGTATCTAATACCATAGTCTGTCAATCTGTCTATCTCTTTCAGTGTGTATGTGTGTATATGTGTGTATTTTTTATACATAAACATATACATTTATTATCTATGTACATAATGTATATAATATATTGCATTATATAGCTTTATATAATATATATTATACATAAATATTCATACACACTGATGGATGTTTTATAAAAAGAACATCACAGTTCTTGCTTGGTAATAAGAAATTGCTTGGTAATAAGAAATCAATGAGAGGAAAATATTTAACAACCAAAATAGCCAACTGTAGGGGACTAGTTACATACATTATGGTATATTTATTCAAACAAATATTATGCAACTTTGAAAAATCTTGTTTTTGAAAAATAGTTAATGAAATAGGAAAATTCTCATGATATAATGTTAATTAAATAAATACAATAAAAATTGTATTATAACACAAAGAAATATCTAGGTCCAGATAGCTTCATTAGTGAATCTGATCAAATATTAAAGGAAAAAAATTAATATCAATGCTACAAACACTTTCAGAAAATACAGGAAGAGAAAACACTTATTTAGAAGGTGTCGATTACCTTGATACAAAAACTAGACAAAGGAATTACAAGAAAATATAACTATAGACAACTATTCCTCAAGAACACAGGAGCAAAAAATTTAATAACATATTACCAAACTGAATAGAGTGATACATAAAAAGAATATTATATCTTGCTCAAATAGGTTTTAGCTCCCAAAATGCAAGATTGGCTTAACAATTAAAGATCAATAAATACAATCTTATTCATTAACAGATTAAAGGAGTAAAATTATATGGTCATTGGATAAAATTCAACACCATTCATAATAAAAATTGCCTCCAAACTAAAAATAGAAGGGAACTTCCTCAACCGGATGATGTGCATGTAAAAAAAATACATCTAACATTATACTTAATAATAAAATATTGAAGACTTTTCTCTCTATGACTGGGAACAGAGATAAATATCCTCTCTCATCACTTGAAGATGACATAATTATTAAATGTTGAAAATTCCAAGTCATGTGTAAACAACTGTAAAATCTAAGTAAGCGAATTTTGTGATATCACAGTATAAAAAGTAATTATACAAAAATGAAACTAATATTAAATTATTATAAAATTAAAAACTGTTAAATAATACGATTTACACTGTTGTTAAAAGTCATCAATTACTAAGAGATAAAGTTAAGGAAAGATGTGCAAGACCTATGCAATGAAAATAATAAAATATTGCTGAGAAAATTAAAAGGTTCTTAAACAAATGGAAATATATGCAAAGTTCATGTACTAGAGTCTAAATATTATCAATTTCCCAAAAATTGATCCATACATTCAATTTTACCCCCATCAAAATCCTAGGAGACATTAAGAAATGGACAAACTGATTATAAAATTTATATGGAAATGAAAAGAATGTAAACAGTTCAAAATAATATTGAAAAGGGGAAGAAAGTTGTAAAACATACTCTACACGATTTTAAGACTCACTCACTAGAATGCTACACAACCAAAATGGTATAATGTTAGTGAATGGATAGATCAGTGAAACAAAATGGAGATCCCAAAATTAGATACACAAAAATAAAGTCAAGTGATTTCCAAAAATGGTACCAGAAAACTTCACTAGGAAAAGAGAACTCTCCAATAAATTTTGATGAAGCAACAAGATATCCATATTTTTTAAAAAGAAATGTCAATCTCTATCTTACATCATTCAAAAAATTACTTTGAGATCAATAATTACCTTAAATATAATAGATAATATTTTAAAGCTTCTAGGGGAAAAAAGGAAATACCTTTTTGACCTTGGTATAGGAAAAGATTTGTTAGACAAGAAACAGAAGAAATAAATACTAAAAAAAAAATAGATTTCATCAAAATTAAAAACTTCTACTTATCAAAAAACGCTGTCAAGAAAATGAATAAACAAGGAACAGACTGGAAAAAGACCTGTGCAAAACATATATAATAAAGGATTAGTATGCATAATATATAAGGAACAGTTAAAACTGAACATTAAATGGCATTTTTAGCTTGGAGATGTAGATAACTAGAAAGACGTTACTCCTAAACTTGAAACAAGAGAAAGCTAAGCAACGTGCAGATTAACAACATTCCTTGGACCAATCACAGATAAAAGAGATCACAGGGCAAACAACGTGCCCAAACTTACAGAGAGAAACCAGTTTAGAACATTTGATTATCTGGGGATGATAATATTGAATGCATAGAAGCAGGCAGGAGGATGAAATTAGAAATTTTAACTAATTGCCAAAGGTCAAGCATGGACAGACATGAGTGTGAAACTTCTGGGAGCTACACGGAAGACATTCTCTAATAGCCCTTTCCAGGAACCTCACCAGGCTCTCTGGTGGGAAAGTAAAATGAAGTAGTCACTTTAGAAAACAGAATGTTAGTTTTCCAATTAAGTAAACATATAGGGTTACCATATCACTCAAATATTCTACTTCTAGGTATATGTCAAAGATAAATGAAAACATACATTTATACAAAACCTTTTGCACAAATATTCATATCATTATTTATAAGAGCCAAAATGAGGAAACAACCAAAAGTCCATCAACTCATGAATTAATGAACAATATGTGGTGTATCCATATAATGGAATTTGATTCAGTAATGAACAGGAATGAAGTACTAATTTATCTTACAACATGGCTGAACCTTGTAAAAGTTCAGCTAAGTAAAAGAATACAGTCACAAAAGAGCACATGTTGTATGATTTCATTTATATGAAATATCCAGAACAGTCAAATCTGTGGAGACAGAAGTAGATTAGTGGTTGCCTAGATCTGAGAGATTAGGGGAAAATAGGAACTTACTGCTAGTAGTATGAGGTTCCTTTATGGGGCAGTGAAAATGTTTCAAAATTAGATTGTGCATATAACTGTACAACAATTTATGAATACAATAAAAAAATTGATTTGTACATCTTGAATGAGTGGATTACAGCTCAATAAATCTTTTTCCTTAAAAAAAGAGTAACAGTATTAAAAAATTAAAGCTGTAGCAGCAATATTAATTTTTGACATCATATTATCCAGAATAAGTGATATTGACAGAGACAGAGGAACATTACATAATAATAAAGGGATAAATTATTCAAGAAAATATGACAATATTTATGTGTGTATGCAATGAACAACAGAGCTTCAAAAAACATGTGGCAAAACTTGATAAAACTAAAAAAAAAAACGAAGTAGCAAATCCATGATTGAATTATTTTTTTGAATTTTATTTATTTTTTTATACAGCAGGTTCTTATTAGTTATCCATCTTATATATAGTAGTGTATATATGTCAATCCCAATCTCCCAATTCATCACACCACCACCACCACCCCCTGACACTTTCCCCCCCTTGGTGTCCATACATTTGTTCTCTGTGTCTCAATTTCTGCCCTGCAAACCTGTTCATCTGTACCATTTTTCTAGGTTCCACATATATGCGTTAATATACGATATTTGTTTTTCTCTTTCTGACTTACTTCACTCTGTATGACAGTCTCTAGATCCATCCACATCTCTAGAAATGACCCAATTTCATTCCTTTTTATGGCTGAGTAATATTCCATTGTATATATGTACCGCATTTTCTTTATACATTCATCTGTCGATGGGCATTTAGGTTGCTTCCATGTCCTGGCTATTGTAAATAGTGCCGCAATGAACATTGGGGTGCATGTGTCTTTTTTAATTATGGTTTTCTATGGGTATATGCCCAGTAGTGGGATTGCTGGGTCATATGGTCATTCTATTTTTAGTTTTTTAAGGAACCTCCATACTGTTCTCCATAGTGGCTGTATCAATTTACATTCCCACCAACAGTGCAACAGGGTACCCTTTTCTCCACACCCTCTCAGGCATTTACTGCTTGTAGATATTCTGATGATGTCCATTCTAAATGGTGTGAGGTGATACCTCATTGTAGTTTTGATTTCCCTTTCTCTAATAATTAGTGATGTTGAGCAGCTTTTCCTGTGCTTCTTGGCCATCTGTATGTCTTCTTTGGAAAATGTCTATTTAGGTCTTCTGCCCACTTTTGGATTGGGTTGTTTGTTTTTTTAATATTGAGCCGCATGAGCTATTTATATATTTTAGAGATTAATCCTTTTTCCGCTGATTCATTTGCAAATATTTTCTCCCATTCTGAGGGCTGTCTTTCCATCTTGTTTGTAGTTTCCTATGCTGTGCAAAAACTTTTAAGTTTCATTAGGCCCAATTTGTCTATTTTTGTTTTTATTTCCATTACTTTACGAGGTGGATCAAAAAAGATCTTGCTGTGATTTATGTCAAAGAGTGTTCTGCCTATGTTTTCCTCTAAGAGTTTTATAGTGTCCAGTCTTACATTTAGGTGTCTAATCCATTTTGAGTTTATTTTTGTGTATGGTGATAGGGAGTGTTCTAATTTCATTATTTTACATGTATCTGTCCAGTCTCCCAGCACCACTTACTGAAGAGACTGTCTTTTCTCCAATGTATATCCTTGCCTTCTTTGCAATAGATTAGTTGACCATAGGTGCATGGGTTTATCTCTGGGCTTTCTATCCTGTTCCATTGATCTATATTTGTGTTTTTGTGCCAGTACCATATTATCTTGATTACTGTAGCTTTGTAGTATAGTCTGAATCCAGAGAGTCTGTTTCCTCCAGCTCCGTATTTTTCCCTCAAGACTGCTTTGGCTATTTGGGGTCTTTTGTGTCGCCATACAAATTTTAAAATTTTTTATTCTAGTCCTGTAAAAAATGCCATTGCTAATTTGATAGGGATTGCACTGAATCTGTAGATTGCTTTGGGGAGTACAGTCATTTTCACAATATTGATTCTTCCAAACCAAGAACATGGTATATCTCTCCATCTCTTTGTATCATCTTTAATTTCTTTCATCAGTGTCTTATACTTTTCTGCATACAGGCCTTTTGTCTCCCTAGGTAGGTTTTTCCTAGGTATTTTATTCTTTTTGTTGCAATAGTAAATGGGAGTGTTTCCTTAATTTCTCTTTCAGATTTTTCATCATTAGTGTATAGGAATGCAAGACATTTCTGTGCATTAATTTTGTATCCCACAACTTTACCAAATTCATTGATTAGCTCTAGTAGTTTCCCGGTGACATCTTTAGGATTCTCTATGTATACTATCATGTCATCTGCAAACAGTGACAGTTTTACTTCTTTTCCAATTTGGATTCCTTTTATTTCTTTTCCTTCTCTATTGCCGTGGCTAGGACTTCCAAAACTATGTTGAATAATAATGCTGAGAGTGGATATCCTTGTCTTGTTCCTGACCTTAGAGGAAATGCTTTCAGTTTTTCACCATTGAGAATGATGTTTGCTGTGGGTTTGTTGTATATGGCCTTTATTATGTTGAGGTAGGTTCTCTCTATGCACACTTCCTGGAGAGTTTCTATCATAAACCAGTGTTGAATTTTATCAAAAGCTTTTTCTGCATCTATTGAGATGACCACATGGTTTTTATTCTTCAGTTTATTAATATGGTGTATCACACTGATTGATTTGCGTATATTGAAGAATCCTTGCATCCCAGGGATAAATCCCACTTAATCATGGTATATGATCCTTTTAATGTGTTGTTGGATTCTGTTTGCTAGTATTCTGTGGAGGATTTTTACATCTATATTCACCAGTGACATCGGTCTGTAGTTTTCTTTTTTCTTAGAATCTTTGTCTGGTTTTGGTATCAAGGTGAAGGTGGCCTCATAGAATGAGTTTGGGAATATTCCTTCCTCTGCAATTTTTTGGAAGAGTTTGAGAAGGATGGGTGTTAGCTCTTCTCTAAATGTTTGATAGAATTCACCTGTGAAGCCATCTGGTCCTGGACCTTTGTTTGTTGGAAGACTTTTAATCACAGTTTCAATTTCATTTCTTTTGATTGGTCTGTTCATATTTTGTATTTCCTCCTGGTTCAGTCTTGGAAGGTTATACATTTCTAAGAATTTGTCCATTTCTTCCAGGTTGTCCACTTTACTGGCACAGAGTTGCTTGCAGTAGTCTCTTAGGATGCTTTGTATTTCTGTGGTGTCTGTTGTATCTTCCTTATTCATTTCTAATTCTATTGATTTGAGTCCTCTCCCTCTTTTTCTTGATGAGTCTGTGTAATGGTTTAACAATTTTGTTTATCTTCTCAAAGAACCAGCTTTTAGTTTTATTGATCTTTGCTACTGTTTTCTTTGTTTCTATTTCATTTATTACTGCTCTGATCTTTATGATTTCTTTCCTTCTACTAACTGGGTTTTGTTTGTTCTTCTTTTTCTAGTTCTTTTAGGTGTAAGGTTAGTTTGTTTGTTTGAGATGTTTGTTGTTTCTTAAGGTAGGATTATACTGCTATAAACTTCCCTCTTAGAACTGCTTATGCTGAATCCCACAGGTTTTGCATTGTCGTGTTTTCATTGTAATTTATCTCTACATATTTTTTGATTTCCTCTTTGATTGCTTCAGTGATCTCTTGGCTATTTAGTAATGTATTGCTTAGCTTCCATGTGTTTGTGTTTTTTACGCTTTTTTCCCTGTAACTGATTTCTAATCTCATAGTGTTGTGGTCAGAAAAGATGCTTGATATGGTTTCAATTTTCTTAAATTTACTGCGGCTTGATTTGTGACCCAAGATGTGATCTATCTTGGAGAATGTTCCATGCACACTTGAGAAGAAAGTGTAATCTGCTGTTTTTGGATGGAATGTCCTATAAATATCAGTTAAATCTATCTGGTCTATTGTGTCATTTAAAGCTTGTGTTTCCTTATTAATTTTGTTTGGATGATCTGTCCATTGGTGTAAGTGGTGTTAAAGTCCCCCACTATTATTGTGTTACTGTCGATTTCCTCTTTTATAGCTGTTAGAAGTTGCCTTATGTGCTGAGGTGCTCCTATGCTGGGTGCATATATATTTATAATTGTTATATCTTCTTCTTGGATTGATCCCTTAATCATTATGTAGTGTCCTTCCTTGTCTCTTCTAACATTCTTCATTTTAAAGTCTATTTTATCTGATATGAGTATTGCTACTCCAGCTTTCTTTTGATTTCCATTTGCATGGAATATCTCTTTCCATGCCTCACTTTCAGTCTGTATGTGTCCCTAGGTCTGAAGTGGGTCTCTTGTAGACAGCATATATATGGGTCTTGTTTTTGTATCCATTCAGTGAGCCTGTGCCTTTTGGTTGGAGCATTTAATCCATTCACATTTAAGGTAATTATCAATATGTATGTTCCTGTTACCATTTTCTTAATTGCTTTGGGTTTGCTTTTGTAAGTCCTTTATTTCTCTTGTGTTTCCCACTTAGAGAAGTTACTTTAGCATTTGTTGTAGAGCTGGTTTGGTGGTGCTGAGTTCTCTTAGCTTTTGCTTGTCTGTAAAGCTTTTGCTTTCTCCATCGAACCTGAATGAGATCCTTGCTGGGTAGAGTAATCTTGGTTGTAGGTTCTTCCCTTTCATGGCTTTAAATATGTCATGCCACTCCCTTATGGCTTGCAGAGTTTCTGCTGAGAAATCAGCTGTTAACCTTATGGGAGTTCCCTTGTATGTTATTTGTAGTTTTTCCCTTGCTGCTTTCAATAATTTTTCTCTGTCTTTAATTTTTGCCAATTTGATTACTATTTGTCTCAGTGTGTTTCTCCTTGGGTTTATCCTTTATGGGACTCTCTGCACTTCCTGGACCTGGATGGCTATTTCCTTTCCCATGTTAGGGAAGTTTTCGACTATAATCTCTTCAAATATTTTCTCGGGTCCTTTCTCTCTCTCTTCTCCTTCTGGGACCCCTATAATGCGAATGTTGGTGCATTTAATATTGTCCCAGAGGTCTCTTAGGCTGTCTTCATTTCTGTTCATTCTTTTTTCTTTATTCTGTTCCACGGCAGTGAATTCCACCATTCTGTCTTCCAGGTTACTTATCCGTTCTTCTGCCTCAGTTATTCTGCTATTGATTCCTTGTAGTGTATTTTTCATTTCAAGTATTGTATTGTTCATCTCTGTTTGTTTTTTTACTTCCACTAGGGCTTTGTTAAACATTTCTTGCATCTTCTCGATCTTTGCCTCCATTCTTTTTCTGAGGTCCTGGATCATCTTCACTATCATTAGTCCGAATTCTTTTTCTGGAAGGTTTCCTATCTACACTTCATTTAGTTGTTTTTCTGGGGTTTATCTTTTTCCTTCAGCTGGTACATAGCCCTCTGCCTTTTCATCTTGTCTATCTTTCTGTGAATGTGGTTTTTGTTCCACAGGTTGCAGGATTGTTGTTCTTCTTGCTTTTGCTGTCTGCCCTCTGGTGGATGAGGCTATCTAAGAGACTTCTGCAAGTTTCCTGATGGGAGGGATTGGTGGTGGGTAGAGCTGGCTGTTGCTCTGGTGGGCAGAGCTCAGTAAAACTTTAATTCACCTGTCTGCTGATGTGTGGGGCTGTGTTCCCTCTCTGTTGGTTGTTTGGCCTGAGGCAACCCAATACTGGAGCCTACCCAGGCTCTTTAGTGGGGCTAATGGAGGACTCTGGGAGGGCTCACGCCAAGGAGTGCTTCCCAGAACTTCTGCTGCCAGTGTCCTTGTCCTCAAGGTGAGACACAGCCAACCCCCACCTCTGCAGGAGACCCTCCAACACTAGCAGGTAGGTCTGGTTCAGTCTCCTATGGGGTCACTGCTCCTTCCCCTGGGTCCCGATGCACAGACTACTTTCTGTGTGCTCTCCAAGAGTGGAGCCTCTGTTTCCCCCAGTCCTGTCGAAGTCCTGCAATCAAATCCCGCTAGCCTTCAAAATCTGATTCTCTAGGAATTCCTCCTCCTGTTGCTGGACCCCCAGGTTGGGAAGCCTGACGTGGGGCTCAGAACCTTCACTCCAGTGGGTGGACTTCTGTGCTATAAGTGTTCTCCAGTTTATGAGTCACCCACGCAGCGGTTACGGGATTTGATCTTATCATGATTGCGCCACTCCTACCATCTCACTGTGGCTTCTCCTTTGTCTTTGGATGTGGGGTATCTTTTTTGGTGAGTTCCAGTGTCTTCTTGTTGATGACTGTTCAGCAGTTAGTTGTGATTCCAGTGCTCTTGCAAGAGGGAGTTAGAGCATGTCCTTCTACTCTGCCATCTTGAACCAATCATCCCCTGATTGAATTTTGAGACTTCATCAGTCCTCTCAGTAACTGATAGAACAAACATGATGAAATCAGTAAGGATTTCTTCATGATGACCTGAACACTATTAAGCAACTTGATACTTATAGAACATTTCATCTAACAACAGCAGGATGCATGTTCTTCTCAAGTGTACATAGTTCATTCACCAAGATAAAACATATTCTGGGCCATAAAAAATTATAAGTTTAGAATAACAATCATACAGAGTATATTATCATACAATCATACAAAGTATATTATCTGACCATAATAGAATTAAATAGAAGCAGAAAGATACTCGGAAAAATCCCCTAATGTTTGGAATGAAACAAAACAAGTCTAAATAACTTATGGGTCAAAGCAGAATTCTTTAAAGAAATGTATTTTGAATAAGTGAAAATGAAAACAACATGTCAAAAGTGGTGGCAGGGCTTCCCTGGTGGCGCAGTAGTTAAGAATCTGCCTGCCAATGCAGGGGACACGGGTTCAAGCCCTGGTCCAGGAAGATCCCACATGCCGCGGAGCAACTAAGCCCATGCACCGCAACTACTGAGCCTGCGCTCTAGAGTCCATGAGCCACAACTACTGAAGCCCGTGCCCCTAGAGCCCGTGCTCCACAACAAAAGAAGCCTGTGCACTGCAACAAAGAGTAGCCCCAGCTCACTGCAACTAAAGAAAGCCCACGCGCAGCAACGAAGATGCAACACAGCCAAAACTAAATAAATAAAATAAATTTATTTTAAAAAAATGAGTGGCATATAATTTGCAGCAATGTGGATGGACCTAGAGAATATTATGCATAGTGAAATAAGTCAGATGGAGAAAGATAAATACTGTATGATATCACTTACATGTGAAATCTAAAAAAAATACAAATAATGTATATGTAAAACAGACACAGACTCACAGATATAGAAAACAAACTTGTGGTTACCAAAGGGTAGTGGGGGAAAATAATTAAGAGGCATGAAATTTACAGATACAAACTACTATGTATAAAATAGATAAGCAACAATGATATACTGTAGAGCACTTGGAATTATAGCCATTATCTTGTAATAACCTATAATGGAATACAATCTGCAAAAATACTAAATCACTACACTGTATAACTGAAACTAATATAATATTGTAAATCAACTGTACTTCAATTTAAAAAATGGGTGGCATATAGCTAAAACAGTTCTTAGAGGGAAATTTATAGCATTAAATGCACATATTAGGAAAAAAGGTCTCAAATCAATAATCTAAATTTATACCTTAAGAAATTAGAAAGGGAAATACAAAATAAAACCAAAGGAAGTAGAAAGAGTAGAGCAGAAATCAATGAAACTGAAAGCAGAAAAATAGAGAAAATCACTGAAAACAAAAGCTGGCTCTTTGAAAACATCAATATAATTGATAAACTTCTAGCCAGGCTGACTAAAGAAAAAATACACCTAAATTATCAATAGCAGAAATGAAAGAGAAGACATCATTAGTAATCCAAGAGCCCTTAAAATGATAATAAAGGAATACTACGAACAACTCTATGCTCATAAATTTGACAACTTCGATGAAATGAACCAATTCCTAAAGATCTACAAATTACAAAACTCAAATCAAACAGATAACTTGAATTGTCCCATAACTATTAAGAAATTGAATTCACTGTTAAAAACCTTCTGAAAAAAATATTTCAGCCCAGATAATTTCATTGGCAAATTCTACAAACATTTGAAGAAGCAATAATACCAATTCTATATAATCTCTACTGGAAAGCAGAAGAAGATGGAACACTTTTCAATTTATTTTATGAGGCCAGCATTATGCTAACACCAAAACCCTATTTAGACAATACAAAAAGAAGAACATTACAACCCAGTATCCCTCATCAACATAAACGCAAAAATTCTTCATAAAACATTAGCAGATTGAAGCCAGCAATATACATAAAGAATAATATATTGTGACCAAATGGGATATGTTTCCGGGATGCATGAAGTACTTCAATATTTGAAAATCAATGTAATCCTACATATTAGCAATCTAGAGAATAAAAACTTCATTAGTAAAAGCATTTAAGAAAATAAAATACTTATTCATAATAAAAACCTAATAAGCTAGAAATATAAAAGAAATTTCTATGTAAAAAACCCCAGGGAATCAACAAAACATCACGTATAACTAATAATTGAGACTACCAAGGCTGTACTCTAAGAGGATAACTGGGGCTTCCTTGGTGGCGCAATGGTTAAGAATCTGCCTGCCAATGCAGGGGACATGGGTTCAAGCCCTGGTCCGGGAAGATTCCACATGCTGCGGAGCAACTAAGCCCATGCACCACAACTACTGAGCCTGTGTGCCACAACTACTGAAGCCCACGTGCCTAGAGCCCATGCTCCACAACAAGAGAAGCCACCACAATGAGAAGCCCGTGCACCACCATGAAGAGTAGCCCCCGCTCACCATGACTAGAGAAAGCCCGCACGCAGCAAAGAAGACCCAACACAGCCAGAAACAAAATAAAATAAATAAATAAATTTATTACAAAAAGAGGATCACTGCAATGATCAGCTTAAATTAATTAATTAACTAATGCAAATCAGTAAATGGAAAAAGAGATAGAAAATATCAATTGTATTTTATATACTAGTAATGTGCAATTGAAAACTGAAACTAAGAAAGAAATATCATTAACAACAACTCCAACAAATAAAATACTTTGGTATAAATCTACAAATTATGAACAGATTTATATATTTTTAAGCATTTTTACCACAAAATGCTCATAAGAGAAATTAAAGAAAATGTAATTAAACGGAGACACATACTATGTTTGTTGATTTGAAGATGCAACATAGTAAAGATGTCAATTCTACCCAAAATGATAGATACATTTGGTGTAATTCCAATAAAAATCATAGCAGAAATTTTTGTAAATACAGAAAAGCTAGTATTAAAATTTACATGGAATTGCAAAGCAACTATACTCCAATAAAAATTAATTTAAAAATTTACATAGAAAAACAAAGTAAGTTGAATAGCCAAAACATTTTTAAGTACAATAAATTAGGAAGAAACCCACTGAAGATTTTAAGACTTTTAATGACAAAGAGACAGTAATCAACACAGAGTGGTATAGATGGAAGGATATACACAGTGTAAAAGAATAGTCAGGAAATAAAACCACACAAATATGGTCAAGTGATTTTTAACAAAGGAACAAAAGCAATTCAATGGAAAAAGGGTAGTCTTTTAAACAAATGATATTCAAACAATTGGTAATCCATAAACAAAAACATAAACCTTAAATGAAATTTCACATCTTACACAAAAATTAACACAAAATGGAGGAGATATCTAAATGTAAGCTTTAAGACTATAAATATTTTATAAGAAAATATAGCACAAAATCTTCCTTAGGCAAAATTATTCTTCAACAATAAAATCTGTCTAACACACACACACACACACACACACACACAAATTCTTAGAGATATGACGAAGAAAACACATTCCATAGAAGAGAAAAAGGATTAATTGTACTTCATCAAAATTAAAAATTTTTGAACTGTGAAAGACACTGTTAAGTGAATGAAAAGAAAAGCTCAGACTGGAAGAAATTTTGTAAATCACGTAGTAATCAAAAGACTTGTATCCCAAGATTATAAAGAAATCTGAAAAACTGAACAGTAAGTAAATAAGAGCCAAATTTAAACATGCACAAAGGACTTGAACAGATAGTTCACAAAAGAAGTTATACAAATAAGCATATGAAGAGATGTTCAACATCATGAGCCATTAGGGAAATGAAAACTAAAACCATGATGAAATAGCACTACAAAGGAGAACTAATGTACAAATGAGTCAGTTTCTCTACATCCTTGTTCAGCTTTTGGCGTTGTCACTATTTTTATTTTAACCATTCTAATAGGTATAGTGATATCTGATTGTGGCTTTAATTTGCATGTCCCTAATGGCTCACAATTTTGAACATAATTTCATGTGCTTAACTGTCATCTGTATATCCTTTCCTGTAAGATGTATGTTCATGTCCTTTACCCATTTTCTAATAGGATTCTTTGTTTTTTAATAATGAATTTTGAGAGTTCTTTATATATTTCAAGTACTAATCTTTTGTTGGATATGTGTTTTACAAATATTTTTGCCCAGTCTATAGCTTGTATTTTTTATCCTTTTAGTAAAGACTTTCACAGAACAAAAGTTTTTAATTTGGGTGAAGTCCAATTCTTCAGTATTTTCTCTCTTAAATTAGGCATTTGGTATCAAATGTAAGAACTCTTCACCCAGCCCTAGGTATGGAGGATTTCCCCATATTTTTTTTCCTAAAAGTCTAAAGTTTCATTTTTACATTTAAGTCCACAATCCATTTTGAGTTAATATTTTTAAAGATGTGAGGTTTGGGTCAAGGTTCACCTTTTTGTCTATGAATGTCTGACTGCTCCAACATTATTTTTTGAAAAAGTTATCCTTCCTCCATCAAATTTCTTTTGCTGCTTTCTCACAAATTAGCTGGGCATATTTATGTAGGTCTATTTCTTGATTCTCTCTTCTGTTTCATTGATCTATGTGTCTATCCCTCTTACATTATCACAGCTACGGTGACTAACTTAGCTACACAGTAGGCCTTAATATCAAGTAGAGTGATTCCTCCCACCTTTACTCTTCTTTTTCAATATTCATAACTGAGTTTTAAGCATTTTACTCTAACCCAGAGCCCGAACACATCAAGTGTACATCTATCTAAGTAAGTTCTCATCCCCAGTGATACTAATTTCAATCATGGGGGTAGAGAGAATGAGAGGATGAAAAAGCTTAATTTTATTTTAATTGTTACAAAGTTGGCATTATTTCCGCAGTATAGAATCTGCCACTTATATATATTAATACATTTAAGGCATTTTGAGACCATGTGAGTGACTCGCTGGATGATTGTTTATTTATAGAAACAATCATTTCCACATAAACCTCTCTTTACATTATCTAACCTATGAATGCACTGAATAAACACATCTGAAAAAACATCAGTGCCTTAATTTATAACAGAAAAAGTCCTTCTGGAAGTAAATGCTTATAGAATGCTGAAATACAAATTAAGAAAATAGCATAAATGTATTAAAACGTGAAATATTTTCTTATCTATAAAAGATTTAAGCATCTCAAAATGAAAAGATAGAAGAACCAGATGTCCTCTTACCTCCTGCCCCTTACACTAACTACAGCTGATTATATCTTTACTTATGGATCTTTTCTCCTCCCTTGCCCTTCCTATCACCCATTTGCCATAAGGCTCATTTATATAAAATGCTGACCTATAAGAAAATCTACGTGTTGGAGTGAAATATTTTTCTAGAATAATAATTTCAAGTAATTCAATTATGGGTCCTGTTACACCCTGAGGCAGCATCTTTTTTGCTGTCTCCGTAATGCTAGATCTGTTTGGACTTACAGAGGAATTCTACAAAACTATACACAGAGTTCAGTACTATAATTGTTTAGTTCAAAAACAGCCTTAAATACAGCCTCAATATAGCCTGTGCTTGAAATTTAATTTATAAAAACAAGAAAGAAGTACTATGTACTTAAATAGTTGCAATTCGGTTTCTTATGAAGAGTTTTTATTATTTTCTGAGCATCGGCCAATATCAAAATAAATCACAAAGTAAACAAAGCAGTCACATTTTAACGTATTTTAACGTGCTTCACTATAGCTTTAGCCTATTCCCGCCAAAATACTAATTTACAAAACAAAAGTGAGAATCAACTAAAATGTCAAAGAACATTTACACGATACTATTCTTTGCATCAGTTCTATGTTGGAGATACAAGGTAAGCCCTATAAATGCTGGTTAATGCCCCATGCAACTGGGGAGCTCCCTCAAGTGAAATATGATACTTTATTTGATGGCTATGTAGACCCAAGGATTAAGTGATTAAGTCCCTATAATCCCTGGATAATAGACAAACTGTTCTGTACACACATTTACTCTTTTTTAAGAAAAACAGAATTGGAGTTAAACAACAGCATATCTATTGCCTTACGATTTCTACTGATGACATGTCACCAACATAAAGTATGTAAATAAAAGCCAACACAGAAAAACACCACAAAGAAGCATCTTAATCACTAAATTCAACTCTTCCAACAAAGGCTTAATTAAGAAAAATATTTAAGTCACCTATAGGCTGTCCCAGTACATTTCCTAGATGCTCACTACTTGAGTTAGCAGCTTGTGAAGTAAAATTGATACTTTTATTTTTGAAATCATTAATTTTCCCTTTGAACTCTACTCAAATTGCTTTATATACATGAAGTATACTTAGCTGATAAAACTGATTGATAGTCTTTTCCCTGATGTTCTCTATTTTCTGTTAATAAGAGCCCTGAAATGGATGCACAATTCCAGACTCACTTACTGAACCCCCCCTCTACCCTTGCTTATAAATGTATCTTTTTAAAAATTCCTCTTCCTTTTGATAAGTCTTGATAGGTATTAGAGGTCTATAGTTTAAGACGGTATTACACTAAACAATCCATTTTTTAAATAGTTATATAATGCTTTCTTTATAAAATGAAAATATTAAGCAAATTTAAATGCCCAGTAGAAGGTACAAGTGAGACGGTAAAAATTGGGCTATATAGTTGGAAGAAAGAGAAATATAGCAAAACCAGGTACTATTCGGGAAAGGGTTTATACATACGATTTTATCTAGAGTCAAAGAACCAAATCCTGCAAAATTCTCAGTGATTTTTTAACATTTGAGCAAAACTCATCAATCCATATGCTCACGAGAAATGGGTTAGCTTCCACATATCAAAATAAGACAGAACAATAACCAAAATTTAATTATAAGTTATAATGCAATAAAAAGGCCAGACATTTTTAATAGCTATCTATTTCTATAAAAGCATATTTTACTAGTAAATGAGAGTCCCCTCAGTTGTGTTAAATACTTTATTCATCCATTTCACTTATTCAGTGAGCAATACAGCAAGTTAAATCTCTCCCACTCAACAACTTCCATCCTTCTTTTTCACCTTTAATGATGAATGTCACATTATATTTTAAAAAATGAAAACATCCTCAAAGTGGACCAAAGATCTAAATATAGTAGCTAAAATTATAAAACTCTTAGAAGAAAACATAAGAGAAAAGCTTCATGAATTACAATGAATTTAGTAGCAATTTCTTGGATAAGACACCAAAAGCACAGGTCACAAAACTAAAAACAGATAAACTAGACTGCATCAAAAGTAAAAACTGTGCATCAAAGGACACAATCAATAAAGTGAAAAGGCAACCTATGGGATGGGAGAAAATATGTGCAAATCATATCTGATAAGGGGTTGATATCCAGAATATACAAAGAACTTCTACAACTCAACAACAAAAAAACAACAACCAGATTAAAAATGGACAAAGGACTTGAAGAGACATTTCTCCAAGGAAGACACAAATGGCCAAGAAGCACATGAAAACACGCTCAACATCACTAATCAACACGCAAATGCAAATCAAAACCACAATGCGGGACTTCCCTGGTGGTCCAGTGGTTAAGACTCCGCGCTCCCAATGCAGGGGGCCGGGTTCCATCCCTGGTCAGAGAACTAGATCCCGCATGTCACAACTAAGAGCCTGCATGCTGCAATGAAGATCTCGCACAAAGCAAAGAAGATCCCACAGGTGGCAATGAAGACCCAGTGCAGGCAAATAAATAATAAATAAATATTTTTTAAAAAAACAGATACACATCACACCAACTAGGGTGACTACTATGAATGTGGAGAAATTGAAGTCCTTATGCACTGTTGGTGGCAATGTAAAATGGTACAGTTGCTATGGAAAAGTGTAGCAGTTCCTCAAGACATTAAAAATAGAATTACCATGTGATCCAGCAATTTCACTTGCAAGTACTCAAAACAATTAAAAGCAGGGTCTCAAAGAGATACTTTACACCCAAATACTATTATTTTCAGTTGGTCTATTGTTTGTCCAACTGCTATTCCTTGCTCTGAGAGGCAGTGGCTAATACATTTGCCCTTAAATCTATTAAATGCCCCCCAAAGTAGCTGCCTCAACCTTCAGAGAGTTCTGAGTTAGGCAAAATAAGGGCAGGCCTTTTAGAGCTAGTCTTCAGGGAGCCACTAGGCTGGTCAAAATGAACAACCACAATTCTTTAAGAATGAGGTCACTTCTACTACCTCCAGCACTAAGAACTTGTACTTGGAATATGGACTGTTGTCTTCAAAGCTTCTTCCAATCTGGAGTGAAGGGGATGGGGACAAGGTAAGTTAAAATGCCACAAAGTTCTCTTACTGAGATTCAACTATTTTTTTCCTTGATTAAGCATTTACCTGGTTGCTATAAACTTTTGATTGGTTTCCAGAATACCAATAAGGTTGATTCTGAGAGTATCTGCTAGTTTATTTGTGATTTTATGGAAATATGGATTTTGGGGATTCCCTGCTCTGCCATGTTCATTGGAATTAAGCCTGATTACATCTAAACACATTTTCAAGACAAAAAATTTAACATAGCATTTAATAGTTAAGACACGAAAAACAATTAATGGATGAAGTGCCACACTTTGATGTGGGTAAGAGATGCCCCATAACTTAGCAGAACCCACTCTACCAATTCCTCAGCTGCTCCCAGTTCCTAGAGGAAAGAATCTGTGGGGCCACAGGGAAAAAAACATCAGAAGCCTGTGCTTCCCCCTTCTAGATCATAATTTGTGTACCCAAGATCCCCAAATTCCCTGCCCAAATAGCCCCAAGCCACTTTCATGAGCCCACATGGGCCTCTTCTTCAGGTCTACTCTTCACCAGCCTTTCTCAGCCCACTAACCTTTCTCAAGCCCTAAAGAAAATTATCCATGTAACCATTTTCTCCACTCTCCCAAATACAACACAAGGCTGATAGCATTTTAATGTTTTCATCTAATAGATGCCTTGGGTTTAATTTAAAGCATTTAATGGTTTAATTATTTAAATAATTTAATGGTTTAATTCTCTCCTGGAACTCATTTTGAAGTGTTGTTCTAGAGGGTGGATCTTGCTATCTATGTGCCCACTATTAAGCCCAAGGGGTGGTCAAAGTAGACCAGTGACAGGGACCATAGACAGAGCTTGTACACATAGGCTGGAGTGAAGCATACATTAGAGTGAGAGGCCCTTTCTGGTGCAAGACAGAGACAGGTATCTAAAGAGAAGGAGGCCAGCCAAGGTCTAGGAGCCAACTTTCCCAGTGCAATCATGTGCCAGTGTTGAAGTCGGAGGAGTTTGAGAATTCTAAACTTGAACCTGACCTTCCAGTTCATTATAAAGGCATATTTGTCAAAATGTGAGAATAGGACTTCATTTTATTTAACAGTTTAAATTGGGTTACAAATTTTTAAAATTTTATACATATGGCATGTAGACTTGTATTTGTACTCTTGGTTCAGTCTATACAAATGTTGACACAGGTCTGTATAGATAAAACAAACCAATTTAGTTATCTCTATAACATTGATGAGGTTCAAACTGGGTAAAGAACAATAGGTAGACACTGCCCAAGTAAGTTACACTTCATTATATTTATACAGTATACATAAATATTGTTAGATGAAGACCTGAAATTCGTCCATTTTCCCAAAAGTAATGTGTGCAATGCAAACTTTAGGGTACCAGCAACTTTCTAAAACGAAGAATGAAGACAACTCTGAATCAATATTACATCCCAGTTAACTGTAACATGGTGGAGAGACCCTTCCTAAAAACTAGTTTCTAGGCCTAAATAAGCCTACTTGAAGGTAGTACATTTGCATAAGTTATTTTTTACTATTATTGATCACAGTGACAACTAAAGTCCTTTCTAAGTGAAATGGTCCTGCCAACAGTTCCTAACACAAGGCCAGCCACAGACAATCATATTTTAGACCACATGACCCAGACTTCCCATGCACATGACTATAGGTAATTATAGACAAGGAGGAAGCAAGGTAACTCAAAGACAATCAACCCATAGGCTGGCCAGTGGACTATGATGTGGCAAGCATGAAAAGATAAATTATACCAATCAGACTGAGCAGATTTACTCTCATGAATTTGAACCAGGAAATAGCAAGAGATTAACTTAGGTAGCAATGAGAACAAAGCCAAGAGGCCATGATACAGAATGGCTACAAAGGTATGTTGGCCATGTGCAAGCCAATATGCATGCACCCCAATGTTCACTGCAGCACTATTTACAACAGCCAGGACATGGAAGCAACCTAAATGTTCATTGACAGAGGAATGGGTAAAGAAAATGTGGTACATATATGCAGTGGAATATTACTCAGCCATAAAATAGAATGAAATAATGCCATTTGCAGCAACAGGGATACACCTAGAGATTGTCATACTAAGTGAAGTAAGTCAGACAGAGAAAGACAAATATCATATGATATGGCTTATATGTGGAATCTAAAAAAAAAAGGTACAAATGAACTTATTTACAAAACAGAAGTAGAGTCACAGATGTAGAAAACAAATGTATGATTACCAGGGGGGAAAGTAGTGGGGGTGGGGGAGGGATAAATTGGGAGATTGGGATTGACATATACACACGACTATATATAAAAGATAACTAATAAGGACCTACTGTATAGCACAGGGAACTCTACTCAATATTCTGTAATGACTCACATGGGAAAAGAATCTAAAAAAGAGTGGACATATGTATATGTATAACTGATTCACTTTGCTGTACACCTGAAACTAACACAACACTGTAAATCAGCTATAATCCAATAAAAATTTTAAAAACATAAAAATAAAGTTAAAAAAGAGGAAACAAAAAAGTATAAGGAAGAGAAAAAAGAGAACAAAATAAATATGTTATAGATAATATGGAAACTTGGAGCTCAGGAACAAGCTATCCTCTTCTCACTACCTCACCACTGGAATACACTACAGTTCCATTCTACAATAACCACCCCACCCATATCAAGGGGTAGAGCGGATATCTATTTCTAAGAACCCAAACCATCCCTACTCTTAACTAAAATAGACAGACTGCTTCTCCAATAAAGATTCAAACAAATCATATTGCATTTATTCGTATGCTAACACATATATATGGAATTTAAGAAAAAAAATGTCATGAAGAACGTAGGGGTAAGACAGGAATAAAGATGCAGACCTACTGGAGAATGGACTTGAGGTTATGGGGAGGGGGAAGGGTGAGCTGTGACAGGGCGAGAGAGAGTCATGGACATATACACACTAACAAACGTAGTAAGGTAGATAGCTAGTGGGAAGCAGCCGCATGGCACAGGGATATTGGCTCGGTGCTTTGTGACAGCCTGGAGGGGTGGGATAGGGAGGGTGGGAGGGAGGGAGACGCAAGAGGGAAGACATATGGAAACATATGTATATGTATAACTGATTCACTTTGTTATAAAGCAGAAACTAACACACCATTGTAAAGCAATTATACCCCAATAAAGATGTTAAAAAAATATTCATTTATTTTAAAGAAATTATAAATATTTTAACACATTTGGGTTTTTATAAAAGGCAGCTGCATAAGATATCATGTTTTATGCAATTCTATTTCATGAAAATTCAGATTTTCAGAGAAAAATGTGGAAATATTATTCCCTATAAATTAGATTTTCCTTTAAATGTCCCTAGGGACGTAAGAGAAATTTTCCAGAAATGTGCTTACTGAGAATATCAAAGAAAGTGAACAGTGAAAAATCACTAATGTCTCAAAAACAACTCCACAGAACAGAAATCCAATAAGAATGGGAGGTTTAAAAATGCAAAATATTCAAAAGGAATTTTTAAAACTGTAAAATAGATGGTTGTGATCTAACAAATGAAATACACAAAAGAATCAATGGTTTGAAAGATATAATCATTCCCAATATCCCTATTAACATGCCATTCAATCTAAATCACATTTTAAAGTGGGTTTCGACTGTTTAACATGACAGGAAGTATACTTTTCTGCTTTCCAGGGTATCTATTTTAATATAGACTTTACACAGGCTTCTACAGACTCCTTGATCTTTTATGAATGAAGAGAGAAGTACAATGTGACTCATATTTTTAACATAATCAGCCATTTATGCTAGATTTCTTATAGCAAAGGTTGTATACGCCTTCCCTTTTGACATATATTACCAATTCACCAAAAATATATAAAATGCTGTTCACAAATGGCTCAAAAAACATTTTAAGTCATAATTAACTTGACAATAGGATCAATAATCTCAAATGTATAGATTCTAAAACCTTGAAAACCATTAAAACCAGAAAAAATCCCCCTAACTTAAAAATTGATGTACAAGGTTGGTATTCCTTACTGTACTGGCCACTAATAACTGCAAATTGGCCTACTCAAATAATGAGTTTATCATGCCATTTACCTGCTGAAAAACCTATACATGCTCTAACTGGTATGTCATAAATCATATTACAGTATAAATCCCATGAATTCAGGGATCTTATCTCTTTAACAGCTATATATTAACAGTTCCCAGCAAAAAGCGGGGAAAATAGTAGGGGTTCCATAAATACAACTCCTTAGATTTTCCTATTTCAAGAAGGAGTTACAACCTTAAGCAAAATGTTCTTATTACCCCATGATGTGATCTCTCTAGTACAGGCCAAGCTTATTTATCTGGGGTCATCTAAATAATAATCACTTACTTCCACCTCCTGAGTTGACCCTCTCCATACCTGCAATTTTTTTGATATTGGGCTCAAAAATTGTCAAATAAGACATTTGTCAAAGATTATACCCTCCCTCCAATAAATCCTTATTCCTTTAGTCAGTAATCCCTCCATCAGCCTATCACATTTATTTAATATGATAGAGATAAAAATAATTACAGTAAATATTATTACAAAGATTCCTTAGTCTATAACACTATTGTTCTTTCTTTAGTACAATTCCTCACCTATTTACAGGGTTGTAATCTTTAAAATCAAAATTAATATTACAAACATAAAATATCTATCAATCGCAATGGAGTAAGACAAATATACCTGCACTATGAATGAATGAATGAATAAATAGTGAATGAATATTAATAAATGAGCTTCATCATTCTCAGCAAGCCTACAGAAGTTGAAATCCAGATTAATGTATGCACTCCCATCTGACAACAAAACAAGGAAAACACCATAAGGACTATTCTGGGTAGAAAAATCTAAATAATGGAGTGACATACCATGCTCATGAATTGGAAGACTCAGCATAGTAAAGATGTCAATTCTCCCATATTTTTCTGTAGGTTTAATTCAGTTGCTATCAAAATTTGAGCAAGGGTTTATAGACACAGACAAACTAATTAAAAAATCCATATGAAAAGGCACAGGCCCTAGAATACCTAAAACAATCTTGGGAAAAAAGAATAAGTGAGAGGAATCAGTCATCCCAGTAAGGCTTACTATATATAGCTATGGTAACCAAATAGTATGTTACTGGTGGAAGGCCACACAGATAAACGGAACAGAATAAAGAACGCAGAAATACAACCACACAAATAAACCCAAGTGATATTTTTTACAAAAGTAAAAAAGCACTTCAATGGAAAACTATAGCCTTTCCAACAAATGGTGCTGGGGCGACTAATTAAAAATGGATCATGGACATAAATTTAAAAAGTACAACTATAAACTTTTTAAACATCTTTATTGGCATATAATTGCTTAACAATGTTGTGTTACATTCAGCTGTATAACAAAATGAATCAGCTATACATATACATATATCCCCAGAATCTTGTGTCTCCCTCCCACCCTCCCTAACCCACTCCTCTAGGTCATGACAAAGCACCGAGGTGATCTCCCTGTGCTATGCGGCTGCTTCCCACTAGCTGTCTATTTTACATTTGGTAGTATATATAAGTCCATGCCACTCTCTCACTTCATCCCAGCTTACCCTTCCCCGTCCCCATGTCCTCAAGTCCATTCTCTACGTCTGCATCTTTATTCCTGTCCTTCCCGTAGGTTCTTCAGAAACTTTCTTTTTTTTTTTTAGATTCCATATATATGTGTTGGCATATGGTATAAATTTTTCTCTTTCTGACTTACTTCACCCTATATGAGAGTCTCAATGTCCATCCAATTGACTAAAAATAACTCAATTTTGTTTCTTTTTATGCCTGAGTAAAATTCCATTGTATATATGGGCCACATCATCTTTATCCATTCATCTGTCAATGGACACTTAGGTTGCTTCCATGTCCTGACTATTGTAAACAGAGCTGCAATGAACACTGTGGTACATGACTCTTTTTGAATTATGGTTTTCTCAGGGTATATGCCCAGTAGTGGGATTGCTGGGTCGTATGGTAGTTCTATTTTTAGAATTTTAAAGAACCTCCACACTGTTCTCAATAGAGGCTGTATCAATTTACATTCCCACCAACAGTACAAGAGGGTTCCCTTTTCTCCACACCATCTCCAGCATTTACTGTTTCTGGATTTTTGGATGATGGCCATTCTTACCAGTGTGAGGTGATACGTCACTGTGGTTTTGATTTGCATTTCTCTAATGATTAGTGATTTTGAGCATCCTTCCATGTGTTTGTTGGCAATCTATGCACCTTCTTTGGAGAAATGTCTATTTAGGTCTTCTGCCCATTTTTGGATTGGGTTGTTTGTTTTTTTGATATTGAGCTGCATGAGCTGCTTGTAAATTCTGGAGATTAATCCATTGTCAGTTGCTTCATTTGCAAATATTTTCTCCCATTCTGAGGGTTGTCTTTTCATCTTGTTTATGGTTTCCTTTGCTGTGAAAACCTTTTATGATTCATCAGGTCCCATTTATTTATATTTGTTTTTATTTCCATTTCTCTAGGAGGTGGGTCAAAAATGATCTTGCTGTGATTTATGTCATAGAGTGTTCTGCCTATGTTTTACTCTAAGAGTTTTATACTGTCTGGCCTACATTTAGGTCTTTAATCCATTTTGAGTTTATTTTTGTGTATGGTGTTAGGGAGTGTTCTAATTTTATTCTTTTAAATGTAGCTATCCAGTTCTCCCAGCACCACTTATTGAAGAGACTGTCTTTTCTCCATTGTATATTCTTGCCTCCTTTATCAAAAATAAGGTGAACATATGTGTGTGGGTTTATCTCTGGGATTGTTATCCTGTTCCATTGATCAATATTTCTGTTTTTGTGCCAGTACCATAGTGGCTTCATTACTGTAGCTTTGTAGTATAGTCTGAAGTCAGGGAACATGATTCCTCGAGTTCCGTTTCTCTTTCTCAAGATTGCTTTGGCTATTCGGGGTCTTTTGTGTTTCCATACAAATTGTGAAATTTCTTTTTCTAATTCTGTGAAAAATGCCATTAGTAGTTTGATAGGGATTGCACTGAATCTGTAGATTGCTTTGGGTAGTACAGTCATTTTCACAATGTTGATTCTTCCAATCCAAGAACATGGTATATATTTCTCCATCTGTTTGTACCATCTTTAATTTCTTTCATCAGTGTCTTACAGTTTTCTGCATACATGTATTTTCTCTCCTTAGATATGTTTATTCCTAGGTATTTTATTCTTTTAGTTGCAATGGTAAATCGGAGTGTTTCCTTAATTTCTCTTTCAGACTTTTCATCATTCGTGTACAGGAATGCAGGAGATTTCTGTGCATTAATTTTCTATCCTGCTACTTTACCAAATTCATTGATTAGCTCTAGTAGTTTTCTGGTAGCATCTTTGGGATTCTCTATGTATAGTATCATGTCATCTGCAAACAGTGACAGTTTTACTCCTTATTTTCCAATTTGGATTCCTTTTATTTCTTTTTCTTCTCAGATTGCTGTGGCTAAAACTTCCAAAACTATGTTGAATAAGAGTGGTGAGAGTGGGCAACCTTGTCTTGTTCCTGATCTTAGTGGAAATGGTTTCAGTTTTTCACCATTGCGAATGATGTTGGCTGTCAGTTTGTCATATATGGCCTTTATTACATTGAGGTAAGTCCCCTCGATGCCAACTTTCTGGAGAGTTTTTATCATAAATGGGTGTTGAATTTTGTCAAAAGCTTTTTCTAAATGTATTGAGATTATCATGTGGTTTTTATCGTTCAATTTGTTAATATGGTGTATCACAATGATTGATTTGCGTATATTGAAGAATCCTTCCTTTCCTGGGATAAACCCCACTTGGTCATGTTGTATGATCCTTTTAATATGCTGCTCTATTCTGTTTGCCAGTATTTTGTTGAGTATTTTTTCATCTATGTTCATCAGTGATATTGGCCTGTAGTTTTCTTTTATTATGATATCTTTGTCTGGTTTTGGCATCAGGGTGATGGTGGCCTCGTAGGATGAGTTTGGGAGTGTTCCTCCCTCTGCTATATTTTGGAAGAGTTTGAGAAGGATAGGTGTTAGCTCTTCTCTAAATGTTTGATAGAAGTTGCCTGTGAAGTCATCTGGTCCTGGGCTTTTTGTTTGTTGGAAGACTTTTAATCAACGTTTCAATTTCAGTGCTTGTGATTGGTCTGCTTATATTTTCTATTCCTTCCTGGTTCAGTTTTGGAAGGTTGTGCAGTTCTAAGAATTTGTCCATATGTTCCAGGATGTCTATTTTATTGGCATATAGTTGCTTATAGTAATATCTCATGATCCTTTGTATCTCTGCAGTGTCTGTTGTAACTTCTCCTTTTTCAGCTCTAATTTTACTGATTTGTGTCTTCTCCCTCTTTTTCTTGATGAGTCTGGCTAATGGTTTATCTTTTTTTTTTATCTCCTCAGAGAACCAGCTTTTAGTTTTACTGATCTTTGCTACTGTGCCCTTCATTTCTTTATCATTTATTTCTGATCTGGTCTTTATGATTTCTTTCCTTCCGCTAACTTTGGGGTTCTTTTGTTCTTCTTTCTCTAACTGCTTTAGGTGTGAGGTTAGGTTGTTTATTTGAGATGTTTCTTGAGGTAGGATTGTATTGCTATAAACCTCCCTCTTAGAGCTGCTTTTGCTGCATCCTGTAGATTTGGGGCCATCATGTTTTCATTGTCATTTGTTTCTAGGTATTTTTTGATTTCCTCTTTGATTTCTTCAGTGATCTCTTGGTTATTTAGTAGTGTATTGTTTGGTCTCCTGTGTTTGTATTTTTTACAGTTTTTTTTTCCTGTAACTGACATCTAGTCTCATAGCAATGTGGCTGGAAAAGATACGTGATATGATTTCAATGTTCTTAAATCTACCAAGGCTTGATTTGTGACCCATGATATGATCTATCCTGAAGAATGTTCCATAAGCACTTGAAAAGAAAATGTATTCTGTTGTTTTTGGATGGAATGTCCTATAAAGATCCATTAAGCCCATCTTCTTTAATGTATCATTTAAAAGCTTGTGTTTCCTTACTTATTTTCATTTTGGATGATCTGTCCATTGGTGAAAGTGGGGTGTTAAAGTCTCCTACTATGATTGTGTTACTGTTGATTTCCCCTTTTATCGCTGTTAGCATTTGCCTTATGTATTGAGGTGTGCCTATGTTGGATACATAAATATTTACATCTGTTATAACTTCTTGGATTGATCCCTTGATCATTATGTAGTGTGCTTCTTATTCTCTTCTAATAGTCTTTATTTTAAAGTCTATTCTGTCTCATATGAGAATTGCTACTCCAGCTTTCTTTTGATTTCCATTTGCATGGAATATCTTTTTCCATGCCTCACTTTCAGTCTGTATGTGTCCCTAGGTCTGAAGTGGGTCTCTTCCAGACAGCATATATATGCGTCTTATTTTTGTATCCATTCAGCTAGTCCATGTGTTTGGTTGGAGCATTTAATCCGTTTACATTTAAGGTAATTATCAATATGTATGTTCCTATTAGCATTTTCTTAATTGTCTTGGGTTTGTTTTTGAAGGTTTTTTCTTTCTCTCGTGTTTCCTGCCTAGAGAAGTTCCTTTAGCATTTGTTGTAAAGCTGGCTTGGTGGTGTAGAATTCTTTTAGCTTTTGCTTGCCTGTAAAGGTTTTAATTTCTCCGTTGAGTGTGAATGAGATCCTTCCTGGGTAGAGTAATCTTGGTTATAGGTCTATCCCTTTCATCACTTTAAATATATCCTGCCACTCCCTTCTGGCTTGCAGAGTTTCTGCTGAAAGATCAGCTGTTAACCTTATAGGGATTCCCTTGTACATTATTTGTTGCTTTTCCCTTGCTGCTTCTAATATTTGTTCTTTGTATTTAATTTTAGATAGTTTGATTAATATGTGTCTTGGCATGTTTCTCCTTGGATTTATCCTGCATGGGACTATCTGTGCTTCCTGGACTTGATTAAATATTTCCTTTCCCATATTAGGGAAGTTTGCAACTATAATCTCTTCCAATATTTTCTCAGACCGTTTATTTTTCTCTTCTTCTTCTGGGACCCCTATATTTCGAATGTTAGTGCATTTAATGCTGTCCCAGAGGTCTCTGAGACTGTCCTCCATTCTTTTCATTCTTTTTTCTTTATTCTGCTCTGAGGTAGTTATTTCCACTATTTTATCTTCCAGGTCACTTATCCGTTCTTCTTGCTCAGTTATTCTGCTATTGATCCCTCCTAGAGAATTTTTAATTCCATTTATTTTGTTGTTCATCACTGTTTGTTTGCTCTTTAGTTCTTCTAGGTCCTTGTTAAACGTTTCTTGTATTTTCTCCATTCTATTTCCAAGATTTTGGATCATCTTTGCTATCATTACTCTGAATTCTTTTTCAGGTAGACTGCCTATTTCCTCTTCATTTGTTTGGTCTGGTGGGTTTTTACCTTGTTCCTTCATCTGCTGAGTATTTCTCTGTCTTCTCATTTTGCTTAACTTACTGTGTTTGGGGTCTTCTTTTGCAGGTTGCAGGTTCGTACTTCCCATTGTTTTTGGTGTCTGCCCCCAGTGGGTGAGGTTGGTTCAGTGGGCTGTGTAGGCTTCCTGGTGGAGGGGACTGGTGCCTGTGTTCTGGTAGATAAGGCTGGATCTTGCCTGTCTGGTGGGCAGGACTGCATCTGGTGGTGTGCTTTGTGGTGTCTATGAACTTTTTATGATTTTATGCAGCCTCTCTGCTAATGGGTGGAGTTGTATTCCTATCTTGCTAGTTGTTTGGCATCGGGGAGCTTGCTGGTCATTCAGTGGAGCTGGGTCTTAGTGTTGAGATGGAGATCTCTGAGAGAGCTCTCACCAATTGATATTATGTGGGGCTTGGAGGTCTCTGGTGGTCCAGTGTCCTGAACTCGGCTCTCCTACCTCGGAGGCTCTGGCCTGACACCCGGCCAGAGCACCAAGACCCTGTCATCCACACAGCTCAGAAGAAAAGGGAGGAAAAAGAGAGAAAGACAAAACAAAATAAAATAAAATAAAGTTATTAAAATCATAAATTTTAAAAAATGATTTAAAATGTGAGAAAAAAAGGAAGAGAGCAACCAAACCAATAAAAAAAATGCACCAGTGATAACAAGTGCTATAAACGATACTAAGATAAACATAAAAATCAGAAACTAGTCAGTCACAGACAGCAAACCCCAAGTCTACAGTTGCTCGCAAAGTCCACTGCCTCAATTTTGGGTTGATGCATTATCTATTCAGGTATTCCACAGGTGTAGGGTACATCAAGTTGACTGTGGAGATTTAATCCACTGCTCCTGAGGCTGCACAGAGAAATTTCCCTTTATCTTTTTTGTTCACACAGCTCCTGGGGTTCAGCTTTGGTTTTGGCCCTGCCTCTGCATGAAGGTCGCCCTCCGGCAACTGTTCTTCGCCCAGACAGGAGGGGGTTAAATGAGCGCCTGATTAGGGGGCTCTGGCTCACTCAGGGTGGGGGAGGGAGGGGTATGGAATGCAGGGCGAGCCTGCGGCAGCAGAGGCCAACATAATGTTGCAACAGCCTGAGGCATGCCTTGTGTTCTCTAGGGGAAGTTGTCCCTGAATCACGGGACCGTGGCACTGGCCAGCTGCACAGGCTCCCGGGAGGGGAGGTGTGGATAGTGACCTGTGCTTGCACACAGGATTCTTGGTGACTGCAGCAGCAGCCTTAGCGTTTCATGCCCATCTCCGGTGCCCGCGCTGATAGCCGTGGCTCACGCCCATCTCTGAAGCTCATTTAGGCGGTGTTCTGCATCTCCTCTCCTCACACACCCTGAAACAATGATCTCTTGACTCTTAGACAGTTCCAAACTTTTTCCCAGACTCCCTCCCGGTCAGCTGTGGCGCACTAGCCCCCTTCAGTCTGTGTTCACGCAGCCAACCCCTGTCCTCTCCCTGGGATCTGACCTCCGAAGCTCGAGCCTCAGCTCCCAGCCCCCACCTGCCCTGGTGGGTGAGCAGACAAGCATCTCAGGCTGGTGAGTGCTGGTCAACACAGATCCTCTGTGTGGGAATCTCTCTGCTTTGCCCTCTGCACCCCTGTTGCTGCGCTCTCCTCTGTGGCTCCGAAGCTTCCCCATCCCCTGCCCACGCCCTGTCTCCTCCAGTGAAGGGGCTTCCTAGTGTGTGGAAAGTTTGCCTCCTTCACAGCTCCCTCCCAGAGGCGCAGGTCCTGTCCCTATTCTTTTGTCTGTTTTTTCTTTTTTCTTTGCCCTATCCAGGTACGTGAGGACTTTCTTGCCTTTTGGGAAGTCTAAGGTCTTCTGCCAGAGTTCAGTAGGTGTTCTGTAGGAGTTGTTCCATATGTAGATGTATTTTTGATATATTTCTGGGGAGGAAGGTGATCTCCACGTCTTACTCCTCCGCCATCTTGAAGGTCCTCTCCTATAAAACTTTTAAGAAAAGTTTTAGTATCTAGGGCTAGGTGAAGAGTTCTTAGACTTGACACCAAAAGCACAATCCATAAAAGGAAATACTGATAAATTGGACTTCATCAAATTTTCAATCTTCTGCTCTGAAAAAGACCCTGTTTAGAGGACAAAAAGACAAGCTACAAACTGGGAGAAAATGTTTGCAAACCACACCCCTAACAAAGGACTAGAACTAGAATATATAAAGAATTCACAAAACTCAATAGTAAAAAGAACGAACTCCAATTAGAAAAAGAGCAAAAGCCATTTCACTGAAGAGGATACAAAAATGGCAAACAAGCCCATCAAAAGATGATCAATATCATTAGCCATTAGGGAACTACCAATTGAAACCACCTTGAGATATCACTACACACCTGTAAAGAGTAGCAAAAATTTAAAAATAGTGATAACAATATATGTTTGTGAGGGTGAGGAGAAACTGGATCTCTCATTTACTTGGGATGAGAATGCTACCCTGTAAACAGTTAGGCACTATCTTATAAAAGTAAACATGCAACTACCATACACCCCAACAATTATACCCCTGGTCATTTATCCCAAAGAAATGAAAATTTATATTTACACAAAAACCTGTACAGTGATATTCAAAGTAGCTTTATTTATAATAGCCCAAAACTGCAATTAGCCCAGGCTTCCTTCAGTATATGAATGATTTAAAAAATCATTACACAGTACATACGTAAGATGGAATATTACTCAGAAATAAAAAGGAAACAACTACTGATAATCAGAACTTGGATGTAGCTCCAGCAAATTATGCTGGTCAGAAAAGCTAATCACAAAAAGATACATACTATATTCTTCCATTTGTATAACATTTTTTAAGGGACAAAATTTTAGAAATGGAAAAACAGATTACTGGTTGCCATGGGTTATGATAGTGAAGGTGGGAGTGTAAAGTGTATGTAATTATAAAAGGGCAATACAGGTATCTTTGTGATATTGGAGCTGCTCAGTATTTTTTTTAATATTTATTTGGCTGCACCGGGTCTTAGTTGCCACAGGCAGGATCTTTCGTTGTGGCATGTGGGATCTTTAGTTGCAGCATGCAGGACTTAGTTCATTGAACCTGGGCCCCCTGCATTGAGAGTGCAGAGTTTTACCCATCAGACCACCAGGGAAGTCCCGGAGCTGTTCAGTATTTTAACTGTGGTGGGGGATACATGAATTTATATACCTGATGAAACTGTATAGTATTAAAACACAAATGAACACAAGTAAATGTGGTGAAATATGAATAGACTGGTGGATTGCATTAATATTAATATCTGGTTGTGATATTACATAACACAGATGTTACCATTGGGGGAAATAGGCAAAGAGTACAAGAGATCTCTCAGTACTACTTCTTAGAATTGAATGTGAATCTACAATTATTTCAATAAAAATTTATATGAAAAATGCAGCAATTTGAAAAGCTGTTCACTCTGCTATAGAACCTTCTAAATTACTTAATATTAGCAGTGATCAGAACTTTAATTGCACATTTCAAATTGCATAAATTGGGAATCTTAGTGAAATGAAACAACTAATATATCTCACCAAAATGTTCAGTCTACCCACTATTGCCCAATTAATACATAGAACTGTCTGTGGCTAGAAATAAAGTAGGACTTTGACAGAAAAAATGAAGAATGGCAAAGAAATATGTACAAAAAATCCACCTCTTCAATGCCATTATTAGAGGAGCATTCTGAGTAACTCTTTTTGACACAAAGTCAATAATATTAGCAGAAAGCAAATCCAGGCAGCATTAGAATAAGATTTTACAAGAAAAACAAAATCAAACAATATGTGGAAAAGTGTTTTTAAAAATGCAACTCAAAACCTAAATATAAATGTGATCCAATTCAATTCAAGAAACAGTTTGTGAGTATGGGGTACATGCAAAACTCTCAAGCTAGTGCTAAAGTGGAATACAAATTATATCCTCTAGAAGTACACAATCTAGTGAGAAAGGCAGACACATAAGTAACTAATGATGATACATGCAGACACTGATAAGTCGTATAAGAGAAGTGATCTAGTGTGCCATAGACAAAGCTGAGAACAATTTTGTTGTATGATGCAAAAGAGTCCAGAGCCATTTATGCATCATCAAACACACTGAAATATACATTGAACTTCTGGGGCTTCCCTGATGGTGCAGTGGTTAAGAATCCGCCTGTCATTGCAGGGGACACAGGTTCGAGCCCTGGTCCAGGAAGATCCCACATGCTGAAGAGCAGCTAAGCCCGTACGCCACAACTACTGAGCCTGTGCTCTAGAGCCCGTGAGCCACAACTACTGAAGCCTGCGTACCTAGAGCCCGTGCTCCACAACAAGAGAAGCCACCGCAATGGGAAGCCCATGCACCTCAACGAAAAGTAGCCCCTGCTCACTGCAACTAAAGAAAGCCCACACACAGCAATGAAGACCCAATGCAGCCAAAAATTAATTAATTAATTAATTTTAAAAATAAATAAATAAATATACACTGAAATTCTAAACTTCCTGTAATGTGGCTTCATACACATGCTTCAAATGAGAACATATCATAATTTTAAATAATTCTGTGTAAATTCTAACACATTGTTACATTTCTAATTAAAGAATAATTTTATTTCTCTTGGAATATAAAAAACATTTTTAAAAAGTACAATCTATGTGAAGAAGTAACAAAATATTGAGTTAAATTTCTTATGAGTAATTTAAATCATTTAAAATTACTAGGGGATGTTAGTTCAGTTGTTGTCAACCATGATATATTAGCTGTATAATGAGCGAATTATAAAAAGCTAGTGAATTTTTTAAACACATAAAATGTTCCTGGCTTAGAGTTTATTTGACCTAAACATGCTCTTTGGAATCATCCTTGTTCTCTTGTGCAAAGGAACATGCCCATAGGTATATATTAAGGAGAAAAGACATTGTGCCCATGAATCCAGTAGCATCCCAACCATTATAAAAAGGAAATTATTTTTTATAAATATCAAAGGGTCTTAAATATACGAAAAGATGACTCAACCTTACCCAGAAAATGCAAATTAAAACCACAATGAGATATAATTTTTCACATATCATATTATGATATAATGTTTGATAGCACAATATGTTGTTGAGGGTTGGGGAAGCAAGCACTTTTATATCTACTGCTGGTATAAGTGTAAACTGGTACGTCTATGGAGGACGATTTGGCTATATCCATCAAAATGACAAAAGTACATACTATCCAACCCAGCAGTCCCATTTCTAGAAATTTATCCTACAGATAGTACATATCTGAAATGACCTATTACAAAGTTATTCATTGCAGAAGTGCAATACCAAAAGTCAGGAAACAATCTATATATTCCTCAACAGGAGACTGGTTAAATAAATTATGGCATATTCATACAATCAAACACTACTGTGTAGCCATAGCTCTTTATGTACTAATATGGAATGATCTAAAGCAAAGTACATAAAAATGTATAAAAATAAGGAAAAACAATAAAGTATATTTATGTTTGTGAGTGCCCATGCTTTTTATGCATCAAATAGCTCTAGAACTAAAAACAAGAAATGTTAACACAGGTTGCTCTGGGAAGGAGAACTATGTAGCTGGACACAAAGAGTGCCCTTTCATTGTATACTCTTTTATAACTACCAAAATTTGAACCACCTGAATGCAGTACCTAATCAAAAATAAACGTAAGGAGGGAACAAAAGAAAGAAAAAGAAAATCAATCCAGAGTAGCACAGCTCATCTTCAAGAGGCGATTATTACAGCTAATTTCTCCTGTCTAAAAAACACCTTGCGGCAGGGTAAGAACCAAAGGTACCAATTTATTTCAGTTACAAAATCAGTAATCAGGTTGATGTTTGTTTCATGGTATTTTGGTAAGTTTTCCCCACTGATGTTTCCTGATAAGCTATATGAGAGCTTCACCTTTAGCAGATCCTCCAGATCCAAAAGAAAATACATCGTCAGAGAATCATCATTTTGGAATAAATAAGTCAACATTTTGATAAATACAACACTGTGAGGGTCATTACTTTTGAATTAGTGTAAGTGAAATATACAATGTTGTTCAGTTTACCTAATTACCTTTCAGATCAGTTAACCCTCTTTTCTCTCTCTCTCTCTCTCCCTCCCTGTGTGTCACATACACACACACACAGATTTTTTTTATAATTAAATATAATTCTTTCTTTATGTGCCTTATGTACAATTCTAGTATTGCACTCATCATGCTATATTGTAACTTCTTTCTCAACAGAACTGTGAGCTCTTTGCGGTGTGAAGAGATTATGCACTACTCACCCTGGCATACACATTGCAATGTGAAAGTCTGACAACCGCCTAACTTCCTCCCCAAAACACTCTCTCATGTAATCATTATTTGCTAAATTCTGATAAATTTAAATCATAAGAAAGTAACATTGATAACATGTCCTTCCACATTTTTATTGTTTAGAAAACTTCGGGAAAGTCTATTTTAATCTTAGTCTATCTGAACATTTGCGCATAACACTATTTAGATTTGGCATATAGACCAAAATACATTGAAATGAAAATATTTTCCAAGGTGTCCTTTGAAAGCACAAATAAGAAGTGTTCTTATACATGGTGTACTGGTTTGAATATTGTCCTCCCAAACTTCATGTTCATCAAGAACCTTAGAATGTAACCTAATTTGGAAGTAGGTTCTTTGCAGATGTAATCAAACTAAAGTTATGTCATACTGGATTAGGGTAGGCCCTAATCCAATGACTGATGTCTTTATGAGAAGAGACAAATTTGGACACAGAGACACACAAAGACACACATCATAACACCATGTGATGACAGAGGTAGAGACTGGAATGATGCATCTATAAGCAAAGGAATGCAAGTAATCACCAAAAGCTAGGAAGAGGAAAGGAAGGATCCTATTCTAGAGCCTTCAGAAAAGAATGGCCCTGCTGACACCTTGGTTTCAGGCTTCTAATCTCCAGAATTGTGAAAGACAATAATTTTCTGTTATTTTAAGCCACCCAGTTTGCGGTATTTTGTTAGAGCAGTGCTTGGAACCTAATATACATGGAAAATTAAATGTTCAATGCCAAGTAAAACGAAATAGTTAAATAATGTTAATAGTACTACCTCATTTCTGAAAACACCCTAATATATTTCAGCCCAACTATAATGAGATAATCAACAGAGGGGTAACAATTATTTTCCACACTTCCCAATGTGAAGCTCTGTTAGCCAGTTTAGTCTCACAACTCCCAAATAAATCAAGTGTATTCCTAGATCCAGATTTTGTCCCAGCTGTCTATGAACCAGGAAGGGGCTTTCACCAGACATCAACTCTGCCAGCACTTTGATCTTCAACTTTCCAGCCTCCAGAACAGTGAAAAATAAATTTCTCACCCAGTCTATGGTATTTTGTTAGAGCAACCTGAACAGACTAAGCCAGTAATTCACTATATTAATAGAAAAAGGGAAAACATACTGTATAATCATCTCTGTAGATACAGAAAAAAACATTTAACAAAAATTCAGTAGCCAATTGTGATAAAAACACACCAAACTAGGAAATAAAGGTAACTTCCTTAATCCAATAAAGGACATCCCTTAAAACCTAGAGCTAACAAGAGTTTCACAGCAGTGGCACTATTGACATTTTGGCCTGAATGATTCCTTGTTGCACAGAGTAGGTAGGTGGGGGTCCTATGTATTGTAGGATGTTTAGCAGCATCTCTGGCCTCTATCTACTAGATGCCAATTAATAGCCCCCAATCATGACAACCAAGAATGTCTCCAGATGTTGCCAACTGTCCTCTGTGGCAGTTTCCCCACCCATTGAGAATCACTGAACTAACATCACATTTAATGGTAACAGACAGAATGCCTTCCCCCTAATAACAGAAACAAGGCAGGGATGACTGATCTCACCACTTTTCTCTCACCGTTTCTACTGAATATTGTACATTGGAGTTCAGTACCAAGAGAGCAAGGCAAAGAAAACAATAGATAGGCATAAAGAATGGAAAGGGAAAAGTAAAACTGTCCCTTTTCAAAGACATCATAATTGTACATATAGAACGTTCTTAGAATCTGTAAAAAGCTACTACTAGAAGTAATAAAACTGGTACACTGAAATGTATAAGACATTACTAAGACAAATTAAAGAAGTCCTAAAAACTAAATATATTATAGACATGTATAAGAGGACTCAATATCATTAATGTTAACTGAACTACAGATTAAATGCAATCCCAACCAAAATCCCAGGAGACTTTTCAGAAATTGACAAGCTGTTCCAAAATTTATATGGAAACACAATAATGTTAAAATACTTAAAACAAACTTGCACTGTCTGATTTCAAGGCTTGCTATAAAGCTACAGTAATCAAGACAGCATGATATTGGCATATGGATAGACAAGTAGATCTACAAAATAAAGTCCAGAAATAGATTCACACATATATGGTCAATTGACTTGCAACAAAAAATGAAAACATAACTCAACAGGGAAAGGACCGTCTTTCCAAAAGAAAAAAAAAACAGTGAAAGAACAACTGGATATTCATACTGAAAATTATGTTTGGACACCAGTGAAAATGGTGAAGCAGGATGCTCTAAACACTTGTCCCTCCATAGAAACATCAAAAAATCAAGCAGGAACTATCAGAACCAAATTTTTTAGAACTCTGGAAAACAATCTAAGGTTTACAACAATCAAGCAAACGTTGAATCTCGAAAAACACAACTTTAGATGGTACAAAGTGTCTGTGGTGTTTTTGCTTGCTCTGACCCAACTGCCTCTCCAGCTTAGTGGCAATCTTCAAAAGGGCAGCCACGTTCACATTGTGGAACACTTGTCCCTGGTTCCAGAGGGAATAGAGCAGATTTTTTTCACAAAGAATTGTTTGTCTGTCTAATCTCTATGGGGGCTACCTAAAAGGCTAATGCAGGGCACTTATCTTTGTTTCACCTAACTTAGAAAAGACTCAGGACAGAACCATATGCATTGTGAGAAAACACTGTAAAGTGAATGAACAACCTACAGCTTCCTGGGGCAAAAGATTACAGGTGAGGAATATGGAGACAGGGCCAAACACCTGGGAGGAAAAGCAGGGAAGAGACTTTCCTTGGGAAAATTAGGTCACTGAAAAGTGCCCATATATACTAGGAAATTTTAAAAAGCAGGCGTATGCCCAGAGGAGAACCCATGCTCAAGAAAGACCTGAGTAAACCTTGAATTTTCACTCTAGCTGATCTCCAGGCACAGTGTAAGCAGGAAGTAAAAGCTAAAGCAGAGCTACACATGGCCTGGCTAAGTGTTGAAAGAGTGCAGCAACACACACACACACACACACACACACACACACACACACACACACACACACAGATAGAGGTAGGTAGGAAGGGAGGAAGGGGGGCAGAGAGAGAGAGAGAGAGAGGAGATTTTCCTTCTCCTTCCCCTTGTTTCTTTAATCCTTTTCCCTCTCTTTCTTTATTGATTATTGGCATTCAAAGAAATACCTATCAAAACACTATCTAAACACAAGATAAAGGAACACAAATTTCAGTACCACACATAACAAGGGATATGGTCTCTGCTAAAATAGGTTTTAAAGTCACCAAACAGATAACTGCTGCCCTCAAACTCTGGCAAAGGGCAAGAATCTGATTTCCAGAGTTACTACAATAAAATATACAAACACCTTGTCTTAGTAATATTTGTTTGCATATGTCCCCTCAGGCAAGGAAAACAAAACCAAAAATAAACAAATGGGACAACATCAAACTAAAAAGCTTTTGTACAGTGAAGGAAACTATCAACCAACCAAAAAGGCCACTTACTGAATGGGAGAAGATAATTGCAAAAAATATATCCAATAAGGGGTTAATATACAAAATATATAAAGAACTCATACAACTCAATAGCAAAAAAAAAAAAAATAAACAACCCAATTAAAAAATGGGCAGAGAACATAACATTGTAAATCACCTATACTCCAATAATTTTTTAAATTACATTTTAAAAAATTTTTTTAAAATGGGCAGGGCTTCCCTGGTGGCGCAGTGGTTAAGAATCTGCCTGCTGATGCAGGGGACGTGGGTTCGTGCCCCAGTCCGGGAAGATCCCACATGCCGTGGAGCGGCTAGGCCTGTGAGCCATGGCCGCTGAGCCTGCGCATCCGGAGCCTGTGCTCCACAACGGGAGAGGCCACAACAGTGAGAGGCCCACGAACCCCCCCCCACACACAAAAAATGGGCAGAGGATCTGAATAGACATTTTTCTAAAGAAGGCATACAGATTGTCAACAAGCACATGAAAAGATGCTCAACATCACTAATCATCAGGGAAATGCAAATCAAAACCACAATGAGATGTCACCTCACAACTGTCAGAATGGCTATTATCAAAAAGACAAGTGTTGGCAAGGATGTGGAGAAACGGAACCCTTGTGCACTGTTGGTGGGAATGTAAATTGGTGCAGCCACTATGGAAAACAGTATGAAAATTCCTCAAAAAAATAAAAATAGAACTACCATATGACCCAGCAATTCCACTCCTGGGTACTTACCGCAAGAAAACAAGAACATTACTTGGAAAAAATATATGGTCCCCTATTTTTATTGCAGCATTATTTACAATAGCCAAGATATGGAAGCAACCTAGATGCCCACTAACAGAGGAATGGAAAAAGAAGATGAATAGATAAAGAAGAGTATTACTCAGCCATAAAAAAAGAATGAAATCTTGCTACTTGCAACAACATGGATGGACCTAGAGGGAGAAATAAGTCCAAGAAAGACAAATACTATATGATTTCACTTATATGTGGAATCTAAAATACAAAACAAATGAGCAAACATCACAAAAGAAACAGAGTCATAAACAGAGAGAACAAACAGGTGGTTGCCAGAGGGGAGGGAATGGTGGGAAGAAAGAAATAGGTGTGGGAGATTAAGAAGTACAAACTTCCACCGGCAAAATAAATGAGTCAAGGTATGAAATGTACAGTGTAGGGAATATAGTCAAAAACTATGTAATATCTTTGTATGGTAACATATTGTAACTAGACTTATCCTGGTGATCATTTCGTTTTGAAATGTATAGAAATACCAAAAGAACTAACACAGTGTTGGGACTTTGCTGGTGGTCCAGTGGTTAAGACTCAATTCTTCCACTCCAGGGGGAGCAGGTTCAATCCCTGGTCAGGGAATTAAGATCCAGCATGCCACATGGGGCAGCCAAAAAAAAAAAACTAAACTAAATAACATAAAATAAAAAATGAAAAGAACTAACATAGTGTTGTAGGTCAATTATACTTCAAAAACAAACAAACTCGGAGAAAAACAGATCAGCTTTGTGTTTACCATGGGTGGGAGGGGTGAGAGGAGAGGAAATTGGAGGAAGGCAGTCAAAAGGTACAAACTTCCAATTAGAAGATAAATAAGTACTAGGGGTGTAATGTACAACATAATAAATATAATTAACACTGCTGTACGTCATATATGGAAGTTGTTAAAAGAGTAAATCCTAAGAGTTCTCATCACAAGGAAAAAAATATTTTTCTATTTCTTTAATTTTGTATCTATACAAAATGTGATGGTGGAGGTTCACTAAGTTTATTGTGATAATCATTTCATGATGTATGTAAGTCAACTTATTATGCTACACACCTTCAACTTATACAGTACAGTATGCCAATTATTTCTCAATAAAAATGGAAGAAAAAATTCAAATTCCACTTTCAACCAAATATTATAAAGCATATAAAGAACAGGAAAGTATAGCCCATTCAAGAAATAAAATTGACAGAAATCATCACTAAGGAAGTATCGACTTTGTCCTTATTAGACAAAGACTTAAAACAACTATCTTAAATATGCTCAATGAGCAAAAGAAAACCATGGATGAGGAAATAAAGGAAACCAGAAAAAAAATGTGAACAAAAGGAAACTATCAACAAAGATATAGAAAAAATGAAGACGAACCAAACAGAAAATCTAAAGCCAAAAAGGATAATATTTGAAATGAAAACTTCACAAGAAGAGTTCAACATCAGATATCAGCAAGCAGAAGAAAGAATCAATGAAATCGAAGATAATTAAAATTATCCCGTTTGAGTGGCAGAAAGAAAAAGAATAGAGAAAAAAAAACAGAGCCTAAGGTACCTGTGGAATACCATAAAGCAGACCAACATAAACATTTTGGAAATACCAGAAGAGAGAGAAAAGCTGAGAAAGAATATTTGAAGAAATATTAGCTGAAAACTTCCCAAGTTTCAAAATACATGAATTAATATATTCAAGAACTTCAATTAACTCCAGGTAGGACAAACTCAAAGAGATCCAAGACATATTATAATCAAACTGTCAAAAGACAAAGACAAAGAGAGAATCTGGAAAAGCTGCAAGAGAGAAGCAACTCATCACAAAGAACGGATTTTCAATACATTAACAGCTGATTTTTCACCAGGAACTATGCAGCCCAGAAGGGAGTGGGATGACATATTTAAAGTACTGAAAGGAAAAAAAAAAACCTGAAAAACAAGAATTCTTGGTTGTGGTTCTGGCTGCCTCTCTGAAGCGTTATCTCACCTGGTCGTCAAAGCAAACAGTGATGTGTGAAACGTAAGAACATCTGAATGAAGGCTTTGGCTCCAATCAGATGCATGCCTCAACCTAGCAGGCAGAGAGGTACTGGTATGTAAGTCATGTCATTTTTCTGCTCAAAACGCTACAAGAGCTCACCATTACCTTTAGAGAAAAGCCAAAGACTTGAGGAAACTTGCAGAAGCCGCTTAGATAGCCTCATCCACCAGAGGGCAGACAGCAGAAGCAAGAAGATCTACAATCCTGCAGCCTGTGGAACAAAAAACACATTCACAGAAAGACAGACAAGATGAAAAGGCAGAGGGCTATGTACCTGATGGAGGAACAAGATAAAACCTCAGAAAAACAACTAAATGAAGTGTAGATAGGAAATCTTCCAGAGAAAGAATTCAGAATAATGATAGTGAAGATGATCCAGGACCTCAGGAAAAGAATGGAGGCAACGATGAAAAAGATGCAAGAAATGTTCAACAAACATCTAGAAGAATTAAAGAACAAACACCTAGAAGAATTAAAGTACAAACGATCAGAGATGAACAATACAATACTTGAAATGAAAAATACACTACAAGGAATCAATAGCAGAATAACTGAGCAGAAGAATGGATAAGTGACCTGGAAGACAGAATGGTGGAATTCACTGCCACGGAAAAGAATAAAGAAAAAAGAATGAACAGAAATGAAGACAGCCTAAGAAACCTCTGGGACAACATTAAATGCAACAACATTCGCATTTTAGGGGTCCCAGAAGGAGAAGAGAGAAACGACCCAAGAATATTTTGAAGAGATTATAGTCAAAAACTTCCCTAACATGGGAAAGAAAATAGCCTACCAAGTCCAGGAAGCACAGAGAGTCCCAGGCAGGATAAACCCAAGGAGAAACACGCCAAGACACACAGTAATAAAACTGACAAATATTAAAGACAAAGAAAAACTATTTAAAGCAACAAGGGAAAAATGACAAATAACATACAAGGGAACTCCCATAAGGTTAACAGCTGATTTCTCAGCAGAAACTCTACAAGCCAGAAGGGAGTGGTATGATATATTTAAAGTGATGAAAGGGAAGAATCTACAACCAAGATTACTCTACCCGACAACGATCTCATTCAGATTCGATGGAGAAATCAAAAGCTTTATATACAAGCAAAAGCTAAGAGAATTCAGCACCACAAAACCACCTCTACAACAAATGCTAAAGGAACCTCCCTAAGAGAGAAACACAGGAGAAGAAAAGGACCTACAAAAACAAACCCATAACAATTAAGAAAATGGTCATAGGAACATACATATCAATAATTACCTTAAACGTGAATGGATTAAATGCTCCAACCAAAAGACACAGCCTTCCTGAATGTACACAAAAACAAGACCCATATATATGCTGTCTACAAGAGACCCACTTCAGACCTAGGGACACATACACACTGAAAGTGAGGGGATGGAAAAAGATATTCCATGCAAATGGAAATCAAAGAAAGCTGGAGTAGCAATACTCATATCAAATAAAATAGACTTTAAAATAAAGAATGTAACAAGAGACAAGGAAGGGCACTGCATAATGATCAAGGGAACAATCCAAGAAGAAGATATAACAATTATAAATATATATGCCCCCAACATAGGAGCACCTCAATACCTAAGGCAACTGCTAACAGCAATAAAACAGGAAATCGACAGTAACACAATAATAGTGGGAGACTGTAACACCTCACTTACACCAATGGACAGATCATACAAACAGAAAATTAATAAGAAAAGACAAGCTTTAAATCACACAAGAGCCCAGATAGATTTAATTGATATTTATAGGACATTCCATCCAAAAACAGCAGATTACACTTTCTTCTCAAGTGCACATGAAACATTCTCCAAAAGAGATGACATCTTGGGTCACAAATCAAGCCTCAGTAAAATTAAGAAAACTGAAATCATATCAAGCATCTTTTCTGACCACAACACTATGATATTAGAAATCAACTACGGGGAAAAAAACATGAAAAACACAAACACATGGAGGCTAAACAATATGTTACTAAATAGCCATGAGATCACTGAAGAAATCAATGAGGAAATCAAAAAATACCTAGAGACAAATGACAACGAAAACACGACAATCCAAAACCTGTGGGATGCAGCAAAAGCAGTTCTAAGAGGGAAGTGTATAGCTCTACAAGCCTACCTCAAGAAACAAGAAAAATCTCAAATAAACAATCTAAACTTATGCCTAATGGAAACAGAGAAAGAAAAACAAACAAAACCCAAAGTTAGTAGAGGGAAAGAAATCATAAAAATCAGAGCAGAAGTAAATGAAATAGAAACAAAGAAAAGAACAGCAACGATCAATAAACTAAAAGCTCGTTCTTTGAGAAGATAAACAAAATTGAGAAACCATTAGCAAGACTCATCAAGAAAAAGAGGGAGAGGACTCAAATCAATAAAATTAAAAGTGAAATAGTAACAAGTGACACTGCAGAAATACAAAGGATCATAAGCGATTACTACAAGCAACTGTATGCCAGTAAAATGGACAACCAGGAAGAAACGGACAAATTCTTAGAAAGGTATAACCTTACAACACTGAGCAAGGAAGAAATAGAAAACATGGACAGACCAATCACAAGTAATGAGATTGAAACTGTGATTAAAAATCTTCCAACAAACAAAAGTCCAGGACCAGAAGGCTTCACAGGTGAATTCTATCAAACATTTAGAGAAGAGCTAATACCCATCCTTCTCAAACTCTTCCAAAATACTGCAGAGGAAGGAACACTGTCAAACTCATTCTATGAGGCCACCATCACCCTGATACCAAAACCAGGCAAAGTTACTACAAAAAAAGAAAATTACAGACCACTACCACTGATGAATATAGATGCAAAAATCCTCAACAAAATACTAGCAAACAGAATCCAACAACACATTAAAAGGATCATGCACAATGATCAAGTGGGATTTATCCCAGGGATGCAAGGATTCTTCAATATACACAAATCAATCAATGTGATACACCATATTAACAAATTGAAGAATAAAAACCATATGATCATCTCAATAGATGCAGAAAAAGCTTTTGACAAAATTTAACACCCATTTATGATAAAAACTCTCCAGAAAGTGGGCACAGACGGAACCTACCTCAATATAATAAAGGCCATATAACCCACAGCAAACATCATTCTCAATGGTGAAAAACTGAAAGCATTTCCTCTAAGATCAGGAAACAGACAAGGATGTCCACTCTCACCACTATTATTCAACATAGTTTTGGAAGTCCTAGCCATGGTAATCAGAGAAGTAAAAGAAATAAAAGGAATACAAATTGGAAAAGAAGAAGTAAAACTGTCACTGTTTGCAGATAGCATGATACTATATAGAGAGAATCCTAAAAATGCCAGCAGAAAACTACTAGAGCTAATCAATGAATTTGATAAAGCTGCAGGATATAAAATTAATGCACAGAAATGTCTTGCATTCCTATACACTAATGATGAAAAATCTGAAACAAAAATTAAGGAAACACTCCCATTTACCATTGCAACAAAAAGAATAAAATACCTAGGAATAAACCTACCTAGGGAGACAGAAGACATGTATGCAGAAAACTGTAAACACTGACGAAAAAAATTAAAGATGATACAAACAGATGAAGAGATATACCATGTTCTTGGATTGGAAGAATCAGCATTGTGAAAATGACTATACTACCCAAAGCAATCTACAGATTCAGTGCAATCCCTATCAAATTACCAATGACATTTTTTACAAGACTAGAACAAAAAATCTTAATATTTGTATGGAGACACAAAAGACCCCATATAACCAAAGCAGTCTTGAGGGAAAAATACGGAGGTGGAGGAATCAGACTCCCTGACTTCAGACTATACTACAAAGCTACCGTAAACAAGACAATATGGTACTGGCACAAAAACAGAAATATAGATCAATGGAACAGGATAGAAAGCCCAGAGATAAACCCATGCACCTATCAACAACTAATCTATGACAAAGGAGGCAAGGATATACAATGGAGAAAAGACAGTCTCTTCAATAAGTGTTGCTCGGAGAACTGGACAGCTACATGTAAAAGAATGAAATTACAACACTCCCTAAAAGCATACACAAAAATAAACACAAAATGGATTAGACACCTAAATGTAAGACTGGACACTATAAAACTCTTAGAGGAAAACATGGAAGAACACTCTCTGACATCAATCACAGCAAGATCTTTTTTGATCCACCTCCTAGGGTAATGGAAATAAAAATAAAATAAAAATGGGACCTAATAAAACTTAAAAGCTTTTGCACAGCAAAGGAAACCATAAACAAGATGAAAAGACAACCCTCAGAATGGTAGAAAACATTTGCAAATGAAACAACTGATAAAGGATTAATCTCCAAAACATACAAGCAGCTCATGCAGCTCAATATCAAAAAACAAACAACCCAATTAAAAAATGGGCAGAAGACCTAAACAGACATTTCTCTGAAGAAGATATACAGATTGCAAACCAATACATGAAAGGATGCTCAACATCACTAATCATTAGAGAAATGGAAATCAAAACTACAATGAGGTATCACCTCACACCGGTTAGAATGGGCATCATCAGAAAATCTACAAACAACAAATATTGGATGGGGCATGGAGAAAAGGGTATCCTCTTGCCCTGTTGGTGGGAATGTAAATTGATACAGCCACTAGGGAGAACGTTATGGAGGTTCCTTAAAAAACTAAAAATAGAATTACCATATGACCCAGCAATCCCACTACTGAGCATATACCCAGAGAAAACCATAATTCAGAAAGACACATGCACCCCAATGTTCTTTGCAGCACTATTTACAACAGGCAGGTCATGGAAGCAACCTAAAAGCCCACTGACAGACGAATGGATAAAGAAGATGCGGTACATATATACAATGGAATATTACTCAACCATAAAAAGGAACGAATTTGGGCCATTTGTTGAGATGTGGATGGATCTAGAGACTGTCATACAGAGTGAAGTAAGTCAAAGAGAAAAACAAATATCGTATATTAACGCATATACATGGAACCTAGAAAAATGGTAAAGATGAACGGTTTGCAGGGCAGAAATTGAGACACAGATGCAGAGAACAAATGTATGGACACCAGTGGGGGAAAGTGGTGGGCAGGGGGTGGTGGTGTGATGAATTGGGAGATTGGGATTGACATATATACACTACTATGTATAAAACTGATAACTAATAAGAACCTGCTGTATTAAAAAAAAAAAAAGAAGAAAAAGCAAGAATTCGTTACCTAGCAAAAAACATTCAAAAATGGAGGTATATACACTACCAAACGTAAAATAGATAGCTAGTGGGAAGCAGCTGCATAGCACAGGGAGATCAGCTAGTTGGTTTGTGACCACCTAGAGGGGTGGGATAGGGAAGGTGGGAGGGAGGGAGACGCAAAAGGGAAGAGATATGGGAACATATGTATATGTATAACTGATTCACTTTGTTATAAAGCAGAAACTAATACACCATTGTAAAGCAATTATACTCCAATAAAGATGTTAAAAAAATTTTTTTAATAAAAATTTTTAAAAAATGGAAGTAAAATTAAAACATGCTTAGGGGCTTCTCTGGTGGCACAGTGTTTAAGAATCCACCTGCCAGTGCATGGGACACAGGTTCGATCCCTGGTCTGGGAAGATCCCACCTGCTGCAGAGCAACTAATCCCATGTACCACAACTACTGAGCCTGTGCTCTAGAGCCCGCAAGCCACAACTACTGAGCCCATGCGCCACAACTACTGAAGCCCGTGTGCCTAGAGCCTGTGCTCCAGAACAAGAGAAGCCACCACAATGAGAAGCCTGTGCACTGCAACGAAGAGTAGCCCCCGCTCGCTGCAACTAGAGAAAGCCCGTGTGCAGCAACAAAGATCCAACGCAGCCAAAAATAAATAAAAATAAATTAATTTAAAACAATTAAGACATGCTTAGATAAACAAAACCTGAGGGTTTTCATTGCTATGGCATTATAAGAAATGCTAAAGGGATTTAGGCAGGAAGGAAAGGACACTGGACAGTAACTCAGAGCCTTATGAAGAAATAAAGATCTCTAGTAAAGGTAACTACATGGGTAAATATAAAACCCAGTATGTCCTATATAACTTAACAGACAAATGCATAAAAAGATAACTAAAAATATATGTTAAAGTACACACAATATATAAATATGTAACATGTGAGAACAATTATGGTATCAATTCAAATCAGACTGTTATAAATTTAGGACAGTAATTTTAACCCCCATGGTAACCACCAAGAAAATATGTAAAAGAAATACATAAGGGAATTCCCTGGCAGTCCAGTGGTTAAGACTCCACTCTCTCACTCTCAAGGGTCCCAGTTCAATCCCTGGTCATGGAACTAAAATCCCACAAGCCATGCAGAGTGGCCAAAAAACAAAAAAACCCAAAATAACAAAAACCATAAAATGAAATGAAAAAAGAATCAAACTGGTACAATAAAAAAAGTAAATAAGGGACTTCCCTGGTGGTCCAGTGGTAAAGAATCTGCTTTCCAATGCAGGGTACACGGGTTCGATCCCTGGTCAGGGAGCTAAGATTACACCTGCCACAGGTCAAATAAGCCCATGTGCCACAACTGCTGAGTCCACACACCTCAACTAGAGAGCCCACCTGCCACAAACTACAGAGCCCACATGCTCTGGAGCCCTCACGCCACAACTAGAGAGAGAAAATCCACACACCACAACTAGAAAGCAGCCTGCGTGCCACAACAAAGAACCCAGGCATGCAAAAGATCCCGCAGGCCACAGCGAAGACCCTGCGTGTGTCAACTAAGACCTGATGCAGACAAAAATAAAAAATAAATAAATAAGGAATTAAAAAATAAGTTGAACAAAAAAGAAGAGATTAGTGTAGAAAATGAGGGGCAAAAAGGGTGTAAGCACCCTAAAAGGGTGAAAACAAACAGCAAAATGACAGAGGTAAATCCTTTTTATTAATCCATTTACTTTAAATGCAAAAGGATTAAATTCTCCAATCAAAAGGCAAAGACTGGCAGATGGATATGAAAACATGGATCCAATTATATGATCTCTATAAGAGACTCACTTTAAATCCAAAGAAACAAATAGTTTGAAAGTTCAAGTAAGGAAAAAAATATTCCATGCAAACAATGACCAAAAGAAAACTGGGTGCCTGGCTATAACAATATCAGACAAACTAGACGTTAAGTGAAAACCTGTTACAAGAGACAAACAAGGACTCTATATTTTTTTCAAGGGTAAATTCATCAACAATTTATAACAATTATAAACATACTCAGCAAACAGAGCCCCAAATATATGAAGTAAATATTGACAGAATTGAAGAGAGAATTAGACAGTTGTACAATAATCGTTTGAGATTTCAATAACCATCTTACAGTAATAGATAGAATATCCAGACAGAACATTAATAAGAAAATAGAGGTCTTGAACAACACCATAAGCTTATATCTAAAAGACATAAATATATAACCCTCTACTCAAGAGCAGAATACACATTCTTCTCAAGTGCATATGGAACATTATCTAAGAGAGAACATATGTTAAACCAAAAAACCAATCTCAATAAATAAAAAAAGACGGAAATCATACAAGGGATCTTCTCCAACCACAATGGAATAAAGACAGAAATCAATAAAAGGAGAAAAACTAGAAAAATCACAAATATGTGGATGTTAAACAATTCATTCCTAAACAACCAATACATCAAAGAAGAAATCACAAAGGAAATTAGAAAACATAGAAGGATAAAAGTGAAAACACAACATACCAAAACTTATGAGATGCAGTAAAGGGAGTGGTCACAGGAAAATATATAGCAGTAAATACCTACATTAAAAAGAAGGAAAGATCTCAAATCAATAACTTAACTTTGCACCTTAGAAAAACTAGAAAAAGAAAATCAAACCAAAGGCAAAGTTATCAGAAGGAATTAAATTATAATGATTAGAGTGGAGATAAATGATATAGAGAATAGAAAAATAGAGAAAAATCAATGAAACCAAAAATTGGTTCTTTGAAAAGATCAACAAAATCGACCAACCTTTATCTAGACTGAAAAAATAGAGATGTAAATAACCGAAATAAATAATGAAAGTTGTGACATTACTACCAACCTTACAGAAATAAAAAGGATTATAAGAGATTATGAATACTTATATATCAAAAAAGTAGACAACCTAGATGAAATGGACAAATTAGACACACAAATTACCAAAAGTAACTCAAGAAGAAATAGAGAATCTGAGAAGGCTTATAACAAGTAAAGACATCGAATCAATAATCAAAAACCTCACAACAAAGTAAAGTCCACAATCAGATACCTTCATTGGTGAATTTTACCAAATATTTAAAGAAAAATTAACACTAATTCTTCTCAAAATCTTCCAAAAAATAAAAAGAGGAGGTAACACACCCTAACTAATTCTATGAAGCCAGTATTATCCTGATACCAAAGCCAGACAAAGACACTAAAGAAAATCATAAACCAATATCCTCTATAAAAATAGTTGCAAAATATCTCAACAAAATGCTAGCAAACCAAATCCAATAGCTGACTAAAAAGGATTATGCACCATGATCAGGTAAAATTTATTCCAGTAACTCAAGAATAGTTAAATATAAGAAAATCAATCAATATAATATGCCACATTAATAGAACAAAGGGAAGAAAACGCATGATCACCTCAACTGATACAGAAAAAGCATTTGACAAAATTCAGCACATTTTCATGATCAATGCACTCAGAAACTAGGAACAGAAGGGAACTTTCTCAATATGATAAAAAGTATTTATGAAAAACCCACAGCTAACTCAATACTCAATGGTGAAAGACTGAAAGGTTTTCCTCAAAGATCAGGAACAAGACAAGGATACTTGCTTTCACCACTTCTATTCAACATAGTCCGGAAGTCTTGGCCACAGTTAATTAGGTAAGGAAAAAAAATAAAAGGCATCCAAATTGGAAAGGAAGAAGTAAAACTATGTCTGTTTCATACATACATACAGAAGTCTTAAAGTATCCACAAATGGGGATTTCCCTGGTGATCCAGTGGCTAAGACTCCACACTCCCAATGCAGGGTACCTGGGTTCCATCCCTGGTCAGGGAACTAGATCCCATGTGCCACAACTAAGAGTTCGCATGCCACAACTAAAGATCCTACATGCCACAAGTAAAAGATCCCACGTGCCACAAGTAAAAGATCCCATGTGCCACAACTAAGACACGACGCAGCCAAGTAAATGAATATTTACAGTATCCACAAATGAAATACCAGAGCTAATAAACAAATTCTGCAAAGTGTTAGGTTACAAGATCAACACACGAAAATCAATTTTGTTTCTATACAACCACAATGAACAATCTGAAAAGGAAATTAAGAAAACAATTTCATTTACAATATCATCCAAAAGAATAAAATACCTAGAAATAAATTTAACCAATCCCACTACTGGGCATATACCCAGAGAAAACCATAATTCAAAAAGACACATGCATCCCAATATTCATTGCAGCATTATTTACAATAGCTAGGACATGGAAGCAACCTAAATGTCCATCAACAGAGGAGTGGATAAAGAAGATGTGGAACATATATACAATGGAATATTACTCAGCCATTAAAAGGAACAAAACTGGGTCATTTGTAGAGACATGGATGGACCTAGAGATTGTCATACAGAGTGAAGTAAGTCAGAAAGAGAAAAACAAATATCGTATATTAACGCATATATGTGGAATCTAGAAAAATGGTACAGATGAACTTATTTACAAAGCAGAACTAGAGACACAGATGTAGAGAACAAACGTATGGACACCAAGGGGGGGGGGTGGGAAGAACTGGGAGATTAGGATTGACATATATACACTAATATGTATAAAATAGATAACTAATGAGAACTTGCTATATAGCACAGGGAACTCCACTTCGCTGTACAGTAGAAACTAACACAACACTGTAAAACAACTATACCCCAATAAAAAAAACTTTTTAAAAACTTAACCAAGTGAAAAACATGTACATCGAAAACCAGAAAAAACTGATGAAAGAAATTAAAGAAGACAAAAAAAAATGGAAAGACATCTTTTGCTCTTGGATTGGAAAACAACAATATTAAGATGGTAATACCACCCAAAGCAACCCATAGATTCAATGAAATCCCTATCAGAATTCCAACGGCCTTTGAGCAGAAATGGAAAAGCCAATCCTCAAATTCATATGGAATTGCAAGGGGCCCAAAGTAGCCTACATAATCGGAAAAAAAAAAGAGAAAGAAAGTTGGAGGACATACACTGCCTGATTTCAAAACTTACTACAAAACTATAGTCATCAAAACTGTGGTACTGGCATAAAGATAAAGAAATAGTCCATGGAATAGAATTAAGTGTCCAGCAATGAACCCATATGGTGAATTGATTTTTGAGAAGGGTGCCTAGACCATTTAATGGGAAAGGATAGCCTCTTCAACAAATAGTGCTGGGACAACTGGATATCTACACACAAAAGAATAAAGTTGGCCCTCTACCTCATGTCATTTACAAAAACTACTTCAAAATGGATCAATGACCTAAATATAAAATCTAAAACCATAGAACTCTTATAAGAAAACAAAGGAGTAAATCCTCACGACCTTGGATTTGGCAATGGAGTTTTACATATGACATCAAAATTATGAGTAACAAAACAAAACATAAAGATAAATTGGAGTTCATGAAAAAAATTTAAATGGTGCATAAACTAATATTATTAAGAAAGTAAGAAGACAATTCACAGAATGGGAGAAAATATTTGAAGTCATGTATTTGTCTAGTATTCAGAATATATACAGAACAGAACTCTTACAACCCAACAACAAAAAGACAAACAGCCCAATTAAAAAATAGGCAAAGGCCTTAAATAGACATTTTCCCAAAGATACACAAATGGCAAACAAGCACATGAAAAGATGCTCAACATCATTAGTCAGTAAGAAAATGCAAATCAAAACCACAATGAAGAATTACTTCATTAACAAACTAGAACGGTAATAATAATAATAATAAAACAGAAAATAACAAGTGTTGAAAGGGTGTGGAGAAATTGGAATGCCAGTACACTGCTGGTGGGAAAACAATTTGACAGTTCCTCAAAAACTTAAAGATAGAATTACCACATGGCCAGTAATTCTACTCTTAGGTATATACCCCAAAGTATTGAAAACAGGTACTCAAACAAATACATGTACACACATGTTCATAGCAGCATTATTCACAAATGCCAAAACGTAAACTGCCCAAATGTCCATCAATGGATGAGTGGATAAACAAAATGTATGATTCCGTTTGTATGAAATATCCATAATAGGTAAATCCAGAGACAGAATACAGATTGGTGGTTTCCAGGGGCTGGAGGGAGGTGGAAATGGGAAGGAACTGCTTATTGGGTACAAGGTTTTATTTTGGAGTAATAAAAATGTTTGGAACTAGATAGGGGTGGTGACTGCACAACATGGTGAATGTACTAAATACCACTGAATTGTTCACTCAGCAATAATTAAAAAGATCCTATACATTGCTGGTAGGAATGTAAAACAGTAAAATCATTGTGACAAATATTTGTGTGGTTTCTTGTAAAGTTAAATACATTATATACTCCATTCCTTTGTATTTACCTAAGAGAAATGAAAATTTTGTGTACAAGATGACTGTACACCAGTGTTCACAGCAAAAGATAGCAGATCAGTGGTTTCCAGGGTACAGGGACAGGGCAAGATTTCACTGGGAAGGGACACAAGTGAACTTTTTGGAGTGATTAAACTTTTCACTATCTTGATTGTTGAGGGTGTATACATTTGTCAAAACTCACTAAACCGTGCACTTAAAATGAATGCAGTTTACTGTATGTAAACTATACTTCAATAAAGTTGACTTTTAAAAAATAGAAGGGAGGGAGCCTGAATTGGGACTTGGACCTCTTCGTAAGATTTCCACAGGCAACTCCCATGAGGGACGCTTCACTGAGGTCCCTGTTTGCGCCAAGGAATGCGGAGGCAAAACATTGTTGGAATAGCTAAGTTATTCACTTGTTCCCGTAAATTTACTAAATGGTATGTTGTATTTCCTAAAATATTTAAAGTATTTATTTAAATTTCCTTTAGGTGAGAGGGAACTCCCTGAAATTAGTTTAGGAATAACAAATTTACATATATGTAACATACATGCATGCAGACATGCATATCTATACTACAACTATCTAAATATTTAGCTTCAACCAAATATATAATTTAATAATTAAGAACCTTAGGAAGCTTCCTAGGAAATTAAAGTGAGCTAAGTAGTTTTAATAGTTTTTCTCTATGGATGCAGATAAACCTGCTTTCTTATTTACACGCTAGTTTTAATTTTGTCTTTACAACTACTCCCACTTCCCCATTTTCCTGTCTCTTTCGGACCATTTCATCTCTAGTCAGACAACACTACTTATGAAATTATATCTGTTTTTAATATATCAAATACTGGTATAGGCATACCTAACTGACATAATGTCTAGCCAACACCTCTAGAAATAAACTAAAATAGTGTTTCTAAGTCATTTTTCCACTTCATGGTAAAGACCAGAGATGAAGAAAGCTAATCAAGAAGGAAAACAAATTACTATGCCTAAGAAAGGCAACTAGATTTCAGTAAGTTATATTGAGACAGACTACAGATCCTGCAGGAGAATCACTGTTATCATTTGTTGAACACTTACTATATGCTAGGCATTAAGGCACTTTAGGTCAATAATATTAGCCAAGTTAGTAGGTGGAAGAGTCATGACTTAAACCAAGCGTGATGTCAATGTCCATGCTTTAAACTAAACCATTACATTATACTACCACAGTAACTTTAGAACTAGCCATTGCAGGGGTTTTGCACTGCCACAAAAAAAGAGAGGAATCTGTCCTACCTACTGCAAAACACCAAAATACTACAGCTATCCACCATTCTAATTCCTGACCCTTTGCTATTCAGGATAAACTCTGAGCAGTCTCTCTCTACCCCAGTTCTATTGAACAACCTAACTTCCAAATCCTGCTCTGTCCAATAATCTGCTGTGATAAAGTGCAACAGTAAAGCAACAGTGTGGAGAAGATGAATGTACCTCCCACACTACATGCTGACTACCTCTTAAAGAAATGACTAAGAAATGTGCAGAATCCTAAAATAAGATGGGTACAACATGCCTAATGGGATGCCACTCTCACTTTTCCCAGCTGCATTCACTTACACCATCTTCTAGACAGATTCAGAAAGTGTACATCCTCTCATCAATATAAACCCTAAAAGTATATCTCACTACCACAACACCCTATCTTGGCTATGAAGTCAACTCTCAGACACTCACTGAGACTGACACAATTTTTTCTTCAGGGAAATTATAAAATGGGGTGGGGATTAGAACAGCAACAGGTAATATTATCCAATTATTTTCAACCAATACTGGGAAACAGCATAAACAGCCTTAATAAATCATTAGTTAAAATGATTTATTAAGGCTTTGGAATAAATTATAGAACTTGTAAGTAATTAAAAACTAAGATACCGGGCTTCCCTGGTGGCGCAGTGGTTGAGAGTCCGCCTGCCAATGCAGGGGACACGGGTTCGTGCCACGGTCCGGGAAGATCCCACGTGCCGCAGAGCGGCTGGGCCCGTGAGCCATGGCTGCTGAGCCTGCGCGTCCGGAGCCTGTGCTCCACAATGGGAGAGGCCACAACAGTGAGAGGGCCCGTGTACCGCAAAAAAACAAAAAAACAAAAAAAACAAAAAAAACAAAAAAAAACTAAGATACCTTCTTGAAGTGTTTATTAGAGAGTTACTACATATTTTACAAATCCTGAATATTCCTAATTCAACCAGAAAACACTCAACTAAAATGTAAGGTTTAAAAGTCTTCCTTTTGGGGCTTCCCTGGTGGCACAGTGGTTAAGAATCTGCCTGCCAATACACGGGACACGGGTTCGATCCCTGGCCCCGTAAGATCCCACATGCTGTGGATCAACTAAGCCCGTGTGCCACAACTACTGAGCCTGTGCTCTAGAGCCCGTGAGCCACAACTACTGAGTCTGCGTTCCACAACTACTAAAGCCCGCACACCTAGAGCCTGTGCTCTGCAACAAGAGAAGCCACCGCAATGAGAAGCCCGTGCACTGCAACAAAGAGTAGCCCCCGCTCGCCACAACTAGAGAAAAGCCCGCGTGCAGCAACGAAGACCCAATGCAGCCAAAAATAAATAAAATAAAATAATTAAAAAAAATAAAAAAGTCTTCCTTTTAAGAGGGAATTTCTATTTTATCACAAATTTTGTGTCAATTTATCTAAATATTTTGGATACATTTACAAGACCTTAAAATAAAATCACAGGTTTCATACATACATTACATATTTTGCTCCAAATATAAGTGAAAAAGTTGAATCCAGCATTCAATATCACTCTTTTTAGTGTTGGTAAAGTAAAAAGTGGGAAGGTGTAAATAGTGAGGGGAAAAGATGAGAATACATGTTACACTTTACACGAAAGAGTACATACAAATTAAAGATATTTCCTCTCCATAGTGTTCAATGACAGAATTACTACTGGCATTAGGTTATTCTGGCAGCCTCTGGAATTTTTTACTTAAAAAAAAAAAACCCACCGAAGTTCTTTTAAAAAAAGACAGGTAAAGGAAAACTCTAAAATTGACCCGAAATGTTTATTAAAATAATAAAATCCTGTTTTAGTTTTTCATTAATTCACCTAGCCTCTTTTCCTTTAACAGGAATAGCGGCATAAAAATGGCTAAACCCTAAAATGTGTTGTTAAATTGTTTAAATCCAAAAAAAGTTGAAATATACAGCCGTCAACTAGTATGCAATATTTTAAAAACATGTTTATTGCAAAAATAATAAACATTTACTATAGATAACTGAGAAAATAGACAAGGAAAAAAAATAAGGACCCATAATCTATCATCCTCTGAATCTTTTTTCTCCATTTAATTTTGAATAAACATTTATCATAGAGAAGTTCTTTGTTAATATAAAAATTTCATGTTTAAACTGATATTGCATTCTTAAAGACAATGGTATGGAAAGGAGATGAAACTTTACACCCTAGAGTATTCTACCCAAAATGAACCAAGTTAATGTTCCTATGAGTATACATTTCCATTAATTGTGATTTATGAAAACCTATGTCTATATACTTTTCTCCTATAATAATTTATGATTTTATTAACATTTAAACCCAATAAAAATCTTTATAGAATTTTTAAGTACCATGAAGAATACAGATGAAAAAGTAGACATGTAAGCAGAAGTAAGAAAAATATTATAACCTGAAATAATTTAATCGCTCTTGCCTATGAATATTTTCAGTTTTTCAAAATAAATTAGGACCTGATTTTAAAACAAAGCCTGAGTAACAAAATGTTTATAATGTCTCATGGAAATCAGAAAGACCTGATTTTGAACTCACCTGTGTTTTTTAGCATATTGTCAACTTCAAATTATAACGATTTAACCATTTGAAGAAAAAAGATATTTCTCTTTCCCTATCTGGGTATAATGGAGTGCAGAAAAAATGAGAATATGGGTGTGAAAATCTACTAGGATACATATAAGTTTGTAAGCTCATGTTTTAAATATAATGGTTGTCAATCTGCAAATTCAAATGTGTCATTCAAATTAGTTAGCAAAACAAACCTAAGGCCCTGAAGATGAACCTCTTTTTCCGCCTCTAAAAAAGGTGACCTTTCTCAGTTTAATCTCATTTGTTACTTTACAACATTAGTCTGTGTTTTTTTCCATTATACGGTATACACAAATGAAGGCATGAAGGCTATGATAAGGTCTAATAAGCTTGTGGTATAACAAAAAAAAGTCTTTACTGCAACTGTGGAGAAAAATGAAATGCCTAAATAAGCTGTAAAAGATAAACAGCAAGTAGAATTGAGAGAAGAGCTAAGGATGCATTTATTCACTATGAACCAAATTACTATAAATTGAGTACATTCACTCCAAGGTAAAAAAAATTTTTTTAAATTAGAAACCCAGGAACTCAACTGACCATAAGAACTAGAAGAAAAAAGATATCATTTTTCTTCCTCCAAAATGTATTTAGTACCTTTAAGGAGTGAGGAAAATGGGAGGGGGGAAATCTAGAGAGATGAATCTTGCCAGATAGTGGAAACTTTCAACATACCCACATCTGAAAAAAATGTATAGCTTATTTCAAAAATCACAACATAAAAGGAATTGACTCCTTCATTTTGAAACAAAACAATGAAAATTAACATGACCTTAAAGCTAGGGAAAATTGGCTCATTTATAGTCAGCTAGGAAAACTACTCAGAAGGGATACTAAAGCTTAAATAAATGCTTCACATTTCAGAAGGCTTCCTGAAACTAAATTAAATCATAGTAACTCAAAATGGATAGGGCCATTTCCTACAGGGTCGTCGTTCAAGCATTTCTCCTACGAAGTTAAGTCAAAATAAAGGAAAGTTAGAAAAAGTGTCTTCCTCATCCCAAAATAAACTGAACTGTATTTTTTTCTAAAATATTTTTATCAGTTACCCAATCTTAGTCCTATAGTTTAATTCTTTGTTTCATACATTATCGAAGAGAAATAAGACACTTAAATGAAGTAAAATAAGGTAGTAGGAAATAAAAACTATAGGAATGACCCTAGTCTTCTGTTCTCTCTTTTTTGTTTTTTAATTTTTATTGGGGTACAGTTGATTTACAATGTTGTGTTAGTTTCAGGTGTACAGCAAAGTGAGTCTGTTATACATATACATATACATATATCCACTGAGTTTTAGATTCTTTTCCCATATAGGCCATTACAGAGTATTGAGTGGAGTTCCCTGTGCTATACAGTAGGTCCTTATTAGTTATCTATTTTAGTGAATATATACAGTAATGTGTGTCAATCCCAATCTTCCAATTTATCCCTCCCCCTTCTTACCCCCCAGTAACCATGTTTACTTTCTACATCTGTAACTCTATTTCTGTTTTGTAGATAAGTTTATTTGTAGCCTTTTTTTGATTCCACATATAAGTGATATCATATGTTATTTTTCTTTCTCTGTCTGACTTACTTAGTATAACAATCTCTAGGTCCATCCATATTGCTGCAAATGGCATTATTTTGTCCTTTTTTATGGCTGAGTAACATTCCATTGTGTGTGTATATGTCTGTGTGTGTGTGTATACACACACACACACACACACACACCACATCTTCTTTATCCATTCATCTGTGGATGGACATTTAGGTTGCTTCCATACCTTGGCAATTGTAAATAATGCTGCTATGAATATTGGGGTGCATGTATCTTTTCGAATTAGTGTTATTGTTTTTTCCATATATATACTCAGGAGTGGAACTGTCAAGTCATATAAAGGAAATAAAAGCAAAACTAACCAAATGGGACCTAACTAAACTTAAAAGCTTTTACACAACAATGCAAAGAAAACCACTGACAAAGCAAAAAGACAACCTATGGAATGGTAGAAAATATTTGCAAATGATATGACCAATAAGGGATCAATATGCAACATATATAAACAGCTCATACAACTCAACATTAAAAATAAAAATAAACAACCCGATTAAAAAATGAGAAGAATTGAATAGACATTTTTCCAAAGAGGAAATGCAGATAGCCAACAGGCACATGAAAAGATGCTCAACACTGCTAATCATCAGGGAAATGTAAATCAAAACCACAATGAGATATCATCTCACATCTGTCAGAATGGTTATCATCAAAAAACAAAAAAAACACAAATAACAAATGTTGGCAAGGATGTAGAAAAAAGGAGGCAGTGTAAATTGGTGCAGCCACTGTGGAAAACAGTATGGAAGTTTCTCAAAAAAATAAAAATAGAACTACTATATGACCCAGCAATTCCATTCCAAGGTAACTCTTTGTTTAAAAAATGATTATTTATTTATTTAGGCTGTGCTGGGTGTTAGTTGCAGCACATGAGATCTTCATTGAGGCATGTGGGATCTTTCACTGTGGCATGTGGGATCTTTCACTGTGGCATGCGGGCTCTTCGCTGTGGTGCGCGGGCTTCTCTGTAGTTGTGGTGTGTGGGTTTTCTCTCTCTAGTTGTGGTACACGGGCTCCAGAGCACATGGGCTCTGTAGTTTGCGGCACATGTGCTCTCTAGTTGAGCTGCGTGAGCTCAGTAGTTGTGGCACATGGGCTTAGTTGCCCTGCGGCATGTGGGATCTTAGTTCCCTGACCAGGGATTGAACCTGCATCCTCTGCATTGTAAGGCGGATTCTTTACCACTGGACCACCATGGGAGTCCCCTCCAAGGTAACTCTTATACTGTAAATTTAGATAGATAGATAGATGGATGGATAATAAGTAGGTAGACAGATAGGTACAGATATAGGTATACAGATGACAATATCTAGTTTTAGAAGTCTACTCAAAGGAAATAATCTGAAAAGTAAATAATTTTGTTCAGCTATGTTCACAGCAGTGTTATCAACAGATATGACAGCAGGCTATGTTGGAACAGTTGCTACTGGACTTGCCATCTTGCCAAAAACAACCAAAAAACTCTGCAAAGTATGTGAAACAAATGTTTTCATACATTGGGAAAAGTTAGCAAAGACGGTGGTTTCAACACTTAAACATTCTCCTGAAGGTCCTAACAATAAAATAAGGGGGGAAATTGAGTGTGCAGACTACAAAGGAAGAAGTAAATCTATCTTATATCTTAATTCACAGAAGATATAATCACATTATGTAGATAATTCTAAGAAATTCATTGAAAAGCTACCAGAAATAATAAATTAATTTAGCAAGATCATAGTATATATGTCAATAGAAAAATATCACTCACATACACAGTGATATGTACACACCTACACAGTGAAAACTACAAAATATTGCTGAGAGAAATTAAAGAACACCTTAGTAAACAGAAAGATATACCATGTTAATTTATCAGAATAAATGAATACCGTTAAGAGATCAATTTTCCCCCAAATGATCTACAGATTAAACACAATCCCATTCAAAATTACAGGAGGTTTATCTGTATGACTTGACAAGGTGACTGCAAATTTTACATAGAAATGCAAAGGAGGAGAAGAAGGATGAAAGGAGGAAGAGGAGAAGGGAGAGGAGGAGGAGAACGAAAAATTTAAAAAAGAACAAATTTGGAGAATTTGCACCGCCTGATTTCAAGCCTTACTATAAAACTACAGTAATGAAGGCAGTCTGCTATTTATTACCTTAAGCGTAGACATATAGATTGAGGAATTTACTAGAGTCCAAAAATAAACCCACACATATACGGTTAATTATTTTCAACAAAGGTACCAAAGTAATTAAATGGGGAAGGGATTATCTTTTCAAAAATTGGTGCTGGAACTAGTTAAACACATGGGAAAAAACTGAACCAGTACCCTTACCAAACACCATACACAAACAACTAAATGGGTCAAAAGCTGAAACTACTTTTTAAAAAAAACTTTTAGAAGCAAACACGGATGAAAATCTTGGTGACCTTGGAGTAGTCAAAGACCAGTTAAGAAAATAAAAAGGCAAGCCACCAAATGGGAGAACACATCCACAAAACTTGTATATATCAAACAAAGATGTTGTATCCCAAATATGTAAGAGCTCTTACCACTCAAATATAAGAAAAAAGAAATGACCTACTGATAGACACCATATGGATAAATCTAAAATGCATTACATTAAGAGAAAAAAGACTCAATACGTTACATGCTGGCTGATTCAATCTATATGACATTATGAAAAAGGTAAAATTATAGAATTAGAAAATAGATCACTGATAACCAGGAACTGTGGGTAAGTGGAGGAGCTAATTACAAAGAGGCAGCATTAGGAAATATTGTGAGGTGATGGAACTGTTCCGAATCGTGTTTATGGCAGTGGTTACAAGATTGTATGCTTTTATCAAAACTCACAGGCAGTACATCAATGATAGTAAATTTTACTGTATATAAATAAATAAAAAGAACTATAAGAAAACTACAAGGAGGTAGCAATACTCAGACATCAAAATGGCTAAAACTAAAAAGAGTAACAGTAGCAAACGTAGGTTAGGATGAGGAGCAACTAGGACTTTTATACATTGGTGGAATGTTCAATGGTACAACCACTTTAAAAAACAATTTAGCAGTTTCTTGTAAAATTTAAAATAGACTTGTGATACAACCCAGCAATTCCATTCCTTGATTATTTACCCAAGAAAAATGAAAGCGTATGTCCACACAAAGACTTGTTCACAACACTCATAGCAGAGGAAGTGGGGGGAAACTCTGAAGACAATTTTCTCCATCTGACTCAGTACTCAGTACCTTTCTCACTCATAGCACTTCTCCTCTTCCTCTCCTAGGTCTCCAGCTCCCTAAAAGTGCAGGAGCTTTTTGTTTGAGGCTCCTGCATCAGTGAGATGACCTGATCCCCAAGTCTGTGCTGATCCACCAGACCTGCAGTCACTGCATGGAGAAAAATGTAAATGGGAGGGAAGGGGAGTTGGCACTTTCCCTGATATAGTCTCTTGCTTATCAATCATAATAAGCAGTTAAGGGGTTGTTATTTTCATTTTGGCTTGCTTGTTTTAACTGGCTACTAAGACACCTAGCAGTTCAGCTGAGTTCCTAACAACATGATGATTTAAATAGGTGCAAATTATTTCTTGATGAAATTTAACTTTTTTTTTTAATGTCAGCAAATAGGAATGGGATAGGAGCTCCTCAATCTGTTACTGTGTAAAACTTAAAGCTAACATAAGAGCGAAATAGTAAATATATTCCCCAAAAGATAGAGTGCAAAAAAAAAAGGATATTTTCTCTTACCACTTCTATTAAACTTGTACTGGAAGTCTTAGCCAGTACAATAAGGTGGAGAGCAGAAAAAGGCATATGGATTGAAAAGGAAAAACAACTCTATTTTTCAGATGATATGATTATGTACATGGAAAATACAGACTACTAGAACCTAATGAATAATCTTAGCAATGCTGTTCTATATCTTGATTGACTACACTTACTATTGTATGCATCTGTCAAGACTCACAGAACTGTGCATAAAATGGGTGAATTTTACAATATATAAATCATACCCTAAAAAAGAAAAAACAGTAATATCTTAGGGTAAAAAGATCAATATATAAATGAATGTCTATATCTTAGCAACAAACTAAAAATACAATTTTGAAAATTATACCATTTACTATACAAGCATATGCATAGGAAGAAACTGACCAAATGCTGAGCATGACTTCTATGATGAAGGTAATTACAGAATATCTCAATTAAAGGAGAGATGTGTTCATAGATTGGGAAAATCAATAATTTTAAGATTTCACTTATTCCTAAATTGATCCATAGAATTATTGCTATCCTTACCAAAATCTCAAATAGTTTTTTAGTAAAAATTTACAAGATGAATCTAAAATTTATATGGAATAAACATTCAAGACAATAGTCAAGACAATCTTAAAGAACAAATTTGAAGGACTTACACTACAAAATTTAAAGCGTTATTACAATGCCAAAATAATGAAGAATGCATAATATTGGAATAAGGATAGACAAGCAGATCAACAGGCCAGACTAGTAAGTTCTGACCAAGACCTATACATTCAACTGATTTTTAATAAAGCCATCAAACCAAATCAATGAGAAGAGGTATTTCTTTTCAATATATGGTACTGGAACGACTGGTTATCTATATAGAAAAAAATGGTCCTAAAGACAACTGAAACTATAAATATTCTGGAAGAAAACATATGATAATATCTTTGCAACCTTGGAGTTTAAACATTTTTATAGAAGACACAAAAGGCACTGAAAGGAAAGGGGCATGGCGGAGCTTGGGTAATGGAAATGTTCTATATCTTGACCTGGATGGTGGTTACCAAAGTGTATACAATTAAAAATATATATATTTGAGCTGTTCACCTAAGATCGGTACATATCACTTTATGTAAATTACACTTCAATAAAATAACTGTTAAAATGCAAAAATTAAAGTGTTCATAGAAGCTTTACGTGTAATAGACAAGCCGTAAATAACCCAAATATTCATCAACACGTGAACAGAAAAACACAGTGTGGTATATCCATATAATGGAATATGACTCAACAAGAAAATAATGAACTACGGATACACATTACAATGTGGATGAATCTCAAATGCTGAAAAAAAAAAAGATCCAAAACAAAGAAAGTGTACATATGACTCCATTTATATGACTCTAGAAAACAAAATTAATGTACAGAAAGCAGATCAGTGGTTACCTGGGGATGGGGGATAGGAGCAGGAAGGGAGAGAGGGACTACCAAGAGGCATGAAAATCTTCAGGAGTGATTTATATGTTCATTATTTTTAATGTACTGGTGGCTTCACAAGTGTACACATAAGTCACAACTCCTTAAATTGTACACTTCAAATATGTGCACTTTATTTTATGTCAATTATACCTCCGAGTTACTTAAAAATTATAGAGACAAGGATTTGAGCTCAATAAAAAAGAAAGTTCCTTCCAACAACCAGAACAATAGAATTTAGAGTGGAAAGAGACTTTGTGGGTATTGCTGACAACGTAGCATCTACCCTCTCTTTGAGCACTTTTAGTAATGGGTCATTCCTGTTACTAAATAGCTTAATGGTTAGAAAATAATTGATATCAAGAGTTCCTATAACTTAACTAATTGATTCTAGGTCTTGTCTCTTGGCAAATAAATCTACCCTTCCCCAAAATTCAAAATTCATTCCGCAATTAGCTATTGAGAATCAACTACATACAAGGAACCAGTCCATACACTGTGACGAATACAAAGATATGTAAGCCAAGAACTCTGGTTTTATGGGTTTTCCAATTTGGTATCTAAAAATAACTGTAACTTTAGCTCATAGTCTTTCTTCATCAGTGTCTCCTCTGCTGTGGTTTGTATAGTGAGAATGTTTCTGACTTGTCAATTAGACTGAAGATTATAGGAAAGATACAAGTACAATCTAGTACATTTTCTATTTGGTATTTTAACTCTATCTACTAGGATGAATAAAATTACAAAATCATATCACCAATCCCTAAACCAATGTGGTATACTGGAGAGAGGAATGGAATAATATTACTTCTCTGCCTCTGCAACTAACAAGCTGCATCTTTCATCAATCACTTTCCTGTAAAATGATGGGAGCTGGTCTCTGTAGTGGTTTTCAAACTTTATAAGACCCTTTTACTCTCTTAAAAATCACTGAGGACCCCAAAGCTTTTGCTTATGTGGGTTACATCTATCAGTATGTACCATATAAAATAAAACTGAGTAATAATTAAAATAATTATTTCTTTATTCATTTAAAAGCAACAATAATGAACTCATGGGCCTTCCCTGGTGGTCCAGTGGGTAAGACTCTGCGCTCCCAATGCAGGGGGCCCAGGTTCCTTGCTCTCTGGTCGGGGAACTAGATCCCGTATGCATGCCGCAACTAAGAGTCCGCATGCCCCAGTGAAGATCCCGCGTGCCGCAACTAAGACCCGGTGCAGCCAAAATAAATAAATAAATAAACAAACAAATATTTAAAAAAATAATGAACTCATTACATGTTAACATATATTATGCATTTTCATGAAAATAATTATATTTTCCAAAACAAAAAAAAAAGGGAGAAGAGGGATTGTTTTACATCTTTTTTGCAAATCTCTTTAATGTCTGCCTTGATAGAAGACAGCTAGATCTTCATATCTGCTTCTGCATCCGTTCTGTTGCAATGTTATTTTGGTTGAAATATATGAAGAAAATCTGGCTTCATGAAGTTATATATTTGGAAAACTGAGTATTTTAATACCTTTTTAAAATAACTGTAGATATTCTTTGATACTATGCCAAAATTCTGCAAGTGGTAGACAAAAGAGTCTACCTAAAAGAAGGTAGGTTGCAACATAGAATCTGATACCTTATCTATTTAATTTTTGTACTCAATTACGTTAAAACTGATTGATCTAACTTGTCTTTCAATGGATCTTTTAGCCATCATGATTTTGTAACATCATGCATTAGTCATTTGGAAAATATTAGTTCAGTGGGATTTGCAGAACTTCCAAATGTTAACATATTTTATTACATAATATAAAAAAATCATACACATTAATATAGTTACCAATCTCACTAGAAAAGGCTAAGTTTTGGAAAGCTATCAAGCCCATACTCAAGATTCAAGTTTTCTAAAATTCTAATACTTGAAAAGCTCAAATGTTTTCATTGGCAACAAACACTGCCAGTTGTCTTCCTTGAAGTGACAGACTCACTTTGCTCATTTTCAAGAAAATTCCTGCCAAATACTCAAGTCTGAATAACCACAGTTTGTCTCAGTTGTTCTTTCAAGTAAAAATGTGTTCCAGGCAAAAATCAGCTAGTTCAGCCCCCAACTCACACAACTCACAAAGCACAAGAGCTTTTCCTAGAAATGATGTTACTTCAGCATACAGAAGCGTTTTCTGTACAATTCCCATTTTTGTCATACAGAAATTTTAAAATATCTGTACTCAAGGGTCAAGATCGAATAAAATCAATGCTACATTGAGGACATTGTTAAGTAAAATTGGCTTTTTGTCCTCCAAGATTATGAAGAATACAGCTACTAGGACAATTTGGTATACTGCACTGTCTTACCCATCATCAGTGCAAATGTCAATACAGTGAAAAAGGCGAAACAGTCTTCAAATTATTGTTCAAATAGTCCTCATGTTCCTCCTGATAGGACGTCAGGAATCTCAGGGGTCTTCAGATCACACTTTGAGAACCACTGACCTAATGTCCCTCCAATGCTAAAATATCTATAGTTACGTAAATAGCCAACATCTTTCATTGGTACAACTCTATAAGACATTAGTTTCCCTATTAAGAAAGACATCTTACATTTAACAAATACATCAAATTCTTACAAATCTTTTAGTCAACTGATCCTGACAACAAACTCATGAGGTTGTGAAGCAGGAACTATTTATTCCTTCCTAAAAGAACCTTGATTTTATTCAAATTTTCCCACCCTCTAACTTTTCCAGGCAGCAATGTGCTTTGGTGTGTTGCAGGGGGAGGTGGCAGTGTAAGTCACTTGTCTAACTCTACATTTATGGTCCTATTCCACTTGCCAATGTACTGGTGTAAAGTAATACAATTCTAACCAGTCAGATGTAAGGGTGAAGGTATGGGACTCCTGAGAAAGTTTTCACTGCTTATAAAAAGGGACACAAATGAACAGTTCATACTCTTCTTCTATTAGGCATTGTGGCATCTGCATGTGATCCCTGGAACTGCAGCAGCAATCTTGCAAGTATGAGGGGCACGAATCTGAGACAGTAAGCTGATAGGCAGAGTATGGCAGAGGAGAAAGTGGAAAGAACCTGGGTCACTATTTGGCTGAATTAATTAATTTTGGAGGTACTCTACCTCCAAACTTCTTGTAATATGAGTTAAAATTTTTCTCTGTTAAGGCAGTTGAATTAGTGTTTTCTACCACTTGCAACAGAAAACAACTTGATATAAACAGGCACTACTATGCCTTTCACATACAGAAGTGTTTTAGATTAGATTATGAGATTAGATTATGAGATTTAGATTAGATTATGAGATTATGGACAGAGAAGGACTTCTCCTCCTTTAGCAAGTCCTGGAGAGCTCAAAATACAGAATACACGAAACAATTTTTCACTAGTGTCCCACTCTTAATACCATCTTCCCCCGCCAAAGTTCCAATATCTCCTTCAGGATTCCATTAATGTCACACACACTATAAGAAATTTTGGAAGCAAATCAGCCAGTTCTGTTAACATATATGAAGAGTGTCATTTGACTGAATTATAAGATGATACAAATGCCAACAGAATTTCTTCCAGTTCTATTCTAGTACTCACTGTCATAAAACCAATTCCATTAACCTGACTAGCACTTGCTCAAAAAAGGTGCTTAAGTCTCTCTACAAGTTAAAAAGTAAAGCAAATGATTTAGTAAATTTTTTTAAGTTAAAAATTAAATTTAGCAAAAACCTGTTTCTTTTGTAACATTTGCCTTTGGTTGTCTTTCGTTAGCAAATAGCAAGGGATTTAAGGTTCCCTTTTCAACAGGGTAGCAGGTACCATTACAGACTACACTTTTGGTAAAAGGCCAGCAGAAGCTTCTAAAGGAACCAAGGGCAGTTGGACCTATACAGATTATGAAGGTAAATTAACTCAAGCATTGATGCATAAAATGAGAATCTGGTTAAAATGAAAGAAGCTAATGTATCAGAGATCACGCTAAAGATGCCTCTCCAAAACACCTCAAGAATTACTGCTATTAAAAACAATCTTTGTAATGAGGATTTAGTTAAGTGGTTGGGTGGTTCATTTATAATGTTAATTAGAAGAGAATTTATTTTCAAAAATCACTTCTGTTCTATGGTTGCTATTGTCAGAAGGGGATGAGATGATGGAATGATTACATTTTAAAAAGAAAATCATTAGAGGATAGAACCAAATCTGCCAACCAACTGGCAATCAGTTGAGCATCAATTCTATAGTCACTGTACTAGATAGAAAAAGAATTATTAAGACTGTCTCATAGGTACTCTTTTATAGTACTGATAGGAATATAATTGGTAAAAACATTCTGGAAAGTAATTTGGCAAGAGCAGATCCCTATCATTCAGAAGCTTAAAGTTCAGCTATTCAAATGCCACCTGGAAAAGCCATAATGTGTAACAGTTTGTGATTTTGTGGAGGAATACATTTGAAATGCACAAGCCACAAGGCTATCATAAAGGCAGTAAAGTCACTTAGCTAGTGAGGAAACACAAGGAAAAGGTAAGGCGGGAGTGTTGCAAAATGGATGGGGGACCTCTCACTCCATAGGTACTTCCAAGTTTGTTGCTAAAAACAGGAGATGGGGGCTGGAATAGTATCACTCCAAAGTGGGAAAAACAGATTAGAAATTAATGGGGGGAAACTTCTGGAGTATCACTTAGGGAGGATGAAAGCAAGGGACAACAGTAGGCAAAGACACCGGCATTTAAGTGTAAAGCTCATAGGCAGCTATGGGGTAGGGGGTGGGGAGAGAGGGTAAAGGGGGTCTCCATATTCAGACGCATTCCAAAACTCTCCTGGGGGAGGGAGAATGTCAGTGAGTTTGGAGTATGTTACACCCTTGCTATAGCTAGGAAGAGGTCAGTGGGGGAGGTATTCATGGAATACAGGCTCCACCTTCCGTATAGGGGAGAAATGTAGGGGGATGCATGGTTTACAAAATTAAAATTTAGGTCCTTGAGGATGAATGGCCCAGGCAATTATAGCAAAGAGCTATTAAAGGATGAACTGGTGGGTAAGCCTATCTTTAGAATCAATTCATGTGACCAGTCATGGAAACGGTAATGGGAATTATTCAACTTTTCAACATGACTCTATTTTTCTGTACTACCGTGAATGAAATAGGAACTGAGGAAAATTTCATGAGCATGTTCTAGAGCTAAACTGCTCAATCACTTATTAACTGTGTGACCTCTGGTAGTTTTTTTAACCACCCTGTTGGCCTCAGATTCCTTGTACATAAAATGGGAATAATATTATCTACCTAAGACAGTATAACATAGTAACCACTAAAAAAAAAGTTAGCTATCATATTATCTGTTGATACAGCCTTTCTAAATGTCAGGGTCTACTGCATGTACCAAAGACTTTAAAAATACTGATGACCTTTAACCCAATAATTCTCCACGAAGGAGGCAGTACTAACAAAATAATACAAAATATGGAATAAGAATTGTTTATGGCCGTATTTCTTACAATGACTAAAAAAAACTTGAAATTTAAAAATATAGTCTATAAAAGTGAACATGTAAATTAACTGTGGTGTGTATAAATACAAATTGTATGCAATCATTTAAAAATAATACTTTTAAACTAAGAATTTTAATAACATGGGAAAATAATAAGTGAAAAAACAATAGCATATAAAATTGTATATATCGTAATCCCAACTTTTAAAAAAGTTTAATCAATCTACTTTTTAAAGAAAATATTAGATACATAAGAAGGAAGATCATCAAAACAAAAATATAGGTTATTTCTGTGCTGTTGGTAGAACTGTGGAGAGATATTTATTTTCTTCTTTATAATTTTCTCATTTTTCAAGTTTCCAACATTAAGCATGTATTATTTTTGTCATCAGACAAAATCAACATGTAAGTTTGTTGAATGAACAAATATACAGTTCTTGCCCTCAAAAAGTCTATAATCTAATAGGGAGAAGACATAAAATCCCATGAAACAAAATGCTTGTAAGACCAAATACATTTAGATACTAGACAAGAGGCTAAATATGACAAATGTTCAAAGAAGGGTAAAATCAGCAACTGATTTAATAGTAAGGGAAAGCTCCACAGAACTATTTATCTATGCTCACTAGCATGGAAGCTCCATGAAGGCAGGGACCCTGTCTATCTTATTCAGTTTTATCTATAGTGTCTAGCACAAAATGATTTTGTGGATAGTACATATCCATGAGGGGAGAAATAGAACAACATAAATATAATTCTTAAGTACTTATGAGTTGCTGAATAAATATCTGCTGAATGAATGTAAATGTTATGCTGAAATTGAGGAAAGATTTGGACCCACAGGATTCTAAACAAGATGGAGAGCCAAAACATGTATGTAATGTGGGATGAACTGGGAGACTGGGTTTGACATATATACACTAATATGTACAAAATAGCTAATAAGAACCTGCTGCATAAAAAAATAAATAAAATTTTTTAAAAAATGTATGTAATGCTCAAGGGATTATAGGGAAGTTCACCTAGGCTAGAATGGAGGGAGTATATTGTAAAATGTAATGAAAAATAAGGATGAATGAAGGGAAAGATCATGCTAGACCTTGCAAATCAGGCAGAGAATCTGAGAGTTAATGAAATAAGAAATGGCAAGTCAATAACTAGTTTGTAATGACAATAATGGAATCTAATTGAAATCTTATTGAGCACTTACTATGTACCAAGTACTATTCTAAACGCTTTACGTAACTTCTCTCATTTTATCCTCAAAACAATGTGTGACATAGGTACCACTGGTCCCCTTTTGCTAATGAGGAGATTAAAGCTCAGAGGTTACTACCTGTCCGAAGGTCACACATCCTCCACTCAGACTCCAGATCTGACTCTAGAGGGCAATTTCTTAAAGACTCTGTATAAGACCACAAAATATGCCTGAAGAGAGGTACCAGAAAGCAGCGAGATCCCATAGTATCAAAGAGGTATGTTTATTCTGTGATTTTGGACTGGAATCAGAGATATCAGTGCAAATTCATGGTTTTGTAAGAAATACAGAAGTGGGTATGTGTCTATGTATATATACATATATTCCCTAGTTTTATCTGCTGAGAAGGCCTAGAAGCAATGACACCCCAGTAATAATGAGCATGCCAAGCACCCAGATCTTGATCTCTAAATACTATTACTCAACAAAAAGAATCAGAGCTCCTTAGAAAAATGGCTCATTCCAGGGCTGGGGCAGGGAAAGTAGAAAATGAGTCTGGAATACCTTGTGGTACCAGAATGTAAGAGAATGCTCAAAAAATGATGGGACACACTGAAAGGACACAGGAACCAATTGGAAGGGGCTTCTATTGACCAAATCTGGGGTTATTTCAGCAAAAAAAAGGAAAAATAGCATAATTCATTATAGTTCATAGAATAAAACAAGTAGCCATAAGTCCATACTATTATAAATAAATCACTGAATAAATAGAAACAAACAGAAAAGAAGGTAAAGTTCTTTGTTACATTAGAATTCAACAAATAAATGCAGAAAACGTTGATAACTGAAGATCACCATTTGAAAAATATCACAGCAGTAATTATTCAGGTCAGAATCCTCAACAGATGCTAAAAGAGTGGGCAAAACTATAATGAGAAACAAGAAATGTACATTGTCTTGCAATATTGCCCCATATAGTCTTAGAAAATCTGGTCGCTTTGTAATTACAGAGGGAGAAACAGTGACTTTACAGTGGATAAACCTGGCAGACACAACCTTGACCAACTTATCAATTTTAACTCAAGGTAGAGTCTAATATGTTGAACATACATACATCAAAAGCCAAGTAAAAACACAGGAAAAAAAGGTACACACTCTTTACAGTCACAGGACACATACATATACAAATACACACACAAGACTTAAGTTATAGAGACAGTTGAGTGAATAGAATTGGATATGATGGGTGGGTAAATTGGTAAAACAAAAGAAGTGAGTTGAACATCTTAAGCAAAGTATTCTACCACATACACGTACTCTGTCTTATCACAATAGACACGCTCCTGAAAAGTTCAGTATATTTAAAATTATTATGGACACTAATTACAAATATAATAAGACAAATCTTTCTTCAAAATAATCACCTACCACAAAATTACACTTGTTCTATAAATCTAACCTTTTATATATGTAATTATATAAAATCATACAATCTGCAACAAGCAATTGCTTCTAGATTACTTTTAAATTATCTCTCTATAAATAGACATACATATAGAGATCAAACTCTGATCTTTTTATTCTAATCCCAGAGCTGTTTCCATTACAACATGATGCTTCTCCTAACATCAGCAGGAAGAGATGTAATCCCCATTATATTTTCCATTTCACCTCCTGTGTCTCCCCCTAACTCAAAAAAAAGTGCAGAGATCCAAATACTCTGAACAGCAAATACATCTCTATAGACCACATACAAAGGAGGCAGTATAGGACAGTCATTAAGGGTAAAGAATTTGGAGTCAAATTGCCTGGATTCAAATTTCCAGCTCTACAACTTGCTAACTATGTTATTTTTGGCACATTACTTAACCTCTGTGATCTGTAGCTCCTTGATCGGTAAAGTGGGAATAACAATAGTATATACTTCATAGGTCTGTTGTGAAGATTAAACATGATAATGTACATTTCCATATTAGCACAGTGCCTGGCACACAGTAAACATGCAAAAATGTTAAGTTATGATAACAATGTCAACAAATTCTCCCTGTGGAGCAGTATACTTCAGATGAAAAACTGTTCCATGGCCACAAACCACACTGCTACCCTTAACAAGTTGTTGCTCTTAGTCACAAGGGAGATAGTACATTTAAAGAAACTTATCCACTCCACTGCGCGCGTGCGCACACACACACACACACACACACACGAAGTTACTAAAAATTGTATACTAGTACTAGAATTTAACACACCATATTCATAAATCTAAGTGTATATCCTACTAACAGAGAGTCAGCACAGGTACCTTTACATAAAAGTACGTATTTCCATCACTAGAACTGACCTTTCCAACTAAATTTGCCTTCTTCCTTTATTGCTAACCTTTCGGAATAAGAGTTACTTTATTCCACCTAACAAACTCTCCACCTAAAAAATTTTCCACATATTTGTGATATCCCAATTTGGCATGACTTCAGAGATAAAGAAATCACTTAACTATGAAAAATTAAAGCAATTTAAGTAGCAATGCTCTTCCTGGTATAAAAGTCCCAATACTAGACTACTTCAGTCAACAAGCAGCCCCACTACCATCCAGTTTACTCTGGAGAAGGTCACCAATATCCCCAGCACTAGTATGGAAAGCAGATACCATTCATATCTCTGAGATGATTAAAACATTACTCTAACTAGGATATTAATGTGTGAAGCAGAAAAAACAAACCCTGGTTTTATTAGAGGCACATTATACTAATGATAGGGAAATGGGGTCTAAAATGTTCTTTAAAAATTATATAGGAGCAAAATAAATAAATAATTGCATAGGAGAAAAAAGGAAAAAAAAACTGCCTGGTGTCTTCTGTAATTTCTTTATGAACACTCAATTGTTAAAGAGTCCAAGAAAACAAGCTTGCTCCCAAATTTTGTCAATCATAAAAAGAAATTTCATTTTTAACATAACATGATTTAATATAATCTGACATAAAGTACAGCTATACATACCTGTATGATTGGTATCTGGTGTACATTTATTAATAGCAACGTCAAAAGTAAAAAACGAGAAATACTTAATCAAACATCCACAAAATCTTTGCCCCTGGGCCAAATGCCACAAGCAGTAAACACCAAGATGATGTTTTTAAAAGGAACTATTTTCAACAACACAATTGTAGTTTTATCCAAGGGCCTGCAGCCCTACTGAGTGGCTAAACCTTAGCCCATTAAGAAGCTCTGCATCATAAAAGCAATTTTAAATTATCTATCTACTTTGATGGAGGAATAATTATGGCATGTGTAATTAAAAATATTTGATATGCATGGTTTTTCAGCAGAATTGCCATTATTATGTTGTGCTTAGAGTAATATGAAAGTTACTTTTCTCATACCTTGAGTACACACTTTCTGGAGGATGGGAGGAGGGCAATGTAACCTGAGGCATGCTGAGTGTATAGAACAGCTAGACAGCTAACTTACAAGTGGACCCACGTAAGCTATATAACACAGCAGTTGCATATAAAGAATTGATAGTCACTCAACCATGTGAAGGCCTAAGCCATGATCTCATATTAACGTGTTTTTAAAACCACCCATTATGTTCACTCAAATATAACTTTTAAATAATTTGTCACACACTTAATTCTCTATTTAGAGGTTAAGTGAAATTAAGGATGATGGGTTTCAGTCTGGAGAACATTTTCTCTGACAAAGCCATTCATTCCTTTAGATCTGCCTCTCATCCCCAGAAGGATAGTGGGTGGGACCTAGATACCCTTCTAAGAGATATATTAGGATTTTAATTCTACATTCCTAAAACTGAGTGGAAGTTTTTGCTCTGTCATTTCACGTGTACTTCCCTCCTCCACTCTCCTTTAAACCAGAACACTCATTCTCCTGTGAAAAAGAGACCGTTCTTTTCCTTTAAATAGGTGATGGGCAAATTCTCAATTTGTTTCAGGTGCCTTAGTAAGCTAAAAAAAGTAAACAACAAAAACTGAGAACTTAAAAAAAAAAAAAAGATGCAGAAAAACCGAAGCCTGAAGCCATCCGTCTTTACCTCATTCTTCTCGGTATGTTACCTGAGCATTTGCAACAAGGATGTCAAGAGGGAAGCAGTCTCTACAGAGGCTTTACTGACCAGAGGTGAGGGTAGGTTCATGTTCCTTAAGGAAAAGGCAAAAGGGAAGAACTTCACGGGCGCGCTTAACACTTTGGTGGAAGGTGGATTTTAGAAAGGCCAAAATAGTAAACTATCCACAAAGTTTAAAGAGTGCGTGGATTGGGCACAACTAGTGAAAAGGTTAGCGGGCATGTAGGGAAACACTCGAGGTGGGAGGGTGCGGAGGAAAAGTTTTAAATATCCACCAGAGCTTAGTTATCTATTAACATGCATCCTCCTCCCCAGGCTCTGCTCTTGCCCCCAGAGCAGCTAGCTGCAGGGAAAGCAAGCAGCCCTATTTTTAAACACTTAAATCTCTCCCTTGGACTTCAGAAGGCTTGAGTTACTAGCGTTGTAAATAATGTTTCTTCCTAAACAAGTGAAGGCACACCTGAATTCCCTAGCCGAGGCCCAGGAGAAAGGAAGGTAAAGGCACAAAAAGTGATTTCAGCGTGAGAGCGAGGTGATGGGATGGGGGTCGGGGGTAGAAGGAAGGACTTACCGCAGCCTCTGCGGGCTGCCCCCAAAGACTCAGGGCCAGTAAGAACAAGCCGGCAGCCAGGCTGACTCCACGCAGTTTCATTCTTCTCCGGCTCCCGCAGCTCCTTCAGCACCCGCACGAAATCCCTGGCTGGCTCTGACCAACTGACATAATCTTGAGGGTTTATAGGGAGAGAGCTAGAGCCGGAGAGAGACAGCGAGGGTGTCCCAATTGTGCCGGTCGTCTTGGGTGAGGAGAAAGTAGGTTTTTAAGAGTGGAAGGGGAAAAAAAAAAAAAAAAAAAGCAGCAGCTATTCTTCCCTCCCCGCTCCCCTCCCCAAAGCCGGTCTCTCGGGAGCACTTTTCCCTTCTGTCCAGACTTGCAAACTTTTTCCTCGCGCAAGTCCCACAGATCTACTTTCCTCCCTCTCTTCCCCTGCACCGCCCCCTCCCCACCAGCCCTGGGGAATTTGAGGATCACTCCGCCACAGTTTTAGACCGCACCAGCAACCTGCGAGGGAGTGACGCTCAGTTATTTGGAGGAGGGAAACGTCCAGCCCAGTTGACTGTGCACCCTGACTCCCCCCGGGAAGCTTTTCTATTCGTTCACTTGCACCTTCCGTTGATACTCCTTTTCCCTGCCCAGTCCCACTCTCATTGGTGTGAGCACCAAAGCCAATTACAAATAGACCTGAGCTGGGACTATTTTTTGTAGCGGAGGGATCTAAGAGAACGGTTTCTTTATTGTTAATGATTAGAAACAAATTTTGGTGCCTGCTCCCAGGGCTGCTGGGGTTGTTTGCCTTCCACCTGCTCACAGGAGGGAGTTTCTACATACAACAGAAAATGTGAAAATATTAGAAACATATAAATATATTTATATAATTAAATATATGCTTACAGCTGAAGAATTAAGAAAATGAACGTACGTATACGTGTGTGAAGACTTTATGCATATTATATTCATATAAGATTTGGGAGCGTTCAGTAGATATGAGTAATTATTATGTGGTTGGATGTTATAGTAATACAGTCATATCTTTTTCTTTAGCTACATTGAATGCCATAATTAATATTTACCTCATACTAACATAAAAGGCATTGACTCTCATTGCAGATGTTTCTCGGAGAGATTTAGGGTAGGGGATTAAATAACTTTAGTGCAGTTTTCCTTAATACTAACACGGACACTTAATTGGAAATATTTGTATGGAGTTAATGGCAGTTGAATTGATGTCTCCCAAATAAAGTAGACTTGAACGTTACTTTGATAATTCTGACATTCAGATTTTTTAAAGCACCATCAGGCCCAGAAAATATTTTATGTGGACTCCTTGGGGGATCTTTTAGGGATTTCTTGACGAATTCTTCAGAACAGTTGTTATCTCACACCCTAGAATTTACCACTTTAGCGTCTTTCAGGGCTTTGGACCTATATCACGGGGGCCCACTTATCCTTAGGTTCAGCTCAGCTAAAGGTAGTTTTACAACCCCAGAAACTACCACCACCCCAAGAGGTTAGTGTGCAATAAATTAGAATGAGTGATATGCATTTGGGAAAGTGTGCAAAGGCCCATGTGTCTATGTGGGAGGAGTATGCCTTAATCTGTATATGTGTAACAATTAACAGTGCTTTAATAAAGTGTTTGATGCACAGTTGCTTACATCTTAGTGTGTAGGTCTGTGGGCCTGTGCGTGAAGCTGTGGAGATGCGTGGGAATGTTACGTGTAGAGGTGCCTGAAAGTGAGAAAGACGACCGGCTGCCCGAGGTAGGGGGGATGATTGACAGCAGACAGCCCCGCCCCCTTCCCCTCCATTCCTTCCTCCCCTGGTGCATGGAACTATCTTTTGAGTGCGGCAAGTTGTAGCGGGCACCGCTGACCGTGTTTCCCTTTGGGGCACCTCTTTATCTAGAAGCTGAGTTTAGTTTCTTCAGAAGTGAGCCACTTCGCCCCCCTACCCCATCCTCTTGAATAAGGAAACAGCCGCCAAGCATCCGATGAGCCGCGGCCGCGGAGCCGCTTAGCAGTCTCCCGGGACCCAGCTCCGGAGGAGCCGCAAGCATGCACCCTGGGTGAGCTGTTGCTGCCCCGAGCTCCTCTCCTCTTTCCTATTCTGGGCCACTTTGCCGGACCGGGACTATACTTGTACTTCTGTCATTACAGAGAAAGTTGGGGCAGGCAGCAAAAAGGGGTCGGGGGTCTATGGGCAGACGCAGGACCCCAGAGCCTAGAGAACCCATGTTATTCACCCTCCCTCCCGTTTCAGGTTGTGGCTTCTCCTGGTTACGTTGTGCCTGACCGAGGAACTGGCAGGAGCGGTGAGTCTCATCTCCCGACCCCTTTCCCTCCTCCTCCTTTGACCTCCTCCCCATCCCACCTCTTGTGTTTGTGTAAGGGGGTTGCAGAGGGTTGCGCCATGAAACGGAGTTCACATCATTCTCATTTCTACTGGGAGTTAATGGGGTTCTTAGAAAGGAATAGCACAGTGTCAGGCTAATGCCTTTGGGACTCAGGCATCTTTCTGTTCCAAAACTTCGTAAGGGGTTGGGAAAATAAAAGTAGAAGACACAAGAGGCACGCATTTCTGAGCGTCTTCCCGGACGACTTAAAGATGACTGACATCTGATGCCTTTCTCTGTATCGATCTCCAAGGCAGAAGAAATGTAATTTTCCCTGGCTTACAAGAACATGAATTGGCACACAAGTTTGAAAGTGGGAGGAGTATCCAAGAAGTGGGACTTGGAAGTACCGAGAATGTTGTTAGAAGTTAAACTTAAGTATTTTCTTGTGAGTCCTCTGACAGTACCAGGTGACAACATCTGGATTCTTTAACTGCCTGAACTGCACTGATACTACTAGATGATGTTCAGTTTCTGCCTGATGTTTCCTTTTACTGGTTTTCTCTATCATCAGAAAGTTAAAGTGGTTAGAATAGGAAAAAAAAATTCTAAAAGTTAACATTTCATAGGCTGTTTAGATATCATCCATCAAGTCAGCTAGGGGCTGCAGGCAAAGGATTTTCTGTAGACGTTTGGTCAAGAAAAGTTTAATAGATCCCAGAAAGTAGTAATTCCGATGGAATTACTAGAATAAGCTACCAAAAGTGGCGTGACCTGAATAATCAGAGATGCTGCAGTTTTCCAGACTCACTAGCAACTTACGCCTGCAGAAATAAAGTTAATCATTGAGTTCAAATATGAAGTTAACTATTGAGTACTGTTTCACTGTTCTATTTTAAAAATTCTTAATAATTGCCAAAGTCATGCATGTACTCTATATATGTGTGTATATATATATATGTATATATATGACAGCTAAATATATATTCCAAATATTTACTTTGTGAGTTTTGACAATTTTCACTGATTGGCTCTATTTTTAATACTTCAGATATTTTAAAATACTATTTATAGAGCCGTACTTAATTCAACCCAGTAAGATTACCTAATACTTTTATGGGAAAAAAATGGATTACTTTGTCCTGGTATATGTCTTTAAGAAAATATCAGAATAAAGTGAAATGACTTCTCTTATGAAAAGAGGATGATGCCAGAAAACTTGACTTTTAATGTTTTGTGACCCCTTAACTCAGAACATCAGCTTTTATGTAAGTAAATTGTAGATTTTGTAGGCAGAGGTATTGATCTAGTTTTCGGCACACTTCCCTTTCTGATTCCTGCAGTATACAAGTTTAGTTATATGTTACCTTGAGGCTCAATACTACATTTATTGAAAATGCCAGGTTTTGATTAGTTAACAATTTGTCTGGGAATCTTGCTACTTATAAAAATGTCATGCTTGGGCAGAATACCCTCCAGTAAAACCTTTATTTCAGACTCTGGCTGATCGTATTCAGTGTACTTTTGGGAAAAGCATTAACAAATCATTCTAGGAGATTTCCCAAACACTGCATCCTATCACTTGATAACTTTAAAAGTTACTAGAGGATGTTGCCTTCATTTCTGAGAAGTGTTGAAGCATGTCTCCAAAATCATCCACTACTTTGGTGTGTGGATTTTAGACTCTGTCCCATTGTTTTACCATGTCACCTGCTATGTCAGTGTGACTGACCTTGGTAAGACTAAAATAAACCTTGAGATACACTGACAGTACTTTATTTTTTGCCTTCAGTTCATAACTACTTCATTCACCTATTATTTACTTCTGCATTATATGTTTGACATTGTAAAGCTAATTTTTAATTTTTGGAAAAATGGCAAAGAGAAAGAGAAGAGTAACAGGATAAGTTCTCAGAAGGTGACTTTGCTGAGGGGAAGTTTTTTCCTTTGTATTCTTTGTACTGGATTATCATTTATATTAGCTGGTTCTCATCTTTTACTCTCAATTCCAGTTCATCATCTGGGTTTGTAATATTTTTCACCTTTCAGATGATTTTAAACATTTGAATTCTTTGTAACTTTTTGACTTATATTAGTGAAAAATAACATAAATAGATTGGCAGGAACTATGTTGTGCTTCACTATGACAAAGTCTCTTCACTGTGAGAGTTAAACGTTGTCAATAAAGGAATACTGGTGAGCATTTAAGATAGGGTCATTTAGGTGCTTTTGAGTTCTTTCTTTGTCAGAGTTTATAAAGCAGTACTTTTGAAGGGATGGAAAACTAAATGTTAAAACCCAGGATTAAATAATGAATTTTCATTAAATTTCTTTTAAAAGAGTGCTGATCTTCATTTATTTGAAATATTTTCACAATTTATCTGAATGAGATAGAGCCTAGAATTTCAGAACATCCATATTGGTTTTTTGGTTATTAAGTGCCTAAGGCACCACACACAAAGATTTATTTAAACACAGTCTCTAACTCTGTAGGAGTTCACTTTCTCAGACAATGGTTGTCATTTTGTTCCTTAAAGGATAGGATACTTGGGACTTCCCTGGTGGTCCAGTGGTTAAGACTTCAAGCTCCCAATGCAGGGGGCCGGGGTTTGATCCCTGGTCAGGGAACTAGATCCCTCATGCCACAACTAAAATATCCTGCGTGCCACAACGAAGATCCCACAGGCCGCAACTAAGACCCGGCACAGACAAATAAATAAATAAAAATATTTTTTAAAATATAGGATACTTATTGATAAATTACCATCAGCATCATGTTAGAGAAGAGACTAGAAAGACCCATATCTCATCAAAGGCCAATATGTTTAGAAGTTAAAATATATCCCAAATTAGTCAGGGTCCTCATGTTTTCTTCCCATTTTGCCCCAAATCTGCTTTCACAAGAGGATCTAATACAACCAGACATATTTAAAAGTCAAAGCCCAGCGGGAGAGTTATTGGAGTGGGGAAGAGGCAAAGGGGAGAAAACACCTGTCTATTATCAACTCTGCCTAGAGCACAGGTAAAGTGCCTTTAGCCACATTCAAATCAAGATCTGATTGAAATACAAACTTCTTAAAGTTGTAACTTGCTCAGGTTGGTCCTTTCCAATGTGATTTTCAGTCATAATCACAGTCATCAACGTATGAATGGAGTGTTAAGGTTTTTCAGAGATGGAGAAAATCCCTTCCTAATGTAAGGATCAAGAGGAATATTTGCCTTGTTTGGGCTGTCTCTAGGATTTTTCTTTTTTTCTCTTTTAAAACAAGTTTATTAAGATATAATTTACATACCATAAATTCACACATTTATGTATATCATTCAATGATTTTTAGTAAATTTACCAAGTTGTACAACCATCACTATATCCAGTTCTAGAACATTTTCATCACCCCAGTAAGATCCTTCATATCCCTTTAATTAATCCCTATTCCCACCCCCCAAGCCTAGGCAAGCATGAATCTACTTTTCTAACTCTATAGATATGTCTTTTCTGGACATTTCATATAAATAGAACCAATTAATATATAATCTTTTGTGTTTAGCATTTTTCACTTAGCATAATATTTTTGAAATTCATTCATGTTGTAGCATATATCAGTATTTTACTCCTTTTTTTTTTAGTATTGGTATTGGTATTTAGTATTGGTATTCCATTATGGATATACCCCATTTTCTTTATGCATTCACCAGTGAATGAACATTTGGGCTCTTTCCACTTTTGGCTCTTATGAACAATACTGCTATGAACATGAACATACAAATCTTTGTGTGGGCCTATATTTTATTTCTCCTGAGTAGATGGAATTGCTGGGTTGTATGAAAACTTTATATTTAACCTCTTAAGAAACTGCAAAACTGTTTTGCAAAGTGGCTGTACCACCTCACATTCCATCAGCACTGTATGAAAATTCCAGTTTTGCTACATCCTTGCCAACACTTGTAATTGTCTGTCATTTTTATTATAGCCATCCTGGTGGGTGTGAAGTGGTGTCTTGTTGTGGTTTTAATTTGCATTTCCCTAATGACTAATCAATTAAGCATCTTTTCAAGTACTTATTAGCCATTTGGATATCTTCTTTGGAGAAATGTTTATTCAAATATTTTGCCCATTTGAAAATTGGATTGTCTTATTATTATTATGTTGTAAGAGTTCTTTGTATATTTTAGATACGAGTCTTTTACCATATATACAGTTCGCAAATATTTTCTCCCAGTCTGTGGCTTATGTTTTCATTTTCTTAATATGAATTCTTAAAGTAGTCTTCTGCTTTGCCTGCTAGCAAATATCCTATATCAGCTAGCTATCAATGATTGGAATATATAACATATATATGTGTGTGTGCATGGACATCAAATATGTATCTTGGGTGACTGGGAATGCTGATACATATGTATGAGTGCATCATCAAGTGAACCATCAAATGACTACATAAATAGGTAGCAATAGATGATAATGTAGTTATATTATTGACAGGTCAAAAGAAACATTTTCAGATAGGAGTGGAGGGGAAAATAGATATTATTTAATGTGTTACTAAAGAATCAGATAGATATATTACTATATCAAAAATTTGTTTTATTATACATTTTGATGATTGGTTTCTATTGTAACCCCATGTATTTTATTGACTACATTTAAAAATACTTTTCTGAAAGGGAGTCTGTAGGCTTCACTAGACTGTCAGAGTAATCCATGGTACTGAAAAAGAACCCATCTAGTTATGCAGTTGGTTTTTACAATTTGGTGTCTAAGGCATCTTCAGGTGTGAGGGCATTTGTATTGACTACAAGTGCCAACAACCTTTTAGATTCTAGGCATATTATGGCGCCTCCAGTAAATATGCCTCTATATTCTATAAGATCATAGTCAAGCCAAATCACAGGAGCAAAGTGGGCTATTCCCCTAATTACTTCATTAATATAATAATGAAGCAAATAGATTGACCTCAATTATCAATACATATTGGTGTTCACTTGCCTCAATTTGTGCTTAATTCCATAATTTCACCACCATGCTTGGAGTATAGACTTGTACTATCCTACATAGATGACAAGACATATACATCTAGAAAGAAGATATTAGGAAAGCACCATGCTGTATTAAACTACCAAGTCCTTTTAAGCTGACCAATGTCCCAGTGAGGCAGATCATAGAGCTCTAACTTGTTTTAAGGTCTAAATATAAATAGAACACCTGATAAGCATGCCCAAGGGAAAACTGACAGGAAAATTAGCTAAGAACAATTATCTACTCTTACCATCTGTAATTTATCCCGCTCCTAGGATATTTTTTCTTCTACAAACAATATTGAAGTCTCCTCCATTATAAAAACAAAATTTTAACAAACCATGGCTTCATTTTCCTCTGTTACTCTAACCCCCTCAATCACACTACCACCAAATTTCTGGTCATTTTCTACTCTTCTTCAACAACGATCTACCCTTAAGCCTATTACAGTCTAGAAGGAGGCTATTCTACCAAAATTGCCCTCTTTCAAGTTACTAATGGATACCTGACTGCCAAGCCCAATGGTTTCATTGCAGTCCCCATTTTATCTGACTTCTTTACTGTAGTGCTTGGCATTTTCTAGTCATTCTCAAACCACCTTTCCCCCTTGGTCTTCCAAGTCACGATGCCTCATTGTTTCTCATTACACTTCTCTGATTTTTCTTTTTGGGGGGCTGTGCACCGTATGGCTTGCAGGATCTTAGTTCCCCAACGAGGGATTGAACCCAAGCCCTCGGTAGTGAAAGTGCAGAGTCCTAACCACTGGACCACCAGGGAATTCCCTCTGATATTTTTATTTCATTCATTCAACATTTATTTATTGAGCAGCCACTGTATTCTAAATAGTATGCCAGGCTCTGGTGACACAGTGGTGAACAAGTGAGGCATGATCTTTGCCATCATGGAGGTTACAATCTTCATCACTCCCTGGTCATAAAATGGTGGTTTTGCTCAGCATTTTTATCCTTTGCCTTCTTCTTGCCTCAACAGTTTTAACTATGCTTCCTATACATTAATGACTATCAAATTTTTATTTCCAGCCCAGATGTCTCTTTTTAGCTCCAAATCTTTATTTCCAATTACCTACTAAGTACCTATATCTCAATTAGTTGTTACATACAAAGCACTTAAAATGATGCCTAGAGCTTAGTATAAGCCCTCAACCAATGCCAGGTCTTATGTTGTATTGCCCCAAAACACAGTGTGTCTGAACATGAAATTATTTTCTAATCTACCATGATACTCCAACCTGCTATCTTTTTTATCTTTGTTAAATGTCATCACCATCCACCCAGTTTCAAGTGAGAAACTATAGAATCAGGCACCAAACCTCATTATCTCCATCTTCACCAAGTTCTGGTAGTTTTACCAAAACCCCGCAGAATCCAGTTTTCTATTCATATTCTAATGGTTCCAAGTCTCATCATCATATATAAATAATCTCCTAACTAGTTTTTCTACCCCCTGACTCCATTCTAATCTCTACACTGCCACCAGAGTTATTTTATTAACAAATCCAACTATGTTATCTCCTGATTTAACTTTTGTTGGTTTCTTGTTTCTTCCAAGATTAAAATACATACTCCTTGGCTTGACACATTTAAGGGCCTTCATTATCTGGCCCCAACTACCATTCCAGCCTCATGTCTGAGTGTTTTTTCCTGCCACCTCTCCTTCTCAAACTCATAGTGTACATTACGCTTCATTCAGACTGAACTTCTCTCCATTCCCAAACTACTTTATGTTCTTTCACATTTTTTGCTCTTCTATATGCCATCCCCTCCATCTGGAATGTCTTTCTCCACCATTTACACCTTCTCTTCCTAGTGAACTCCTCAATCTTTAATACCCAGATAAAATGTTGTTTCCTCTATGAAACAGCCCCAGTCCTCTTCAGAAAGAATTTATTCTTCCTTCCCCTGTGCTTCCAAAACTCTTTAGGCCCCTTTGGTGGAACCTACCACATAGTTGTGAAATTCCTATGTTTGTATACAACGTTGCCCTCTTCAAACTTACAATGTCCAGGATACTGCCAAGCATATAGGAAGTGATCAGTAGATGACGTTCAAGTGAGTAAACAGATCTACTCCTAATGGCCTGTAACAACTGCCTTTTCCTTGTCTCTCTTGAGAATTATAAATGTTAACTCTAATAACAGTTGCTTTGATGGAAAAATAACCACCTTGTTCAATGGTATAATGTTTAAGAGAAAGGACTCTGGAATCAGACTTATGTTTGAATGCTGCCTCTGCCCTCTGTGTGACGTAAGGCAAGTCATTTTACCTTTCTGAGACTCAATTTTCTCATCAGTAAAAAAAGGATAATAACACCTTCCTCCTGAGAGTGTCGGGTGATTAGAAGGGAGAACGTATGTGTAGTTACCATTCACAAGGTAGTTGCTAAATCCCCACCCTATCCCCCTATGGAAAAGTATTCTCTATGTCTTTTAATGCTGAGGGATATTTTTAAAGTATTTCCTAATTTTGACAACTGATAAAAAGAGATGCCGGGGCTTCCCTGGTGGCTCAGTGGTTGAGAGTCTGCCTGCCGAAGCAGAGGACACGGGTTCGTGCCCCGGTCTGGGAAGATCCCACATGCCGCAGAGCAGCTGGGCCCGTGAGCCATGGCCGCTGGGCCTGCGCGTCCGGAGCCTGTGCTCTGCAATGGGAGAGGCCACAACAGTGAGAGGTCCGCGTACCGCAAAAAAAAAAAAAAAAAAAAAAAAAGAAGAGATGCCGGACAAGACTCTCGTTTTGTAGATTGTATGCCTAGAAGAATGGTCGTGTTTCTCAATTGCCCCCTTGTCTCTTTTTCCCTCTTCTACCACTTTCATAATGACATATAATTACTACTGCTTTAAGTTTACAAAGCACTTTCTCAATATCTTATTAGCAGCTCAAGACTACCCTGAGAAATATATAGGGCAAATATTCTCAGCCCAGAGAGATTAACTGATTTCTCTAAGATCACAAATCCAGCAAATGGCAGCATTTGGGTTAAAACCCACTATACCCTGCTGTCTCTCTAATTCAGGCATCTTATCATCTCTTATCTGGACTCCAAAACAGACCTGACTTCCTCTGGTTTCAGTCTTCCCCTGCCCCCCACCCCCTCTCCTGATAGCCATCCTCTGCGAGCAAGGGGCCTATTCTGAAATACAAATATGATCATGCCACTCCAAGTTCCCCATACCCATCATCATCTGGCCCTGCCCACCCATCCAACCCCATCTCCTGTTACTATTCTCATTCTGATGTTTAGACCACAGTTTGCTTTTGATGTTGGCTCAGCATGCCAACATCCTCCTGCTTTGCCTTCTGCTTGAAACACCCTTCTTTTCTCATCCTCTTTCTTCCTCCTGTCTCTGCCGATGGACTTTGTATTTTTCCCTTAAGGCCCAGTTTAGTGAATGTTTTTCTGAAATCTCCCCTTCTTTCTAGCCTTCTGTCTCCCCCTCTGTTTTTCCTTCTTTCCTTCCTTCAACAAAGATTTATTTAGTGCCTTCTATGTGTCAAACACTGTGGCCATCCCTGTTGTTTGAAGGACCATGGCAAGTACCAAGCCAGTGTGGCTGGAACACAGGGAGGGGGAAGTAGAGGGAGGGAGGTGGAAGATTGTGTGAGATGAGGCTGGAGGAACAGGAAAGGACCAGATATATCCTGCACTCTTTTTGTTTTGTTTTGTTATACTTATTTTATTTATTTGGTTGCACTGGGTCTTAGTTGTGGCACGTGTGCTCCTTAGTTGCGGCCAGTGGGCTCCTTAGTTGTGGCATGCATGTGGGATCTAGTTCCCTGAGCAGGGATCAAACCCAGGCCCCCTGCATTGGGAGCACAGAGTCTTAACTACTGCGCCACCAGGGAAGTCCCTACCCTGCACTCTTATTGGCTCCTGATTCCTTAGAGCATTTACCTAATGCCTGCACTAAGGTGTATTTCTCTGGTGGAGTGTAATAGGTGTTATAGTTATCACTGGCCACCATCTCTGTGTCTAGCACTGGCAAACCCTTATGCCTGGAGGGCTCACTCCTGTGGCACATATCTACCCCTTCCAGATTTATAAAATTTAGGTAAGTCATGAGGTATGTGTCTTTTCTTCAGCTTTTTGGGAGGGTTCCATGTTTTAAGTCTGGAGGTCTATTTCCTGATTTTTTTCCCTTTATGGATTATAGTGTGGTTAAAAAAGTAAAGAGCTCCATATTTGGAGCCAAATGTTTCTCAGTTCAGATACAGACTTCAGCATTAATTATGGCCTTAGGAGAAATCACTAAATGTATTATTGGCTGAAAAATTATTACTATTGTTGTTATTCTGCTCCCATCACTCACTGTGGCTGCCTTTGCACTAAAAATGAGTGGTGAACCCATTTTGGGGGCATTTTTAGAGTAAATTGCTTAATTATGTGTTGAATTTGTATTTCAAGCTTCCTAAAGGGAGAAGAAGAGTTAGAATTGTTATATTTGTTCCAATTTCTCCAAAGCCACTTCTACCTCTGCTGCCCTACCTTTGTGACTTCCTGTAGAGACCAAGGTACCAACTGAAGATGATGTCTGAAGACACCTCTTCAGGCATCTTTGAAGTCCCAGTTCCCTTTAGTCCAACAACAATAGAGGTAGTTTGCCATTATCTCTCAATCTGGTTGCTTTTACTGAGGGGGAGTTGGTGTTCTTCAGTGGAAATTTCCCTGGCCCTAAAGTTCTAACAGTATTTACCTCAGAGAGACCAGGCTTTCCCAGAAATGTCTGGGACTTCTGGCCAAGAGAATTAGTCCTTTGGGAGACACATTTTCTCTGGGGGAGAGAAGGAAAGTTAAGTGGTATTTCTCCTTTGCTCTGTAAATCTTTGAGCGACAATTTTTCCTTATCCAGAGCAAAGAGAGTTGGCAGAGAAAATCTAAAATGCCTAGAATCTCTAAATTCTGTTTGTGAGTGTAGCAGATCCCTTGAGAATGAAGATCAACTTGAGATTTATAAGATTTATGTGACCTTGCCTTTGCGATAAGATTAAGTTGCAAAAATACTCGCCAGCATCTAGATACCCAGAACATGCTCATAGATAATAATGTTGGTGTTGATGCTGATAAGGATGAAGAAGAATGATTAGAGCACTTTTCAAAATTTACAGCAGTAGACCCTGTTCCCCGGAACAAAATCTTATATGACCCCCAACATAAAAACCGAAGTGTTTTGCTAATAAGTCAAAGTTTTTAATATTTATTTGTAAAGTCAGTAAGAAGGAAGAGAATGGAAAAAACATAAAATCTGAAATTGAGAACTATGGCAGTCTTAGTCTCCAGTTTATTCCTGTGTGGAGAAAATTCTGATGTCCCCAAATAAGTAGTGGCTTTTTGCCTAATAGTTTGTCTTGTCATCTCTGGATATTCTTCAGTTAAACAGACATAGGAAGAAAATCTATATTTCTAGGTATACATACACTACTCTGTCTGTCCTCTCACTTTCATTCTCTCTCTTTCTCACATACACACACATTGCCAACTTGACAGCACAGATTAGTGCAATCGGTGATGGTTTCTGATGTGTGAATGTTCGGTGTGGAACCCATTTGAATGGTACATGCTGTGTTTTATTACAGTCTTAAAATAGTTTAAAATAGGATTTTTAACTGAAATTAAAATCAGATGTTGTGGAACTGTTGAAATACCGCCACCCTTTAAAAACACTGGATTATATGATAAGCCAGCATCAAACTTCATAGATCAGAATGAAGTGTTCTAGAAAGTGAAAGAAGGAAGAGGTCAGTATGGATTGTAGTTAGAGAAACCTTCACAGAAGTAAAATTCGTGCTGGGCCTTAAAGGACTCCTAGAAAATAAATGATAAATGTGGAGACGGGATATTCTAGATTTTTCCAGGACATCCCCGATTTCAAGTTTTTCTTCTCTAGGTCTCTATAAATATACTTGTATTTGTCAGGACAGGTGATTTATCTTTGATAGTTAAATGTAGTCCTATTAAATATCAAAGAGACAAGCTGATCAGAGCATGAGCAAAACCATGGAGGAGGTATAAGGGTGCAGTGTCTTTGAGGAAATTAGAAAAAGGCACACTTTCCTCTAGGCAGTCAGAGCTCCCTGCCACGCCTCACTCCTTGCTGTGCAGCAAGCAGTGTGGATTTCAGCCCCCATGTGCCCCCTCAGTCAAGGTTCCTTTTGCAGTGAACCCCATGAGCAGTCATACACTGCAGCCCTAGCAAGAATATGGTTGAATGGAGGACAGCGAGAAGCCCTACCTGGGTAAAGCACCGGAGTAGAAGGAAATGATTATGGACAGCTGAGGCAGGGTTAGGTTATGGAGGTCTTAAAACCCAGGCAGAGAGAAAAAGTTGGCTACAAAGCGCTGTGCTGATTGCTGTTTGAGGGAAATACTGACGTGATCAGTGGGGTCTTTTGCCCGCTCTTCATACGTCAGACAAGTGCCTGTACATATAACTCCCTGTATCCTATATATCCAACGTAAATACACATATACATACCAAGAGTGTGCTGTTTTCATTTTTATTGATTTCTTTTTCTTTTCATTGTAAAGACTACTCTCTAGCTTTAACCACAGTCTTTGCCTTTACTTTCTTGCCTTCTATGTATTATCCTAAATCACCACTTTTATTCTTCCCCTCCTCGAGAAGTTGTAACATCCCCCAGATGCCTACTCCGTTAAAACATTGTAGTTCTCCCCCCCACCCCCAAATCTCTCCCTACTGGACCACCTGAAGAATTTAAGGCACAGTGGTCAAGTTGGAAGAGATCCGTAGCTTTCTTTGGTTTAATGTCCAGCACCTGTTTTAAGCCCTCAGCCTGCGATCTCCAGTCTTGAAGCCCTGAGACTGGCTTGTGGCTCCCACTTTCCCTAATGGCTGTGACAACCAAAGGTGCTGAGAGAGATGGCAGCTTCTTCGTCCACTGACTCCCAGTTTATACTCTCCCTGTCAGACTATAAGTCACGGAAGAAGAGAGTTCTGACATAAAACATTGTACTTTAGAGCCAAATTGACAGCACTTCCTTTCTCTATTTTGAAGGATCTCCCTATGCATTTCTATGTGTACATTTCTCTGTAAGTTTGGTTATGCCCTCCTGTATACCTGTGAGAGTATGTATTTATTTAACATATTTTGTTTGTCAGGTTTTTTTTCTTTTTTGTGTTGTGTCTTTTACTGTCTTTTTAAAATTTTGAAACAATCTCAAAATTACAGAAAAGCTTCAAGTATGCTACAATAATTTTTTATTTAACCATTTGAGAGTAAGTTGCCAATATGATCCAACATCACTCCCAAATACTTTAGTGTATATTTCCTACAAACAAAGATATTCTGCTATGTAGTCATTTTTTCTCTTAAAAATTATTATGAAATATTTTAGGCAACAGGAATGTTAGTTATATAATATTATGTAAAATAATATAATGAACATATATAATAATGTAATTAAACAAAATATGATGAATATATGACCATCACCCAGCTTAAGAAATAAAATGCAATTGAAACCACCTGTGTATCACTCCCAGCCCCCCCCCCCACCTCCACCATCTTGAATTTGGTATATATCATTCATTCCTAAGATGGAGTTTCTAAGTGGGTTTCAGGTAGGTCTGTAAGTGCCCTGAAACTGTATGTAAAATTAGATATGCATGTACATTTTTCTGGGGAAAAGGTCCATAGCTTTGATGACATTTACATGCATAAACGTAAGCTGTGTGTGACATAGCAGAGTTCACAAAAAAATAGTCTACAGTTAGCACATATCCTTTTCCGCCACTCATTTATTGTCTTAGCTCTTTGTATCCTGGCTTTCTCCCCAACCAATTCACTGAGATTGATTTGATTAGGTCACTTCTTAATCACCAAATTCAATTGCTTCTTCTCAGTCCCCATCCTCACTGAACTACCAGTAGCACCGTACTCTTCACTCACTTCTTCTAGACTCTTTCCCTCGCCTTGGTTTCTGCACTCTCTTGACGTTCTTCAGTCTCCTCATCTGAAAAGTATAATACCTACCTCATATGGTGGTGAGGGTTAGTTAAAATGTTCATAAAGTGCCTGATTGTTGTATGTGCTCAATAAACTGTAGCTATTATTCGCAGTCAATTCTCATACCACTGTGGTGTGTCTCATCATCCCCCAGCCCCCTGTTTAAGGTGTTATGAATGGACAGAGGTCATGCCAGGAAGACAGCCTGCAATTACTGCCTCAGCTTCCTGCAGTGCTGTTCATTAGCCTAATAGTAACCCCTATACGTATTCATAGTTCTCCTTAGGGCAGAGTCAGTGATCCTAAGAGTCTTTAAGAGAAAATAATTTAGGTGAAGTCTAGTTAGCCTTGAATTACATAGGGATATAGTTTTAAATTTCATCCCCCAAAGTTTGTAACGCTGTTCTCAGCCTGGTCACCTTTAAAAACCTCAGATGGTAAGAAGTTAGTTCTCCTTTCCTCGTTTGTTCAGCTTTTTGCCCACTCTGCTACTCAACAGACTGACAAATGTAGGTGCCAACTCTATTACGAAGGACACCTGCTGGCTTCAAGCTGGCCTAGGGCCAGTTATCCTGGACAGGCCATTGAAGAGCCATATGACTTTCAGACACTATTTACTTGGAACAGAATGAGAGGAAGGATTTATATCAAGTTACCAGTCCCCTGAGTCTGCCCTGTCCTGAGCTGTCCTCTTTATCCTTCATGTCCTCTATTAGCTGCCAGTAACAGTGACATACTTTTGTTCACATGCATAATAGAACCTTAAAATATCTGAGGGCACAAACCTCTGAGAAGCACCAAAGCCCTCACTGAGGCCCATCAGCTAAGAGAAAATCAGCCAAGTTATCTTTGCCCTCTGTTAGGTAGAGTGCTTGACCTCATAACTGCCATCCCTTCGGTCAGGATAGGATAGGTTATGTTGCTATAGCAAACTACTCCCAACATCTCAGTGGCTTAAAATAACAGAGGTCCATCATGGGTCATCTGGGGGACATTATGTGGTCCTCAATCTAGGACCCAGAGGGAACAGCCACCATCCGGAACACTACTGATCGTTGTAGCAGAGGGAAAGGGAGCTCTGCAGGTCTCACACTGGACTACCAATTAAGTCTTATTTCTGTATGTGACATGTCACTTTTTTCATATACCATTGGTCAGCCTTGATCAGAGACCAACTGGAGGCCAAGAAGGGCGATCCTACCATGTGCCCTGAAGGTGGAGAGCTGGAAATATTCAGTCACACTGTTACTTAATGTTCTCTGTAGAAAGACATCCCTGGTCTCTAGCCCTGTCCCTTTCCCTGGGACATCTTGCTAAGTCACTTCCCTTCAATTTCACTCATTCTTGTTTATCTGCTTCTGTAAAAACCAAGCTACTTCTTATCAGTTTGGTAATTATTGTGCATACGGTAGTAGGCTGTGTTGTTTAATGCAAGGGTTTTTTTCCCCTTGATTTGAATTCCTTCAGCCTCTTTGGTGTTCCTGCAGTTGTATGCTGCTGTGATATACAGAGGTATTAGCTTGAAATAGTTTTGTTTAAATAAAATGCTGTCTTTTGGACTCTTCCTCACCTCCTGCTGTTTACAGTTGTAAGTAACAGAATAGCTATAATTCTGTGATCCTCTGACCATAAAGATGGGATTAAATGACTTGCCCAAGGGTGTGTAGTTAGTTGGTATCGGAGGAGCCTGAACTAGAACTCAGGTTTTCTGACTCAGAGTCTGTTTTCTTTTTATTACACCAGGCCCTATTATAAAGAAAGTTGTATAACTGGCAGCTCTGTAATTTACTACCAGAGATGACTGGTAACAACAGAACCTAGTCTTTAATCTTGAACAGAAGGAATTTTCCACTTAAATGTCTCCTTTGGACTATTTTGATGAATTCCATGTCATAAAATCAGATTCCTGGGATTCCGATGCCAATAAGTTTGTGTTCTTTCTTGAAGCAAATAAACAACTGGCCCTGAATGAATCAATGACATGATCCTGACTATCTGTAAGACTCAAACAAATAAGGACTTTCACTTTATCTCAATCTAGAATAAGGCATTGCACGCATTGTGTTTTTGCAAGTTTGTTTCTCACTAGTATTTAGAATGTGAGACAATGTTCAAGGCTTCAAATTACAAATGGTATCAATAGCTTAGTGAAAGCGTTACTGCACAAGCTGTGTCAGCCTGTCTCAATTTGGAGTTAGTTTTTGTGTGAACTGCTGTGGGGTTTCCTCAGGTATAGTTTACTATAAGGCTCTTCAGTGGCATTTCTAGTGTTAACCAAATTCACTATTGATAACTGTTTAAGAAAAGGCCCTACCCAGGGACTTCCCTGGCAGTCCAGTGGTTAAGACACTGCTAATGAAGGGGGCGCAGGTTTGATCCCTGGTTGGGGAACTAAGATCCCACATGCTGCACCACGCGGCCAAAAGGTTAAAAAAAAAAAAAAGGCCCTAGCCAATGAGACTATTACTAAAAATCATAGATAATAAAGGAGGCATCTCTAATACAAAAACAAGCCCTAACACACAGGCATAGAATTCTTGTTAAGATATGAACAAATATGACATGGGTGGTCCAGGGTATCTGCAGATAACACGAACCTCTGCGCAGGCTTAATAGAAGAATACACCATTTTATATACATTCAATAATATAAACTGTAGGTTAGGAAGAAGGAACCTTTTTAAAGAATGCCACACACAACCCATTAGGACGATATTCTGAATTGTTCCAATACTTTGCCTTCTGCTATCAGGTGGTCTTGATTACTCTTTGGACACTAAAACCCAGCATTATTGCCATATATAGAAGCACAAGGCTAGATATCTGAGAACACTGGCCATTAGTGCAAAGGCAAAGCCAATTTCTCTTATATCTGTGGTGATAGAATATCTTCCATAATGTTTTCTCATGGAGTCCTTTGCCATAGTCATTTAGCTACCAGGTCAATTTTTTTCCTCATGGAAAATTTCACACATGAACAAAGCAGAGAGAACAGTATCATATGACCTCATGTTCCTATCACCCAGCTTCAACAATTATCAGTTCATGGCCAATCTGCTATGAGGGCTTTATGAGGATTATCATAATCATTTGCATTTCATGGCTATGAACTATTTTTAAATATCTTTTCACTTTTTATGGCAACTGTAAGTATAAATATTAGGCTTTTACGTAAAGAGGATTTATTCACACCACCAGAAAAATAGTTTTCAAAATATTCATATCACTAGAATAGCTCAACTGCAGACGTTATCAACCAATTTCCTAAGAAATTCTTAGAGTCGAGGGAGCCAACATCCTTCTATCAGGATCTATCCATTGTATCAAAGGACTTAAAAGCTAGAAAAGGACCACTGCTTCTCATATTGTGGTCTATCAACCTTTGGGTATCAGCAAATGTATTCTTGGGGATCTATAAGTTCCTAAGATTAAGAAACATTCTTCCAATATCAAACTGGTAATAATCCTTCTGAGTGTTCACTCTTGTACTCATGTCGAACTCTTTTATCAGTACTTATCTTTTAAAATGGCAATGCATTATCAAAAGGCATTTTTATAAAATATGATTTCACTTTCTTTTTTTTTTTTTTTTTTTTGCGGTATGCGGGCCTCTCACTGCTGTGGCCTCTCCTGTTGCGGAGCACAGGCTCCGGACGCGCAGGCTCAGCGGCCATGGCTCACGGGCCCAGCCACTCCACGGCACGTGGGATCTTCCCGGACCGGGACACGAACCCGCGTCCCCTGCATCGGCAGGCGAACTCTCAACCACTGCGCCACCAGGGAAGCCCCAAGATTTCACTTTCTTAGTCAGTGTTTCTCAAATAGATCCATGAATCCATTCCATAGTTCATTAGAGTTCTGAAGGAGCAGAAATCCCACTCTGAGGGAAGAATACAGGAAAAATTGAGAGTTTTATCACACAAGTTACCATTGAAACAAATAGATAGGCCCCAAAGTTTAGTTGTGCCCTCAGTGAACAGAATGTGGACATTCTGGTGGAGAAAAAAGCTTTCTGAAGAATATAAGGTTGAAAAGTTAGTAGTGGAAAATAACATTATAAAGGTGTATTGGAACTGAATTATTTAAGTTAAAACATAATACCTTACTACAAGGTTAAGGAGTCTACACTTATATTTTCTGTCAATATGATATTGTTTTATGTGAGGTCGGGGATATTGTCTTCTTTAAGTGTGGATTCTGTGAACTTGGGTGGCTCAGTAGGAGAATATTTTGGCAGTCATTTTCTACTCTCATGTACAGTGTAGAGAAGCCTGTCTCCATATCAAGGTAGGATTCTATACTGGGTTTTAATACTCTGTAAATAAAACAATATTCTCTCTATATTCATCTCCATTAGTAAGCATTGAACTTGACAACAATGAAGGTTTTAGTACTTTTTTGTCATGCAGAACTGAACATTATTTTAATTTTATACCTATATTACATGTAACAATGATCTGCTGGGGGAGGACTCCTATCTGCTGAAACACAGGTTACTTAGTGGCTTTGGAGAATTCTAAGCAGGCTTTGGGATGCAAACTTACTAATGCTTTCATTTTTCACTCCAGAGCTCTGAAAGGCAAGACCATAGCTTAAGCTATTGTACGTAAATTAATGCCTGCTACTACCAATAATACAATAACAACAGCAAAAGAAGATGATAATGCCTGTGCCAGTTGTTATACTAAGGATCTTATTTACTTTTTTATTTCATCCTCACAACAACCCAAGGGTAGTAAGTAGAGTGAGAGGATCTTCCTTCCTTGTTTGCTTGAGGTACTGTTGATATCAGGTAGTGTACATTGGTGGAAGGCGCTAGAGCTCATCTGTTTGTATTTCCTATGGGCAGTTTCTCCATCTTGCAGTGGGTTGTGTCGACTGAAAAAAATGCACACCCCAGAAGTTGAGAATTATGGGTTTTTTGGCAAAATTTCTGAGGACTCAAACCCAGGAAGCAGCAGCCTCTCAAATAGCTCTGAGGAACTGCTCCGAAAGGGTAAGGGAGGAACCAGGATATATAGGAGTTTTGCAACAAAGACCAGGTAGTCGGAACATCAAAAGATTACTGTTATTAATTAAAGAAAACCAGATATCTCAAGTTAATGAATTTAGTGCTTTTCTCTGCATGGGAAGATGCAAGAGTCTGGGCTCATTGAAATCATTCCTTTGATATGCACCTTACCTATCTAGGGCCATCCTGTTCTTTCCTATCCTGAGTCCCCTCAGGGTGCACCTTTGGAGGTGGCTGCAGTGACTTGAGGGCATCCTTTGTTTGCTAATATGGCAGGCAACATTTTTCATTCACAGTTGCTACTGCTGTAACACTCATTCTCATAGCAGGGTATGAGTACTTCATTCGCATCTAAATTTACATGCAGTTAACAAAATCTCTTTTATGTGTACTATCTCATGTGATCCTAGCAGGAACACTATGAAATAGGAAAGGAAAATATTTTACAGTAATATACTCATTTAGGATGAAAAAATGGAGGCTCAGATACTTCTTACTTGCTCGAGGTACAAGACTTCTTCACATCACCTTCTGCTCCTGTTATATTCAGTCTTGACTCCTCTTGAACTGTTGAAAGTATATTCATCTTTTTTTTTTGATTAAAAGGGAGACAGAAACTAATCCTCATTTATCTTTCGCCTAACATGATGTCAGGCATACAACAGGCACTTGATAAATGCCTGTTGACTTGGATTGTTAGATTTTATACTTAAATAGAAGAAGAGCTATGAGAATAAAATAAATTTTAGATAAGGCTTGCCATTCGTATGAGGCCATTCATTAAGCTATATAGTCTTCTAAACCTTCCTAGGAACTCCCTGCTACAGAAGGGCCCCAAATGTTCTACCTGCCATTTATCACGTACTGTCTAAAATTAGACTATTATAGATCCATTCCCTTGGCCACTGATACTCCTAGACATTATCCTTAATTACATATATCTCTAGAAAGTACAGATCATTTATAGATTAGTACAAAATATTTTTTTTTAATCTTTGCTGAGTGTTTGGCCAGGGTAGTTTTGAAAGAGGTAAAAGATCATTTTGGAGCATGGATCACTACTAGGGAGATTTTGAAGGAGTGTATTAACAAATTGTTTATTATCTACTGTAACAACAATAACTAACACTTGTTAAGAATACCTATGTGCCAGGGAATTCCCTGGTGGTCCAGTGGTTAGGACTCCATGCTTCCACTGCTGGGGGCCTGGGTTCGATTCCTGGTCGGGGAACTAAGGTCCCGCAAGCTGTGCAGCCAAAGAAAAAAGAAAAAAAAAGAATAACTATGTGGCAGACTCTGCGCCTTAATTACTATTATTATCTCATTATTACAAATGAGATACCTGAGACTCAGAAAAGCAAAACAGTGATTTAAACCAAGGTCTGACTTAACCCAAATCTCCCATTCTTAACCATTACCCTGTACTACCTAATCAGTGGGAGTTAGGAAAAGAAGGGGAAGAGAATGAAAAGGAATGTATAAATTGTTGCTAGGAAGATGCCCGAGCCAAACATTGACTTAAGTCACAATGGAGACTTCAAATCTGTGGGCTCAAGTCCTATGACAGGTATTTTGGCCTGGATTCCCCCTAGGTAATCACCTCCCTTTCATTCAGCATTACTGGCTACTTTGCCTTTACTTGTGCTTATTTACTTATTCTCTTTGGTCTTCATTGTTGCTCTTTCTCAAGTGGAGCCTGAACAATATAGTCAGATGTTCTTTATATAAATCTTATCTCCAACGTATAGCTCAAAATGTGTTCCTTATAAATTCTTGTCATGCAAGGCTACTAGGAATAATGAATAATACGTCAGGAGAGTTGCTTTTTGCAACTAGTAAATAGAAAGTTTGATCATTCTTCCGGAGTGAACTTTAAACAACCCATTCTCACAGGCTGCAATGTTGAATAATAATGATGACGGTATCTTTCCACTTGTGTTTAGGCCTCTCATATGTTATCTGAGTTGAGCTACTCAGCAGTTAATATGAGAGAGGTAGCAATTATTATACCCATTTTATAAATGAAAGGGACTGAAGCTAACTGATTTTAGGTGGTCACCTGGCTGATAAGTAGAAAAGTCATTTACAGAGCCACAACCTGAATTCAGTGGTCTTCCAACAGTCCCACATTATTTGCTTTTCTGTCCATCCTGTGACTTGATACATCCCATCTTACAAAGAGATCTGCTCTTTTATTGCAAGCCTCTTCTGTGAATAAATAAATGGTACAGACATTAAGTCCTAGAGTAGTCAGTTGGGGTGGTTGAGGGGAGAGCCCATTTGGGAAGAGGATAATCAGGAAAGTTTCCTTGTAAATTTGAGTTGCAGGATGATATATCAATTTCCCTCCTTCTTTGATAAATCCCATAGGTGGGCAAAGAATATGTTTCCCTGAATCTAAATTGATGGGGGTGCTGATGGAGATTGGTGAGCACGTCTAGGGGTGGTAGGGTGTTGTTCTTAGACCTTACAAAAGTATGTTTATGTGAAACGTAGTCGTTGGACGAAGAGAAATCCTACTCACCTGCCAAGGTCCATTCAAGTTGCACTACTTCCGCAAAGCATGCTGTGACCATTCTGGCCTCCATTAATCTCCCTTTTCTCTAAAATCCTCTAATAATTACGGTCTAGACTGGAGGTTGCAAACTGGTGAGCCATGGTCCAAATCTGGCTTAAAGATGTGCTTTGTTCTCATCATGCTGTATGCTACAGGTAGAACCCCGTTGGCTTTCCTGGACAGGAGGGCAGGACTTTGAGCCCACAGGCTTGCCACAATCCCCCAGCAAGGCCCTCCAGATGCTCTGGTGCGATGAAATACAACCATACTGGGAAAGCCAGGTTTCAGCAGTTCGTAGCTAAGGATATGTGTGGTTCATTGAGCAAGATGACCCTCTTCTTCCTCAGCACTGATGTAGAATACACTTAGGAAAGGTCTCAGCTAATGCATCTCCACAACTGGAGAGAAAAGAGAAAATGGCACCAAGCTTTCTTAGAGATTAGATCACCGCCCTATTATATTTCTTTCTGCCTCAGACCATTGTCCACTGAAATTGATTAAAGTCTTGTAGTTAACAGGCAGATTGAATATAATCTTTTCCTCCTCAACCTATTAGTCACTGACTACTGAGCGTAACTCTGAGAGGTCTGATTAGAGAGTTCCATTAAAAATCGTCATACAGTGCATTTTCCATGTCTCTATGAATTTCCCTTTGCTATGTGCACTGGCCATAGACTTAACCCTCAACCCATGCATTTTGTAGCAAATGAGATGGGGAGAGAGTGAAACCTTTAATTAGTGTCTCTTGAGGATATGATGGTTCTGAAGAGCTTTGCATAGATGAGAATCATTAGATATTATCTACATGGTCCCTGAAAACCAGTAGTAATAGATATTTAACTCCTACATTGCCTTCAGTCTTTGTGAACCTCCAGAGTGCCGTGGACCTAGGCTGGGAAAACTAGTTCTGAATAGACTGTCTAGAAGCCAGGCAAAGTCAGTGCATCCTGTTTGCAGTAAAGCAGTGGGAACTGCCTGAATGCTGCTAGAAGGATGGCAGGGTTATATTATCTCTTCTCTTCGGGGTCCTGCAGAGCGTGATGAATCAGCTCAGATGGGCTAGACTGACCCCAGCCCCCAGTGTTGTGATTAACTTCGTAAGCCAGGCAATCCATTGACTCAATTCCATCATATAGACTATTTCCTTTCTTTTAAAATGTGTGAAGATTAAATCTATCATCTTCTTACACCTGAACTTTAACATTCGTACTTTCATTTGGAGATTCACATCTTTACACACTAACATGATCCCCAAATAAAGTCTTTTTACCTCTTATTACTTTGACTGATGTAGCAATCCTCCTGTGTGCCATTAAGACTACTAAACATTCAGGCTATATAACCTACTCTTCCAAATTCCACAATAAGGTACTACCAACCTTCAGTTTCCCCAAACAACAGCATGTGGGTCAAATGATATATAGACTGCCCAGCAATGACTAACAAGACCTTTCAAAAGAAAGTCACTTCCGTAGCTTTGAATATTTGGCATGCATATACCAAATCAATTTCACGGTACTCCAAGCTGTGCAAACTTTTTGATTGTGCCAGAATTTTGTTGAATTAGCTGAACATGAAATTCAATGTTTTGTTTCCTGGATCAGGGAAATGCCTTTGTTCAGCTAACGGGTGTGTACCCACTGGAATCATTATACACTGGCTGTCAGAATCCCGGAAACTTTCCTATGTCAACTGGGCTCCCTTTTCATTCCGTGGAGTTGGTGCCTAAAGTGGTTGGGTGCCAGAGGGTCACAGGAGAGGCAAAGGCATTTTAGTGTTTTTTTTAATCAAATTAGTAGGGTGTCGACTAAAGAAAATTGCACAACCTAAAAGTTGAGAATTATGTTTATTTGGTGGACTTTCTGAGGACTCAAGCTGGGGAGGTAGCCTCTCAGATAGCTGTGAGGAACTACTCCAAAGAGGTAAGGGAGGAGCCAAGATATATAGGGGTTTTGGCAACAAAGACATCAGAAGATTTACCGCTAGTTAAAGAAAACCAGATGTCTCAGGTTAATGAATTTAGCACTTTTCTACATACGGGAAGATGCAAGAGTCTGGGTTCCTTGAAATCACTCCCTTGATATGCACCTTAGCTCTCTAGGGCCAGTATCCTGTTCTTTCCCATCCTGAGTCCCCTCAGGGTACACCTTTGGGGGCGTAGCTGCAGTGGCTGAGGGCTTGGCTGTGGACAGCCCATTTGTTTCCATCCTGAGTTCCCTCAGGCTCAACATTGGTGCGGGTAGTGACTGATGGCTTGATGGCCGCAACATCCTTTGTTTGCTGATATGGCGGGCAGCATTTTTAATTCACAGGAGCAGGGGTGGTGTTGTGGGATCCCTCCACAGATCTCCTACAAACCAAAAATGGCCCCTCAAATGGCACATTATGATAATGATGCACCCTTATCCCTCACCTCTGCTTCCTCATCCTTTCTGAATTTATGGAAGTCTTAGATTAAGTAGAATGCTCCTTCACGTAATAAGCTTAAGACACGTTAAGCAGCGAGAAACTACCTCTGTTCTCAAACTTCTTGTGAGAGGGATATAGAAACTCTAGCCAGTGTGCTGTACTGCGTCTGATATTTCTGAGAGAACATAAATCTTTGTTTGTCCTAAGTTGTGCCAGATCGTCTAATAAAATTAGAGTGAGTAGTAATAAACCAGTATTTACATATAGTACTTGTTTGGGGAAAGCTAGATAAACCTACAAATCTACTGACACCATCTCTCACTCCTTTTCCTGGGCAGGCATTTTGGATGGGTCCCAAAACACATTTCCTGCTTTTCTATTAAAGCAAACACTAATGTTATTCCTGTGAGTCTTTTCTTTTTCCCTGATAAAGCTTATCTCATGCTCCTCTTCATTAAGATCTAGGTGTGCTTTTGTGAACATGCCTATTTTAGCATGTGAAATGCAGCCCCCCCAGCACAACAGGCACCCCTATGGCCTCCCTTGCATGGTCTCCATAAATCTCTCATCTTCCCTCTGATCCCACCCCTACCCTCAACACTGAGCATCCCCTCCCTCCAAATAGCAGTAGAGGGAAACAACTGAAACTAAAGAGATGCACTTGAAAGGCCTGCAGATTTTAAAATAAAGCTTAATGTTCTGAAGGATCAACTCTGGCATACACAGGTGCCCTGGATTTACAGATGTCAGCTACCTAGAGTTCTAAAACAATTGAAGTACATCTCTCTGTCCTGCTGGTAGATTAGAATATCCTGGATAAATTAAATTCATAGATAACCTAGTACTCGTATTTAACCTGTTTGTTTCAAAGGGGTGGGAGTAGTGGAAATTCACTGGGTACCAACTGGAGGACTCCTGGCCCTACCACTGTGGTCTTAGGCATTTCACTTCAATTCTTCCTGCGTTGCTTCGTTTGCAAAATGATGATAACAGTATCTGCCCTGTACACCTCACAAGGCTGTAGCCAAATTCCCACATAATAGTGAAAGTGTACACAAGACCCCACAGAACTTGAAAGTTGTATTATTTCAGACACCTCCCTTCCCTATCACAAAGGAGCCAAAACTGCCTACCACTTCCTATCAACTGCAGCTAGAAGAAATTAAAATATAAACTTATTATAATCATTAATCTTTTCTGTAGTTTTGTTATATTTTTAAGACACTGTCCACTTACCAAGTGAAACGTACCTTCTCAAAAAGACTTTATGATCTTGGTATGTAATTATGATTTACTGGCAAGATTTTTAAGAGAAGATATTTACTAGTGCCTGCCTTAGCCCACCTCTGGGCTCCTCTTTCTTATGCATTAATCACCATATTGAAATGCAATTTATTTACTTTTTAATCTACGTCTACTGTACCCAAATTCTTCAGTTTTGCAGATGTTGATTGTTTTACCCTTTGACAGTTTTTTCTCTTTTTAGTATGAGTTGATGTCTAGGCAGATAACGGTTATTAAAAGTTTGGGAAATTATTGTCCTAGGTGGCCCTAGTATAGAGTTTGTTTAGGAGAAAACATTCTCTGTTTAAGCTTAAAAAACACACCACAACTCGTTTGTCATTCATATAAGATGGAAATTGAGTTCTTCGTGCAAATTTCACCAAGAAAATACAAATATGCGGTAGTAAAGTAACATGAATGGCTGGACTTTTGTTAGGGATAGTGCAAAACAAGTCTTGTTCACCCTAAAATCGTGATAACCAGTCTTTGAAGAAATATTTATTGATCAATCGTATTAATTATGTATGCATGCAGAACCTTCACAAAACATACTGATCAATTCCCAAAAACCCTCGGACCTGATGCTTGACAGCCACTGAGAAACTCTTTCCTTATTCTCAACTTCTCACCTTCCCCAAGGATCTTTCTCCTGGATGATAGAGGAGGATCCTGGAGAAGACTTCAGGGGACAAGCCTGCAATGAGCTGCTTGAGATATGCAGAAGGGTTGGTCATGCTCAGCTCAGGGAAAACATTGTTGGGAGCAATCTCATTAGCCATTCAATGGAAAAATGAAGACCATCCTTTACCCTAGACCATACAGTGCCACTATTGACCTTAAGGGTCATAGCTTTCAGCACGAGATTTGGTATCCAACCCATTTTTTTTTGCCTGATGCCTTGCCATCCTTTCCTACTACTTTTGAGGGGCTTCAATTAAAGAGAGCAACATAATGGAGTTTTTACAGAGCTGACTGTGGGCAACAGGGTTTGACATAGTGGTGAAAGCACGGGAGGTAGTGTTAGATAGACCCCAGTTCCATTCCATCTCTTCCACTTCCTAGTAGTGAGACCTTGCTGAAGTGACTTAACTCCTTCGAGTTTACTCAAGCCTGAATTTTTGCACTGGTAAAAGAGGAATAATAATAGTATCCATATATCAGGATTGTTTTGAGGAATAAATGAGATGGTACATTTAAATCACTTAGCATAGTAATCACTTGATTGTTGCTGGTAGTTGCTCCCAATGTCATAGTTTCATTATAATTATTAATATAATAAATAATAACTTCCTATCATCGTTGCCATTATAGAAGGTCTCTGGGAAGCTCTGTGGGCCACAGCTTAAGGAGAAGAGTTTACTAGATTCTTCTCCTTACAAACTCGGGCCAAGTTCCTTCTACCTAATGTGATTATGCCTTCTGTGAATATAGACTGCTTAAAAGCTAGGCATTGCAACCACTGGGTTCCCAGCTATGGAGACCAAAGATCCTGAACATTTCAGTTAGGCTGTATCTCTTCTTAATTCCCAAAGTACAGTCCTTAAATGGTCTAGAACAGTGGTTTTCAAAACTTTTTGAACGGCAGCTTACCTCTTTTTCACCCACGTGAAATCATACAAAGAGCCCTAATATAGAAAACATATAAAGGTAGTATTTTATTAGTTTGAAATTTTTCATAGGTGCATGTATATAATACTTGTATATATGTTCAGTGCAAAAAATGAAACTAGGTGTTAAGGATGACAGTTGTAGTCTTTTGTCATTGTAATCCACATTTGTTTTTGCATTTTGTTTTCCACACAGTTAAAAAAAATAAAGTTCACATAGATGTAGTAATCAAAAATTGTTGCAGAGTTTGTCTTAATAACTAATCCAGCGCTTAAAAGAATATTAATAGAAAAAAATTGCATGGACTTGTATAAGCTACTTAACTTCCCTGAGCCTTGGTTTCCCTATTTGTACAATAGTACCTAGCTCAAAAGGTTATGACGGAACATAAGATATTGTATGTAAAGGTCTTTGAAGAATTTTGCACACTTTTCAGAGTGCCTAGCACGTAGTAAGCAATCAGTTGATATTAACTGGCACGGTCATGATCGCCACCACCAGCAGCATCTGCTTGAATTCCTTAAATCATAGAGCAATAGAATTGTTCAATATATTCCTTAGCTCCTTGCATCTTACCTGTTTGGTGGGGAACACTTTTTCAAATGTATCTTACAACGTTTTAAATGCTTCATTTTAAATGTCCATCTCTGTCAAATACTAACTCTAGGTTCTCTAGTACACAATTTGGAAACCGCTAGTCTAGACATCTGATTAGGTTTCTGCAAAGTCCTTGCCTGGCAGATTATGAGCTGTTTGAGAGCAGGGGCTATATTTTATTTATTTATTTATTTATTTTTGCGGTACGCGGGCCTCTCACTGTTGTGGCCTCTCCCATTGCGGAGCACAGGCTCCGGACGCGCAGGCTCAGCGGCCATGGCTCACGGGCCCAGCCGCTCCGTGGCATGTGGGATCTTCCCGGACCGGGCACAAACCCATGTCCCCTGCATTGGCAGGCGGACCCTCAACCACTGTGCCACCAGGCAAGCCCTATATTTTATTTATTTATGTAATCCTTATAGTGCCTGGGACAGCAGGTGTTCAAAAACTATTTCTTGGATTGTATTCAAGTTCACTTCGCTGGATTTGAAAGAAACTTCCCTTCACCCCTAAACCCCTTGCCACATAAAACTAAATTTTCTTCTTGGTCTTCCTCTCCATTTTCTCCAACATTGCTATACATTTTTTTTTTGTCTGCTGAATTGAGGGTACTAACCTTTATGTAGGTAAGGAGCTCCTCAGCTTCTCAGCGAGAACGTTCAGATTTTGAAGGACTTAATATCCACTAAAGAAGGAAAGGAAGTTACTCCTGTTCAACAGTCACTAAGAGGTCACTGGCCCTCCTTCTCAAACCACAGTTTGGGGCCCTCCCGAGAGTTTGCATTTTAGCATTAATCTCTCATAGGAGAGGCAAGAAACATTTGATTTTAGGCTTGACGGTTTCTGGTTATAAAATTTACTTTTAGCAGCCATCTAAAAGTCATTAGCAGTCATAGCATAGTCCAAGCCATTTGATTACATATAATTCACTGCCAGAGTTGAGGTTTCTGGTCGTAAAATCACAGATACCATAAAACCCTGATAGTTGTATATTAACACAATCTGTACTTAAAATCCAGCAGGCAAATTTAGATTGCCATTCCTTAAAGAGTTAGAGGACTACTGCCCCCCTTCCTTCCTTTCTTCCTTCCTTCCTTCCTTCCACAAACATTCTATAAACCATCGTTACCACCACCACCATCAGTCCTTGCCCTGAAAGAGTTAAATGTCTAGCAAGGGAGACAGACGCACAAACAGATTTCCATTGCATTTATTGCATAGCATTCTACTTGAAATATGCAAAGAGTATTACGAAAGCAAAGAGGAGGGAAGCACCTAAAGAAGTCTCCGTAGGACATCCTAAAGGATAGAAAGGAGTTTTCCAGGGACAGGGGTGAAAGAAGTTTTCCAGGGACAGGGGGGAAAGAAAGACTAAAGCAGAGGTTGCTGCACTGAGCATAAAACCAAGGCAAGAACTAGCATGGTGTGTTTGGAAATCTCCAAGCAGTTCAGTGTTAGAAAAGCACCATGCGCCAGGTAGAAATCAATGAAAAACAAAGCCAGGACAGGCAGGCGCCAGATCAAGAAGGACCTTGAATAACATAAGAAGCCTGAAATGTTTCATCTAAATGATAGTGATCTACTAGAAGATTCTAACATAAGGGTGGATACTAGAAGTCTAGTAGAATGATTGGGTGACAGTTTTCCTAAGTGGTACACTAAGAGGTGATAAGTGTGGGAACTAGGACAACGATTGTAGAAGTGGAGTGGAAAAAGCAGATTCACAAGAGATATTTGGGAGATAAAATTGGTAGGACTTTTTGATTTGGTGCACATGGGGTCAGAAAAAGATGAATTACTCAGGAAAACTCCCACCTTAGGTGTCTAGCTTAGTGACGGCAATGATTGATTCAACACATGAAGAGGGAGAGATTTAGGAGGAATTAGACATGACATCAGTTTTGGTTGTTTTAAGTTTGAGATGCCCAATGTCCCTTGGTCCTTAAAAGTGGAGATAACCATGAGACAGTTGGAAATACTATTTCTCGGTAGAGGTTTGAGCTTGAGATACATATATATATATAAAATAAGAGATACAGATATGTATAGATATATATGAATGATGGATATATTGATGGTAGTTGAAACTATGAGAATAGATGAGCTTAACTCAAGGAAAACATGTAGAATAAAAAGAGCAGAGATCTGAGAATAGAACCCTGGTACAACATCAATATTTAACAAATGCTTCCTGAGTGTCTATGCTAAATATAAGAGGGCCCTGACCTCAAGCACTTTACAACCTACTTAAAGATAATACTGGGACTTCCCTGATGGTCCAGTGGCTAAGACTCCACACTCCCAATGCAGGGGGCTCGGGTTCGATCCCTGTCAGGGAACTAGATCCCACATGCCACAACTAAGAGTTTGCGTGCCACAACTAAGAGTTCGCCTGCTGCAACTAAGACCCAGCACAGCCAAATAAGTAAAAATAAATAATTTTATTTTAAAAAAAGATAATACTAAATTTCAAACTGTTCCTCAAAGTGCCAGGGTTCTGAGGAGCTACCACTGAGGCTGCTGCATGGGGCAAGGAAGAGGCTGGGCAGCCACTTCACTCATGCCAGAACATGCTTCACTAGCGGCATGCTTAACTAGAGCACCTTCATTTCTACTCTGTGTGTGGGTAAATGATTTGGGTGGGGGTGAATGGGGACCTTACTGTTAAAAAAGAGAATTTGGCAACCGCTTCTCTGAAGGACTGATTTAAATATAATCAAAAACCAAAATATGTGGGATGAATATAATGCCTCGGACTCTACTTTTGGTGAAAAGGAAGGAATGAGATCAATGTTGAAAAATTGGTAATGATATATAGCCAGCATTCAGTTCTATTTCATTCACTTCAACATCACTAAATCATCATATATTGCTAAGTATGAGCTAATAGATGGGAAAATGGAATACATATTTGTTAGGAGATGCCTGCCAGATGAGGTATTGGGTACTGAGACAAGGCCAAATAATGTAGATTCTTAAATAGTATGCTCTTGAGTTTGTTCTTCAGTGGGCTTCTGCCATTCAACCTTTTCACTCATCATATATGACACATGAGGTGAATTGACAATTATGATTACTCAGTGATGAAATTTCTACAAATGAAAACTTCTGGTAGGTTGTTGGTCATTGTTTCTTCTGAAAACCTGGGAAAAGGATAATCTGCTTATGAGGGTGATAGCTTCTGTCTCTCCTCCATCCCACTCCAGTAATTAAGCAACAAAACTTGTATCAGTTTTATGAGTTATCAGCAAAGGATATAAATCCCTGGCAGTCAAGCATATAAAGATAATCAGTGTTATATTTCTCTGATAGAAATGGATTAGTAAAGTTTGCATATTTAAAAAGTTAAAAATGAAGTAGTTTTTGCAAGTCATTATTTTTCTTTATTGAAATAAGATATAATTGATCTATTGAAAAATAAAATAATTGTGCTTATTTATTGAATTATTATCCTGAAAGCACCCAGGTTCCCCTCCATTCGTCGAAAACCTGTATTCTAGTCAATTAAGTGGAACTTAATTATTAGAAATGAGCAATGTATTTATTGAAATAAGAAATGCAGTGACTGTTTAAAACAATAGCTCAGGCCACAAGTGAAGAGAGAATTGGTAAACTAGAAGAAAAATCTAGAAGAATTATCTACAATAGAGACAGAAACACAAGGAGCTGAAGTATATTTTTGAAAAATAGAGAGAGATGGAGTACAGAATGTGAACACTTAAGTTATATCTAATTAGCTCCCCAGAAGGAGAGAATAGAGGGAATTGAAGATAGGCACTATTTGTAGACATGATCACTGAGAATTTTCCATAACTGATGAAAGACATGAGTCCCAGATTCAGGAAGCACAACTTATACCAAACAGGATGAGGGAAATAGAGACAGGGATAGAAATAGAAAGATAGGGATGGGGAGGGAGAGAGAGAGAATCCTAGCCTAGGCAAAGGTAGTGAAACTTCAGTACACCATCAACAAAAATATCTTAAAAGCAGAAAGATCACTTACGAAGGAACTACAGTTAAAGTGATAGCAGATCACTTACCACTCACAATGGAATGCAAAATTTAACGGTAATGCAAGAAGAAATTCACAAATCTACCATCTTAGAGGAAGATTTCAAAGCACCTCCCTCAATTATTGATACTTAAAGCAGATAAAAATTAACAAAGCTGTAGAATATTTGAACAACCTAATTGACAAGCTTGATATAATGAATGTGTATAGAACGCTGCACCCAGCAGTTAGAGTATACACATTCTTCTCAAGCACACATGGAACATACATGAAAATTGACCATGTCTTGTGTCCTAAAGCAAATTACAACAGAATTCAAAGAAATCCATATCCACAGAACATGTTTTCTAACCACATTGAAATTAAGTTAAAAGAAAAAGAAAAAATTTTGAATCTTCATGCATTTAGACATTAAAAGCACACATTAAAAAAGAAATCATAATGTAAACTAAACATTGGAACGGAATGATTATGAAAATTCTACATATCAAAACTGTGACACATAGTGAAAGGTATATAGAGAAGAAAATATATAGTGTTCAATGCTTATAATAGAAAGGAAAGACTGAAAATTAATTGTATAAACATTTACCTTAAAAGATGTTAGAAAGATATAGAATAAATCTAAAAGACTGAAGAAAATTAAAATATGAGCAGAAATTAATGAGATAGAAAACAAACATGCAGTGGAAAGTGTCCTTAAAATCAAAAACTTGTTCTTTGAAAAGAATAATAAAACTGAAAAACCTCTGGCAAGAAAAATAAGGTCAGTAATCAAATAATCGATATGAGTGATATTTTAGAAAAAAGGATATAAGTACAGATGTGATAGATATTAAAAATATATACAATAGAATATTACTCAGCCATAAAAAGAAATTGAGTTATTTGTAGTGAGGTGGATGGACGTAGAGTCTGTCATACAGAGTGAGGTAAGTCAGAAAGAGAAAAACAACTACTGTATGCTAACACATATATATGGAATCTAAAAAAAAATGGTTCTGAAGAACCTAGGGGCAGGACAGGCATAAAGACACAGACGTAGAGAATGGACTTGAGGACATGCGGAGGGGGAAGGGTAAGCTGGGACGAAGTGAGAGAGTGGCATGGACATATATACACTACCAAATGTAAACTAGATAGCTAGTGGGAAGCAGCTGCATAGCACAGGGAGATCAGCTCCATGCTTTGTGACCACCTAGAGGGGTGGGATAGGGACGGTGGGAGGGAGACGCAAGAGGGAGGGGATATGGGGATATATGCGTACGTATAGCTGATTCACTTTGTTATACAGCAGAAACTAACACACCATTGTAAAGCAATTATACTCCAATAACGATGTTTAAAAAAAGAAAAAGAAAAAAATCCAAAATCTTTACATGGTTTATAGAATGTTTCATGATCTACCTTCTTCTACAACTTCAACATTCACTGATCTCACTCTTAACTTCTTGGAATTCATCCCACTCAAGGAAATGACTTGGAATATGCTATTTCCTTAGCCTGAAATAGTCCTATTCTCCTTCGACTGGCTAAGTACTATTCCTGATTTAAATATGACCTAAATATGACTGCCTAAATACTACTTCTTCATTGAAGAATTCCTTAACTTTCTGGATTGAGTTCCCAATTTAAGCTCTGATGGCATCCTGACTTTTTCTTTTGTAGCACTGTAATTAAATATTTATTTCTATACTTATTTGTTTAATGTTTGCCTCCCTACCATAGACGGTAGTTGTCTTGAGGGCAGAGACCTCATCATCTTATTCTTTATTGTATTCCCAGTATATAACACGAAGTCTGTTATAAATTGATGCATGAATATTTCGTGAATAAATGGCTTAAAGCAAAAAATAATATAATGAGAATGTTATGAACAACTTTATGGCAATAAATTTTGACAGTGGACAATTTTCTAGAAGAATAATTATTAAAGAAATGAATTCTGTAGTTAAAGTTTTACCAAAACTTCATAAAACAGATTATCCCAATATTAAACAAATTCTTCCAGAGAATAGAAAAAGTGGGAGTATGCCCACACACACAACTCAGTTTTTGAAATAAGGATAACTTTTAGAAAAAAAAAAGATAAAATGACAACAAAGGAAAATGACTGGATAGTTTCTTTCATGAATATAGATGTTAAAAGCCTAAACAAAATATTAGAGAAATAAATCCATCAGGATATAAAACAGAAAAACTATCATGACATGTTGGGTTAATTCCAGGAATGCAACAGGCATACCTTGTTTTATCATGCTTCACTTTATTGCATTTTTTTACAAATTGAAGGTTTGTGGCAACCCTGCTGCAAGCAAGTCTATTGGCACCATTTTTCCAACAACATTTGCTCACTTCATGTCTACTGTGTCACATTGTGGTAATTCTCACAGTATTTCAAACTTTTTCATTATTATCATATTTGTTATGGTAATTTGTGATTAGCAGTCTTTGATGTTACTATTGTAATTGTCTTTTTAGGAATAAAGTATTTTTAAATTAAGGTATGTACAAACACAGGGGAGATAGTCAATATTTCATAATAACTAAAAATAAATGGAATATAACCTTTAAAAATGGTGAATCACTATGTTGTATACCTGAAACTTATATAATATTGTACATCAATTATACCTCAATAAAAAATAAAATAAAGGAAAAAAATTAAGGTATGTACATTGTTCTTTCAGACATAATGCTATTGCACACTTAATAGACTACAGTAAAGTGCAAACATAACTTTTTTTTTTTTTTTGGCCATGCCATGAGGCATGTGGTATCCTAGTTCCCTGACCAGGATTGAACCCCCATGTCCCCTGCAGTGAAAGTGCAGAGTCCCAACCACTGGACCACCAAGGAAGTCCCCAAACATAACTTTTATATGCACTGGGAAACCAAAAAATTTGTGTGACTCGCTTTGTTGAGATATTCACTTTCTTGTATTGCTCTGGAACCAAGCTGGCAATATCTCCAAGGTATGCCTGTATAAATGTAATTTACCATATTAATAGATTCAAGAAGAAAAACTTATGCTCCTCTCAGTAGAGAAATTTTCACACAATAGTATATGGATAACTCCCTGACAATTAATTTGATCTCCACAGAGGTTGAAACATCTTTAAAGCAATAAGCAATACATTTTATGTCTCGTATTTCAGTTTGGTTACTTCCTGTTAACCTGCAGATATTGTGAATTTTATTTTATTTAACAGTAAAACTTATAATTTCCTGATTACAAAATAATATATCTTCATTATAGAAAGTAGAAAAATATAGAAAAGCACAAAAAAGGAGAATAAGATTACCCATAATTCCACAACACCTAACATTATTGTGCATATCCTTCCAATAGTTTTGGGTATGTGTGTGCATTTGTGTAACTTACATGAATGTGATTATGTGTGTGCATACAACTCTGTTGTAGCCTCCTTTTTGCATTTATCAATATCATAAATATTTTTCATATCACATCCCTAACAACTTTATACATTATCATGCAATGGCTGTACTGAATCATATCAAATGGCTATACTGTAATTTATTGAGTTACTCCCCTGTTGTTAGGCAGTTTAGGTTGTTTTCAATATAAGTTCTTATAAATAATGCTGTGATTAACACTCTTATAGCTGAGGCTTTATACTTATCTATGATTTTTCTTAAGGTACATAACTACATGTGAAACTGCTAAGTTAAAGGGTATACACCTTTTCTAAAGACCCAAGAAATTACCAGCTTCAGGCACATAACCAGGTACATGTATTAACTTAAGATATAGTGAAGGTAGCATCTCAAATCAGTTTTTGGAGATAGTTGGCTAATAATTTTGAAAAAGTCAAATCTGTGTTGAACACAATGTACCAGAATATATGCCAGGTAAAGTTTTAACATGCCAGTAAAGTGTTAACTGTACGAGATAAAACCTGCAAAAATCCTAGAAGAAAATGTAGAGAAGTGTTCTCATAAGTGTGAAGTAGGGAATAACTACTCTTATAAAAATCTTAAAACATAAGGAAAAATGTTGATACATTGGAGCACATTCTAAACTTTTTGTGTCAAAAATATGTCGCGAAAGAATTGGTAGACTGCCACGTTTGGGAAAACATTTACAACACATGCATAAGAAAAGTTTAATCCATTACTATTTAAAGAACTGAAAGTTATCTATGGTTTGTGTGTGCGTGTATATGTGTATGAAAATATAAACACATACACATGATTACTTGGGTCTTTTTCAAGAAAGAGAAGTCAAAGCTTTCTTTTTTAGCCTTCTTCAGTTTGGGAGCTGGAAAACAGATTTTCTGAGACTATATGGAAATTATAAGAAGCTTTTTAGTCTGAGGTTCAGGTGACATGAGACACAGCAGTTTCACCTCACTATACTTGGAGCCCAGATAAAAGTCATATTCCCTCCATCATCGCTTTGAGATGCAGCTCTAGTCTTAGCTAAGGGAAAAAATAAGAGGGCTATGAAAATCTGGGAGTGACTATTAAAATGCTGATAGTTAAATTAACCTCTTCTGATGTGAAATGATTAGTGAGACATTACCACCTGTATGTGATTTGTATGACTAAAGTCTTTATACATTGTAGTACAGAAATCCTATAGTTTAAGATCCTCTGGAGGAGAGAGGAAAGAAGGAGAGGACAGAGAGAGAGCAGAATCAAACTACGAGCCTAGGGATTTCTGTTTCCTAGAGGTAATAAGGGCAAAATATTAACCCAGCAGTAAATGTGGTAGAGAACTAATTTCTTGTAGAATTGTCTTAGACACATTTTGCTAGCAAATACTAATCTTTACTAACCTTCACCTCACAATAAAGGAGGCTTAGTGTTGGTCTTCAGAAAAGAAATATTTTATTGGCAGCCACGTACTCTGGATAGAATGTCATAGAAATCATAAAGCATGCCTTGACTGGTAGTCATGATGACAAAGATAGAATAGCTTTCAGGCACTGAAAGGAACACAATAAACTCCCTGAAATCAGCCATCTCCATTTCCTTCCTCAATGTGAAACTGACTTTCGATAACTTACAACTTAGTGTGACCTCCATGTTAGACAACTAGGAAAGCAGAATGGGCTGGGAAGTTTGGAAGTTTCTCCATTATCTGGGTATATATACTTGGATGGACTTTTCCATGGTTCTTTTTCATTATCAGACTTTCAAAATGGTTAATAATGAAAGATGTTAGGGTGACTCATTGGGCTATTCAATGGTTATTAAAATTTGCTGCCTTCCCTGGGTGTCTCATCTTCTTTCCAGCCCTAGCATTTCGTGTGTTGAAAAGAACATTGCCTGAAGGGGAAACACTTGGACAAACAGTACGCTTGGAAAGAATCCAGCTAAAAACTTTGAGGCATGTTCCTGACCCAAATAGGAAGATACCCTATTGTCTTTTTGCCCCAGTTTTGCTTGATTTGTAACATCTAAAGAGTTGCAGTTTACAAATTAGACAGGTCTAGTATTTATGAAAGATACAAAACAGAGAATCTTAGAGAATACTTAAAACCATCAACCAGGGCAGAATCTAGCATAGTATGTTGAACCTAGTAGGCATTTCGTAAACATTTGTTAAATTGAACTGAATCGTTTCATAAAACAACGTTCTGTCTTACTGATTAGCTAAAAAAAAAAAATTCAATGGCTTTCTATTAGTGAGAAATCCCAGTTCAAAATCTTCTTCCCATTCTGCACCCAGCAGTAGTCACCAGCTTTATTTCATCCTAAGTACAGTCATTCCTCCTTCACCATGGCCAAATGGATAGAAGATCTCCTAAGCCCTTGACTACCCCCTACAAGAGGAATGCTCTCACTTCAACTTAACCAAACACTTCACACCCTTCCATTTACAGTATGGATTCCACATCCTCTACTTATTCTGCTCTGACACTCTAGCTCCAAAGTACTTATTCCCGTGTTTCTCTTTTGGCTTCTCCTCTAGTTTGGCTCTTATCCAGTATGCTTATTGGTTTCTTCAGATTGCAGATTTGTCAGTCTGTTTTCCTCAAGTAGATTTTTAAGTCCTTGTAATGTCTCATATCTCTTTGTATACCCTTCCTCTTTATTTTTCTAGATTATTAACCTAAGGAATGGATCCCTTAAGAATCTGGGTAGAACTGTATTTCAATGTAATAGATTTCTTTGTAATCCTATATAGCTTATTTATTTTTTAAATTTTTCATTGAAATAGAACATGCATCCGGAAAAGTACACAAATCATAGTGTACAGCTCAATGAATTTTTACAAGGTGAACATAACTGTATAATTAGCACCCAGAATAGGAAATAAGCATATTACATGCACTCCAGAAGGGCCCCTCAGGCCCCCTTCCAATCAGAACCCCCAAAGATAACACTGTCATGACTCTGGCACTCTAGTTTAGTTTTACCTGTTCTAAAACTTTAAATAGTACGAATCACTGTTATGTGTTTTACTTTATGCATTTAAAGCCATTATTCTGTCTCCAAAGCCTTCACCAGACTGCCAAAACGTCCATGGCACCCCGCCCAAATACACAAACACACAATGGTGCAGAACCCCTGGACAACCCCTTCAGCCTTTCCAGCTCCAGGATTTCTAAGAGTCTGATTCTTCACATAAAATGAGGGAAAATGTGCAGAACTAATTGCAAGAGTAAAGTGACTCAGAATCTGATAATGCCTAAAATAGATGGGCAGTGCCGAAGGTTTGCAGAGATTGATTCATCGTTAGTCAGTTTTTGCTGTGAGGGCAGGGTGGGGAGAGTGCTTTTTGACTGAGCAAAACGAGCTTTATTTAACTATTTTATCATATATTGCTCATGGCTTTGTCTTTCTCAAAATAATTTTAAGAATAGTTACCTGCTTTGTGGACTAAATTCTCACATCATCTAGCACAGGGTCCTGCATGTACAAGAAGCTCAATAAATATCTGATTATTCATTTTGTGTTTTGGTTGGCCATCTTGACACAAAATGTCAGCGAATTAATTCTTTCGAAAAGGTACATCTTGTCTGCTTGGCAGTTTTTAAACTAACTTCAATGGAATTTGTTTGCTTGGTGTCCGTTACGGGGAGCTATGTTCACACTGAGGGTGAACAACACTACACAGCCCTCCAAGTATAGGCAGAGGCTGATCTACTCCTAGTTATGTTCTTTTTGCCTAGCACTTTATTGTCCTGAATATCTTCTGTTCATTTAATGCCATTTTTGAGAGCTTACTGTACACACAGCAATGCATTCAAAGGCTGTGGCAGATGAAACAGAAATATAATACACTGATCCCGGTCATTCTGTAATTTAATACCTAGTTTGAGAAACAAGATATAATAATGAAAGAGAGCTAGAAAGATGCAAGACTGACTATATTTGAGCAACAATAGTAAATGGTAAAGACAACAAAAATTATTGACTGCAACCTCCCTTTTGGGACGTTGGAGAAGGTCTCAAAAACAGATTGTCAGGACTTCCCTTGGGGTCCAGCTGTTGGGACTCCATGCTTCTGCTACAGGGGGCGGGGGTTCGATCCCTGGTCAGGGAACTAGGATTCTGCATGCCACGTGGCACGGCCCCAAAAAAGAAAAAGAAAAAGAAAACAGATTGTCACCATTATGGTTGATTCAGAATTTCTGTATAGGAGAGGCTTAGGGGATGGCAATCTGATTAGAAGGGAGGATGGAGGACTTACCTTGAAGCTACATGTACATTAGCAAGCACATTATTCTTCTGTGGATTATATGTTTATTTGTGTTAGATCTTAAAGAATAGATGGGGTCTGGCTTAGTGAGAAAGAGAGGGTCGTCTTGGTTGAGGATTCAGAATGTTCTGTGTGTTTAATTGCCTTTGTGGAGGACATGATGTGTAAGACAAGGTTCCTATTCTCAAGAAAGTTGCAACCTATATGGATAGGCATGATTTACATGCGTAGAAATAATAGAAATAGAAATACAAATTTAATTACAAATAGAAATAATTTTAAAATAAGTGTCAGTTTCAGGCAATAAGTGATCAAAAGAGAGAGTGCTCAACATTTGCCTCGGTGGTCAGGGAAGGCTTCCTGGATCAGGTGAAACTTCAGTTAGACCTTAAAAGAGGCATGGAAATTGGATAGGCAGAAGAAGAAGGAGCCCATGACATTGATTTGCCTTCCCTGACTTCCTGGTCAGTATTGAACTCGCTTCCTGTGACTTACCTTCTGAATGATATTATTTTATAAATCTTAAGTGAATAGTGCCTTGAATTGTTTCTAAATTGTAAGCCTATTTCCCCAACCAGCCTGTTGAATGATCATTTAGCATTGCGAGGTGGTGCTGTATCATACCTTTCTGTCCTGAAATAGTTACCGGAGCTTCTATAGGTATCTCACTGCCAGGAGTTCAGGCACTGGGCCACAGACTTTAGAGAAGAGAATGCCTTTGTGCTGGAGTGAGCTTAACAAGAGAGAGCACCTCTGCCCCGACACATTTGATGAATTCACTCAATTTGGGAAAACCCAAGCCAGTGCACAGACCTTCAGATGAGCAAAGAAAAAGCTCCGTTCACCTTCTTCATTCCAAGACTGTGCATTCATTCTTGTGAGGCCTTGAGAAGGGAGAGTGGAAAGAGGAGGAGGAGGAGTGGAGTTTCTGACCTGAATTCCACAACAGAGGAATGTGTGAACAGCGTGAGGCACAGGTACGGGCTAGTGCTCTCACATACCTGGGGAAAGCAGTTTGTAATCCAACTCCCATTGCTCCATAGACAGTTGACAGTTCGCTCTGGAGAATGAACATTAATATTAATATTTTCTGCTTTTTTTCCCCAGAGTTTGGGGAATGAGAGAGGGGTACCGTGAGAAAGGAGGAGAGACAAATACCATTTTGAGACACTTATAAGTATATCCAGAATGACAGCGTGTATGGTTTAATGCTGGTTAAAGCTGTCCTGGATCAGCCATGTTTAAATGAGGAATACAAGGAATACAAACTGTGTTTGTTCTGATTCATCATAAAACTGCAAGATGGTTAACTGGGAGAAAAAATGAAGTCAGCCCCTCTTATTATGGAATCCTTTGGAAAAGCTAGTTAAATGTATTTTGGACTGCCTTGGTGAGAAACTCTTGGGACAGAAGTTAAGTTCAGAAAATATAAAATACATACTGGCATAAGCATAGTGCATTTGTTCAAACTGCCATGCAAACTGTAAGGGCAAATATCAAATATAATTCAGGGCACCTAAAACGGTGAAGGAAATGTGGAACGTGCTTAATCAGACTGACGGGATAAACCAAAGTCAAGTCATTTCTGTTTTATCAGATTTAATGCTCTCTAGATATTGGGTTAAGGGAAAATCTGAGATACCTACAGTTATAGTGTCCACTCACTGTGATTTTTTCTTTCGATCGTACTTATCCTTTGAGATTGATGAATACCGCCAGGGGGCTTTTGCTCCTTACCTAAAGAATGATCCTTTTACTGAGGGGCCATATTTCATAGTGCACACAGGATCTGCTGTCATGGAGGATAGCCTCCCTCAACCCCCAAACTGACAAGTTCTTCCCATTTTAAACATTGAATCATAATCTGATGTTCCGGAGGTAGCATGTGGAAGGCCAGGCATTAATACACGTTTAGCCTTTGATGAGGAGCTGTTTATAACCTTTGCAGGAGAGGGTATTCTTGTCCTTATTTTTTGTTTTATTTTTCTGTAATGCATCAAGAGACAAAGGCAAGCAATCGTAAATTGGCTGAGGTTGGGATGGGATGGTGACAATATTAATATAAAAGCAAGCTTCACGCGATAATCTACATAAATATACCTTACTAAAGAAAGTGGTGAATGGCAACATAGAACTCCAGAACCTCTATTCATATATGGATCATTTTTAGTGCCAGCTCTTTATTGAGTAATAACACACTTTCGATAAAGTATACAAACATTAACTGTTTAGTTCAATATATAAAACAACCTCCTAGATGAAGATATAGAACATTTCCAGAATTGCACCAGACTCCTTTCTAACTTCTATCACCATAGATTAGTTTTGACTGTTCTTGAACTTCATAAAAATGGAATCATACAGTGTGTATTCTTTTATGTCTAGCTTTTTTGTCTCATCAGGTCTGTGAGATTCATTCATGTTTTTGCAAGCAGCATGTACTATTAGTGAACAATTCAGTAATTTTACAAGCAGATAATAAATGCCTTTCATATACCAGGCATTGTGCTAGCCGCTAGGAATCCATAGGCCAGTTGTATGCCTTCAAGGAACTCACAGCTTTAGAAGGTAAGATGGACAGGTTAAAAATAATAATATAGCCACAGCCACTTTCTTGTGACTAATGTTTGCAAGGGTTACCTTTCTCATCCTTTTACGTTCAACCTATCTATGTCTTTATAGTTATTTGGTAACATTACATTCATTTATTTAAAGTGTACAATTCAATAATGTTTAGTATATTCACAGATATGTGCAATCATCACCACAATTAATTTTAGAATATTTTTACCATCTCAAAAAGAAACCCTGTACCCATAAGCAGTCACCTGCCCCCCCCCCCATAACTTCATCTGCCCAAATCCTAAGCAACCACTTTTGGACATTTTATATAAATGCAGTCATATAGTATTCAGTGTTTTGTAACTGGCTTCTTTTACTTAGCATAATATCTTCAGGGTTCATTAATTTGTAGCATATATCTGTACTTCATTCTTTTTTATGGTTGAATAATATTCCATTGTATGGATATACCACATTTTCTTTATCCATTAATCAGTTTAAGGACATTTGGATTTTTTTCCGCATTTTGACTATTAGGGATAACGTTGCTAGGAACGTTCATGTACAAGTTTTTGTGTAGACATGTTGTTATTTCTCTTGAGTATATACCTAGGTGTGGAATTGATGGGTCAAATTATAACTCTATATAAACTTTTTAAAGAACTGACAGACTGTTTTCCAAAGTGGCTGCACCATTTTACATTCCACCCAGCAGTGTTATGAAGGATCCAATGTCTCACATCCTTGTCAGCACTTGTTATTGTCTTTTTGACTATAGGCATCCTAGCAGATGTGAGATAGCATCTCATTGTGGTTTTGATTCCCTTTTCCTTAATAGCTAATAATGTTGAGTATCTTTTCATATGCTTATTGGCCATCTGTATATTTTTGTTGGAGAAGTGTCTATTCATTCAGATCATTTGTCCATTTTTAATTGGTTGTCTTTTTATTATTGAATTGTAAGAGTTCTTTAAATATTCTAGATACAAATTCTTTATCAGATGTATGAATGTCTGTCATCATCTTTTCAATTTCTTGATAATGTCCTTTGAGGCACAAAAGTTTTTAATTTTGATAAAGTCCACTCTATTTTTTCCCTATGTTGCCCATTCTTTTGGAGTTATTTATAAGAATCCATTGCCCAATCTAAAGATTTATCCCCCTTTCCTTCTAAGAGTTTTGTACTTTTAGCTCTTACAGTTAGAACCTTAATCCATTTTGAGTTAATTTTTGTATATGAAGTGAGGTAAGGATCCAACTTCATTCTTTTGCAAGTGGATATCCTGTTGTCCTAGCATCATTTGTTGAAAAGACTTCCTTCCCCTTGACTGACCTTGGCACGCTTGTCAAAAATCAGTTGATCAAGATGTGTAGGCTTATTTCTCAATAAAGTCTTGATTCTATTCTATTGATCTATGTGTCTATCCTTATACCAGTATTACACCGTCTTAATTACTGTTGCTTTGTAGTAGGCTTTGAAATCAGGAAATGTGAATCCTCCAACTTTGATCTTATTTTTCAACATTGTTTTGGCTATTCTGGGATTCTTGCTATTTCTTTAGATTTTAGAATTGGCTTGTCAGTTTTTACAAAGAAGCCAGCTGGGATTCTGATGGGAATTGCATTGAATCTGTTGACCTATTTGGGGAGTATTGCGACTTAAAATATTATCTTCTGATGAATGAATATGGATGTTTTCCCATTTATTTAGATTTTCTTTAATTTCTTTCAAAAATGTTCTATAAATTTCAGAGCATAAATTTTGCACTTCTTTTATTAAATTAATTCTTATATATTTTATTCTTTTTAATGAAATTGCTTTCTTAATTTTATTTTCAAATTGTTCATTGCCAGCGTATAGGAATACAATTGATTTTTGTATATAGATCTCGTATCCTGCAACTTTGCTGAACTCTTACTAGTTCTAATAGTTCTCTTCTGCTAATTCTAATGTATTATTTAGGATTTTCTATATACAAGATTATGTTAGCTGCAAATATAGTTTTTAGTTTCTTCTTTTACAATTTGGATGACTTTTATTTCTTTTTCTTGCCTAATTGCTCTAGCTAGAATTTTCAGTACAATGTTGAATAAAAGTGGTGAGAACAGACAACTTCGTTTTTATTCCTGTTCTTAGGGTGAAAATTTTCAATCTTTCACCATTAAGTATGATGTTAGCTGTGGATTTTTTGAAGATGTCCTTTATCAGGTTTAGGAAATTACCTTTTATTACTAGTTTGTTGAATTTTTTATCATAAAAGGGTGATGGATTTTGTCAAGTGTTTTTCTTATGTCTATAGAGATGGTCATGTGATATAGTGTAGTACATCAATTTATTTTGTTGAATTTGCTCTTTCTTTTCCAATTCTTTTAAATGTAAACTTAGATTATTCATATGAGACATTTCTTCCTTCTTAATATTGGCATTTGTAGCTATCAATTTCTCTTTAAGCAATGATTGAGCTGCATCTCCTAAGTTCTGGTATGTTTTGTCTTCATTTTTATTTATCTCATAGTATTTTCTGATTTCCCTTTGATTTCATCTTTGACCCTTTGATTATTTAGCAATGTGTGATTTAATTTCCACATACTTGTGATTTCCCCAAATATTTCCTGTCTATTGATGTCTAATTTCATTCCACTGTGGTTGAAGAAATAGTTTGTATTATTTCTATCATTTTTAACTTATTCAAATTTCTTTTATGTTCTGTCCTGGAAAATGTTTCATGTGCAATGTATATTTTACTGTTGTTTGGTGGAGTGTTCTAAAGATGTCTGTTAGATCTATTTATTTTATAGCATTGCCGAACATTTATTGCTCTTCTGCCTACTTATATTCATTATTGAAAGTGAGTAATTGAAGTCTCCAACTATATTGCTGAATTATCTATTTCCGTCAGGTTTGCTTCATGTATTTTGGTGCTCTGTTGTTAAGTGCATATACATTTATAATTGTTATATCTTCTTGCTGGGTTGACCTTTTTATCGTTATGAAATGTCCCTCTTTGTTTCTAGTAACACTTTTTGTTTTAAAGTACATTTTGTCTGATTTTGTCTTCATTTCAAATGTGACTATTTATGCTAAAATTATGAGTCTATGGTTGAACCAGATGGGTCTTGTTTTTTGTCCATTTTGACAGTCTTTACCTTTAAATTGCAGCATTTAGCCCATTTACTTTAAATGTAGTAATTGTTATGGCTGGGCTTAAGTCTAATTACTTGCTATTTGTTTTCTATTTGCCCCCTTCTGTTCTTTGTTCTTCCTTTCCTGCCTTATTTTGAATTAACGTTTTTAAATTTTGTTTTCTTTCATATTCCATTTTATCTCCTAACAATATTGGCTCTTTAGTTATGTCTCTTGGTTATTGTTTTTCTTTTAAGGGGGAGGTTGTTTGTAGTGGCTGCACTAAGGTTTATGGTTAACCACAATATACATGGTCATGAGTATGTAGGTGGAGAATAATCTGGAATGTTTGGAAACGAAGATGTTCTTTGAACCTGGATCTCAGAGATCAACATAGGGGTTAACATAACCAATTAATCTGACTAGAGTGATCATAATATTTCCATTTATCAATTATTTACTATATGCCAGGCACTGTGGTAACTGCTTTATACACATTAAACTAACTCATTTAATCCTCACAACCACCTAATGGAATAGATATGAGAAAACTGAGACTCAGTAACTTTCCAAAGGTCACATAGCAAGTACAGAACAGATCCAGGATTAAAACCCTGGCAGAAATAGAGACACAGATGCAGAGAACAAACGTATGGACACCAAGGGGGGAAAGTGGGGGTAGGGGGTGATGGTGGTGTTGGGATTGACATACATACTAATATGTATAAAATAGATAATAAGAACCTGCTGTAAAAATAAATACATAAAATCCAAAAAAATTCAAAAAAAAAAAAAAAAAAAAACCAAACCCTGGCAGACATAATGGAGATGAAAGGAAAATTATATATTCTAATTACTGGAGTACATTTGAAGATTTCTGAGCAGAGGTGAGATGTGAGCAGACTTGTATTTTAGCAAAATAACTCTGGCTGCTGTATTGGAAATGGATTGGAGGGTACCAAAACTAGGGCTGAGAAACCAGTGAAGACACTATTGTTACAGCCTAGGTGAGAAATGATGAGGTCTTAAAATTAGTAATTCTGGAGGTGGAAGGGGAAATTCAAATTCAAGAGAAAAAGAGAAATGTATACATTAGAATCAATATGAACTGATATTGCATTAGTCATAAGGAGGGAGAGAAAAAGGAGGAAAATCAAAAATGAAAAGTCCCTACCCTACTGCATGCCTATTACTGAGTAAAGCTGAGGAAGAAACAGTAAGTAATCATGTCAATTATTAATAACAATATCATCGATTGTGTATGATGACGTGTATGTTAGACTGTATACTACGCTGTTGTCATTAATAACATTATTGTTGTTGCTGTTGTTAATAATACCCCTGTAACCAATAACTTTTTTTTTTAACATCTTTACTGGAATATAATTGCATTACAATGTTGTGTTAGTTTCTGCTTTATAACAAAGTGAATCAGTTATACATATACATATAACTCCATCTCTCTTCCCTCTTGCATCTCCCTCCCTCCAACCCTCCCTATCCCACCCCTCTAGGTGGTCACAGAGCACCGAGCTGATCTCCATGTGCTATGTGGCTGCTTCCCACTAGCTATCTATTTTACGTTTGGTAGTGTATATATGTCCATGCCACTCTCTCACTTTGTCACAGCTTACCCTTACCACTCCCTGTATCCTCAAGTCCATTCTCTACTAGGTCTGTGTCTTTATTCCCATCCTGACACTAGGTTCTTCATGACCTTTTTTTTTTTTAATTCCATATATGTGTGTTAGCATACGGTATTTGTTTTTCTCTTTCTGACTTACTTCACTCTGTATGACAGACTCTAGGTCCATCCACCTCACTACAAATAACTCAATTTCGTTTCTTTTTATGGCTGAGTAATACTCCATTGTATATATGTGCCACATCTTCTTTATCCATTCATCTGTCGATGGACACTTAGGTTGCTTCCATGTCCTGGCTATTGTAAATAGAGCTGCAATGAACAATTTGGTACATGACTATTTTTGAATTATGGTTTTCTCAGGGTATATGCCCAGTAGTGGGATTGCTGGGTTGTATGGTAGTTCTATTTTTACTTTTTTAAGGAACCTCCATACTGTTCTCTATAGTGGCTGTATCAATTTACATTCCCACCAAGAGTACAAGAGGGTTCCCTTTTCTCCACACCCTCTCCAGCATTTATTCTTTGTAGATGTTTTGATGATGGCCATTCTGACTGTTCTGAGATGATATCTCATTGTAGTTTTGATCTGCATTTCTCTAATGATTAATGATGTTGAGCATTCTTTCATGTATTTGTTGGCAATCTGTACATCTTCTTTGGAGAAACGTCTATTTACGTCTTCTGTCCATTTTTGGATTGGGTTGTTTGTTTTTTTGATATTGAGCTGCATGAGCTGCTTATAAATTTTGGAGATTAATCCTCTGTCAGTTGCTTCATTTGCAAATATTTTCTCCCATTCTGAGGTTTGTCTTTTCATCTTCTTTATGGTTTCCTTTGCTGTGCAAAAGCTTTTAAGTTTCATTAGGTCCCATTTGTTTATTTTTGTTTTTAGTTCCATTACTCTAGGAGGTGGGTCAAAACGGATCTTGCTGTGATTTATCTCATGGAGTGTTCTGCCTATGTTTTCCTCTAAGAGTTCTATAGTGTCTGGCCTTACATGTAGGTCTTTAATCCATTTTGAGTTTATTTTTGTGTATGGTGTTAGGGAGTGTTCTAATTTCATTCTTTTACATGTAGCTGTCCAGTTTCCCCAGCACCACTTATTGAAGAGCCTGTCTTTTCTCCACTGTATATTCATGCCTCCTTTATCAAAGATAAGGTGACCATATGTGCGTGGGTTTATCTCTGGGCTTTCTATCCTGTTCCATTGATCTATCTTTCTGTTTTTGTGCCAGTACCATACTGTCTTGATTACTGTAGCTCTGTAGTATAGTCTGAAGACAGGGAGCCTGATTCCTCCAGCTCCATCTTTCTTTCTCAAGATTGCTTTTGCTATTCGGGGTCTTTTGTGTTTCCATATATATTGTGAAAATTTTTGTTCTAATTCTGTGAAAAATGCCAGTGGTAGTCTGATAGGGATTGCACTGAATCTGTAGATTGCTTTGCGTAGTATACTCATTTTCACAATGTTGATTCTTCCAAACCAAGAACATGGTATATCTCTCCATCTATTTGTATCATCTTTAATTTCTTTCATCAGTGTCTTATAATTTTCTGCATACAGGCCTTTTGTCTCCTTAAGTAGGATTATTCCAAGATATTTTATTCTTTTTGTTGCAGTGGTAAATGGGAGTGTTTTCTTAATTTCACTTTCAGATTTTTCATCATTAGCATATAGGAATGCCAGAGATTTCTGTGCATTCATTTTGTATCCTGCTACTTTACCAAATTCATTGATTAGCTCTAGTAGTTTTCTGGTGGCATCTTTAGGATTCTCTATGTATAGTATCATGTCATCTGCAAACAGTGACAGTTTTACTTCTTTTCCGATTTGAATTCCATTTATTTCCTTTTCTTCTCTGATTGCTATGGCTAAAACTTCCAAAACTATGTTGAATAAGAGTGGTGAGAGTGGGCAACCTTGTCTTGTTCCTGATCTTAGAGGAAATGGTTTCAGTTTTTCACCATTGAGAATTATGTTGGCTGTGGGTTTGTCATATATAGCCTTTATTATGTTGAGGTAAGTTCCCTCTATACCTACATTCTAGAGGGTTTTTATTATAAATAGGTGTTGAATTTTGTCGAAAGCTTTCTCTGCATCTATTGAGATGATCATATGGTTTTTCTCCTTCAATTTGTTCATATGGTGTATCCCATTGATTGTTTTGTGTATATTGAAGAATTCTTGCATTCCTGGAATAAACCCCACTTGATCATGGTGGATGATCCTTTTAATGTACTGTTGGATTCTTTTTGCTAGTATTTTGTTGAGGATTTTTGCACCTATGTTCATCAGTGATATTGGCCTGTCATATTCTTTCTTTGTGACATCTTTGCCTGTTTTTGGTATCAGGATGATGGTGCCCTTGTAGAATGAGTTTGGGAGTGTTCCTCCCTCTGCTATATTTTGGAAGAGTTTGAGAAGCATAGGTGTTAGCTCTTCTCGAAGTGTTTGATAGAGTTCACCAGTGAAGCCATCAGGTCCTGGACTTTTGTTTGTTGGAAGAATTTTAATCACAGTATCCATTTCAGTGTCTGTGTTTGGTCTGTTCATATTTTCTATTTCTTCCCGGTTCAGTCTTGGAAGGTTTTGCATTTCTAAGAATTTGTCCATTTCTTCCAGGTTGTCCATTTTATTGGCATATAGTTGCTTGTAGTAATCTCTCATGATCCTTTCTATTTCTGTAGTGTCAGTTGTTACTCCTCCTTTGGTATTTCTAATTCTATTCATTTGAGTCTTCTCTCTTTTACTTGATGGGTCTGGCTAATGGTTTATCAATTTTGTTTATCTTCTCAAAGAACCAGCTTTTAGTTTTATTGATCTTTGCTATCATTTCCTTCATTTCTTTTTCATTTATTTCTGATCTGATCTTTATGATTTCTTTCCTTCTGCTAACTTTGGGGGTTTTTGTTCTTCTTTCTCTAATTGCTTTAGGTGTAAGGTAAGGTTGTTTCTTTGAGATGTTTCTTGTTTCTTAAGGTAGGATTGTAGTGGTATAAACTTCCCTCTTAGAACTGCTTTTGCTGCATCCCATAGGTTTTGGGTCGTCGTGTTTTCATTGTCATTTGTGTCTAGGTATTTTTTGATTTCCTCTTTGATCTCTTCAGTGACTTCTTGGTTATTAAGTGTGTACTGTTTAGCCTCCATGTGTTTGTATTTTTTACAGATGTTTTCCTGTAATTGACATCTAGTCTCATAGTGTTTTGGCCAGAAAAGATACTTGATATGATTTCAATTTTCTTAAATTTACCAAGGGTTGATTTGTGACCCAAGAGGTGATTTATCCTGGAGAATGTTCCATGAGCGCTTGAGAAGAAATTGTATTCTGTTGGTTTTGGATGGAATGTCCTATAAATATCAATTAAGTCCATCTTGTTTAATGTATCATTTAAAGATTGTGTTTCCTTATTTATTTTCATTTTGGATGATCTGTCCATTGGTGAAAGTGGGGTCTTAAAGTCCCCTAGTTTGATTGGATTACTGTCGATTTCCCCTTTCATGGCTGTTAGTATTTGCCTTATGTATTGAGGTGCTATGTTGGGTGCATAAATATTTACAACTGTTATATCTTCTTCTTGGATTGATCCCTTGATCATTAGGTAGTGTCCTTCTTTGTCTCTTGTAATAGTCTTTGTTTTAAACTCTATTTTGTCTGATATGAGAATTGCTACTCCAGCTTTCTTTTGATTTCCATTTGCATGGAATATCTTTTTCCATCCCCTCACTTTCTGTCTGTATGTGTCCCTAGGTCTGAAATGGGTCTCTTGTAAACAGTATATATACAGGTCATGTTTTTGTATCCATTCAGCCAGTCTCTGTCTTTTGGTTGGAGCTTTTAATCCATTTACATTTAAGGTAATTATCGATATGTATGTTCCGATTAACATTTTCTTAATTGTTTTGGGTTTGTTATTGTAGGTCTTTTCCTTCTCTTGTGTTTCTTGCCTAGAGAAGTTCCTTTAGCATTTGTTGTAAAGCTGGTTTGGTGGTGCTGAATTCTCTTAGGTTTTGTTTGTTTTTAAAGGTTTTAATTTCTCCATCAAATCTGAATGAGATCCTTGCTCGTTAGAGTAATCTTGGTTATAGGTTTTTCCCCTTCATCACTTTAAATATGTCCTGCCACTCCCTTCTGGCTTGCAGAGTTTCTGCTGAAAGATTAGCTGTTAACCTTATGGGGATTCCATTGTGTGTTATTTTTCCCTTGCTGCTTTTAATATTTTTTCTTTGTATTTACTATTTGATAGTTTGGTTAGTATGTGTTTTGGCGTGTTTCTCCTTGGATTTATCCTGTATGGGACTCTCTGTGCTTCCTGGACTTGATTAACTATTTCCTTTCCCATATTAGGGAAGTTTTCAACTATAATCTCTTCAAATATTTTCTCAGTCCCTTTATTTTTCTCTTCTTCTTCTGGGACCCCTATAATTTGGATGTTGGTGTGTTTAATGTTGTCCCAGAGGTCTCTGAGACTGTTCTCAATTCTTTACATTTTTTTTTTCTTTATTCTGCTCTGCAGTAGTTATTTCCACTCTTTTATCTTCCAGGGCATTTATCTGTTCCTCTGTCTCAGTTATTCTGCTATTGATCCCTTCTTGAGAATTCTTAATTTCATTTATTGTGTTGTTCATCTCTGTTTGTTTGCTCTTTAGCTCTTCTAGGTCCTTGTTAAACCTTTCTTGTATTTTCTCCATTTTATTTCCAAGATTTTGGATCATCTTTACTATCATTATTCTGAATTCTTTTTCAGGTAGACTGCCTATTTCCTCTTCATTTGTTAGGTCTGGTGGGTTTTTACCTTGCTCCTTCATCTCCTGTGTGTTTCTCTGTCTTCTCATTTTGCTTAACTTACTGTGTTTGGGGTCTCCTTTTAGCAGGCTGCACCTTCATACTTCCCATTGTTTTTGGTGTCTGCCCCCAGTGGCTAAGGTTGGTTCAATGAGTTTTGTAGGCTTCCTGGTAGAGGGGACTAGTGCCTGTGTTCTGGTGGGTGAGCCTGGATCTTGTGTTTCTGGTGGGCAGGTCCACGTCTGGTGGTGTGTTTTGGGGTGTCTGTGGCCTTATTATGATTTTAGGCAGCCTTGCTGCTAATGGGTGGGGTTGTGTTCCTGTCTTGCTAGTTGTTTGGCATGGGGTATCCAGCACTGGAGCTTGCTGGTCATTGAGTGGAGCTGGGTCTTGGTGCTGAGATGGAGATCTCGGGGAGATTTTCGACATTTGATATTATGTAGAGCTGCGAGGTCTCTTGTCAACCAATGTCCTGAACTTGGCTCTCCCACCTCGGAGGCACAGCCCTTACACCTGGCTGGAGTACCAAGAGGCTGTCATCCACATGGCTTAGAATAAAAGGGAGAAAAGAAAGAAAAAAGAATATAAAATAAAATAAAATAATTTTATTCAAATCAAAAATAATTATTTAAAAAAAATTTAAGTAATAAAAAAAGAAAGAAAGAAAGAGGAGAGCAACCAAACCAAAACACAAATCCACCAATGATAACAAATGCTAAAAACTATACTAAAAAAAAAATGGACAGACAGAACCCTAGGACAAATGGTAAAAGCAAGGCTATACGGACAAAATCGCACACAGAAGCATACACATACTCACTCACAAAAAGAAAAAAAGGGAAAAATATATATATATATCGTTGCTCCCAAAGTCCACCTCCTCAATTTGGGATGATTCCTTGTCTATTCAGGTATTCCACAGGTGCAGGGTCCATCAAGTTGATTGTGGAGCTTTAATCCGCTGCTCCTGAGGCTGCTGGGAGAGGTTTCCCTTTCTCTTTTTTGTTCGCACAACTCCTGGGGCTCAGCTTTGGATTTGGCCCCGCCTCTGCGTGTAGGTCGCCGGAGGGCGTCTGTTCTTCGCTCAGACAGGACGGGGTTAAAGGAGCCGCTGATTCGGGGGCTCTGGCTCACTCAGGCCGGGGGGAGGGAGGGGCACAGAGGGTGGGGTGAGCCTGCGGCGGCAGAGGCCGGCGTGACGTTGCAGCAGCGTGAGGCGCGCCGTGCGTTCTCCTGAAGGAGTTGTCCCTGGATGCTGGGACCCTGGCGGTGGCGGGCCGCACAGGCTCCCCGGAAGGGGGGTATGGATAGTGACCTGTGCTCGCACAGAGGCTTCTTGTTGGCGGCAGCAGCAGCCTTAGCATCTCATGCCCATCTCTGGGGTCCGCGCTGTTAGCCGCGGCTCGTGCCTGTCTCTGGAGCTCCTTTAAGCGGCGCTCTTAATCCCGTCTCCTTCGCGCACCAGGAAACAAAGAGGCAAGAAAAAGTCTCTTGTCTCTTCGGCAGCTCTGGACTTTTCCCCGGTCTCCCTCCCGCCTAGCCGTGGTGCACCAACCCCCTTTAGGCTGCTTTCACGCCGCCAACCCCAGCCCTCTCCCTGGGATCCGACCAAAGCCCGAGCCTCAACTCCCAGCGCCACCCGCCCCGGCGTGTGAGCAGACAAGCCTCTCCAAATGGTGAGTACTGTTCGGCCCTGATCCTCTGTGTGGAAATCTCTCCGCTTTGCCCTCCACACTCCTGTGGCTGCGCTCTCCTCCGCGGCTCCGAAGCTTCCCCGCTCCGCCACCCGCAGTCTCCACCCGCGAAGGGGCTTCCTAGTGTGTGGACACTTTTCCTCCTTCACAACTCCCTCCCACTGGTGCAGGTCCCGTCCCTGTCCTTTTATCTCTGTTTATTCTTTTTTCTTTCGCCCTACCCAGGTACGTGGGGGGTTTCTTGCCTTTTGGGAGGTCTGAGGTCTTCTGCCAGCATTCAGTAGGTGTTCTGTAGGAGCTGTTCCATATGTAGATGTATTTCTGATGTATTTGTGGGGAGGAAGGTGATCTCCCTGGCTTACTCTTCTGCCATCTTGAAGCTCCTCATCAATAACTTTTTAAATGAATATGATAATGGTTAACATTTACTAAATGCTACCTAAGTACTCAGAACTGTTGTAATTATTTTCTTTACATACACTACCTCATTTAACCCCCATAACAGCCTATGAGTTAGGTACTATTATTCGCATTTTGCAGTTATGGAAGCTAGGGTACAAGAAGGTTAAGGGTGCAAAGTCACACAAAGTAGCCAGTAATGCAGCCAAATATAGTCTGAAGGTGTTGCTATCTTTTGTTTGGTCTGTGCAGCGTTTTTTAAATTAATTTGTTTTCAACATGTAAAAAGGAAGACAATTTACGTTTCTTAAAAGATACAGATTTTTCTGCTTCTTTTAAAATATATGCCAAAATCTAGCTACACTTGGCATGTTTTCCCACATGGCAATATTCAGCTGGACTTAATGAGCCTCTGCTTTAGACAGAGCATAGGCTCCCATAGACTTCAATGCCTACCCAGCCTTCTTAACTCATTTATCTTATCTGACCGTCCTTGTAGGGATATGAGTCACAATCCTTAAGACATGGGACATACCTACAGTTCTCAGGGAATTTTAGAGAAAGACAAACATAGATAAAACAGTAATAAATAATACAACTTATAATTTAATAATACACTTACAATTGAAGGCACAGTTTAAAGTTATAGTTATGAACTGGTCATTTTTACAACAGATGGCTTACATTGAAGAGTGGGTGAAAATAGAATCATAGGCAGAGTTGATCTACTTTATGAAAAATAATACTCCAATAATAGTAGTGCTCATATGTGCTAGGCATTGTAATAAATGCTTTACATGAGTATATCTCTTTGAATCCTGTCAAGAACCCTTTGAAGTAGATGAATATTACTCTCTTTTTACAGATGAGGAAACTGGTGCCCCTACCAGTTTGGTGATTTGTTTAAGGACACACGGCTACTCAGTGACTCAAGAACGCTGAGCTCCTGATTTCTGGTTCAGTGTCCTTTACAGAGCAGTTTCAGAAAGAGCTGAAGATCTGGGCAGTTTCCCCATTCTCTAAGGACAGTTTGTAAACTGAGGAGCTAACAGTGTTGCAGAGAATTTGCAAGTAGGATTTGCCTCAGGTGTTCCAGAGTTGCCTCTCAATTTCTTTCAGGGAGCTGTTGAATAAAAGATGAGACAGATCAGTAGTGGTAAAAAGAGATCCCAAAAGTTAATCAGTACTACAGATTGTTCTGGATTGAAATTGATGTTATTGCCTGTGGAAAAACTCCTAAGTCCAAAGTGTATCCAATCCTCTGTCTATTATAAAGCTCAGTAAATAACCTGTGGGTCAATGGAGACCTCACTCTTCACTCTGGCCAGTGCATGATCTATGTCTCCAGCCCTGAAGAAATCCAGTTTCTAAAAAGTGATTCAGTTAAACTTTTTTTTTTCTTAAATGGCAAGCCATCTATTTATGAACTAGTTTACTGAGATAATCCCCTTAAGCTGTAGAGAGCAATTTATATAGGAAAGAATATCAGCAACATTCTTGATTCACAGAAGTAAAAACTAGCCTCCTTAAATTTAATCTATGTTAATTAAATATATGAAGGCCTCTGTTAGCTTGTGTTCTTAAAATAGTAGATTGACAGCCTTACCTCGTTAACTGAGTGTTGAGCACAAACTCCCCTGCTGGAAAATCTCAATAATGCATAAACCCAGGAGATTCCATGCTGAATTCTTAGTGTGTTGGGTTAGTTAGTGGGTGGATTCTTGGGGTCATTATCAAATACTGGTGGCAGAGAGATGTGTAAGACAGACCGCCAGGTTCAACCTTCTAAAGAGCTCTGAAGACCTCTGCTCATTGGAAATAATGAAGTGAGAGGATACCAAGGGAGTCACAGGGCAGAGCAAATAGAAGACTCTTCATTGCCAAATCCTTGGGGGATATTCTTTCTGTACCACCCAGCCTTGAGAGCTTTTTAAAAATAGTAACTTATTTTAAATGTGATATGGAGACAAATCTAGTATTTTTTTACCTGTATGTGCTATAATACTACTACTGTGTCTCCATCGGCTATGAAGTGCACTACAAGTAATATATTAATAGTAACATATAAAATGTGTGGATTTCTTAATATAAATAAAGCAGACTCAAGGTTATTCCTTGTATCAGTCAGGATCTCAGCAAAAAGCATATGGCACACTCAAAAGACTAATAAAAGAGGATTTAATGAAGTGACCATTCACAAAAGTGTAGGCATCCTCCCTGGGCACAAAACAGAGTAGAAAAAGGTAGACAGTCAATCTGGAAGAGCAAGAAGAATATCGAGCACATCCCTTAACAATATGTTAGCCCAACTGAAGTAATAAACAAACCCCAAATTTCAAGAGCTTAACATGATAAAGGTCCAATGAGGGTCCATGGAGGAAATAGGAGCCTCTGTTCCATGCAGTCATTCAGGGACCCACGTTCCTTCCATCAAGTTTGTGTGATGGCCTAAGGCAGAGGTCAGCAAACTTTTCTGTAAAGGGCCAAGTAGTAAATACTTTTAGGCTTGTGGGCCATACAGTCTCTGTCACAACTACAACAACTGTTGTAGCTCAAGAGCAGCTATGGATAATACTTAAATGAACGAGTGTGGCTGTATTCCAATATATATATTTACAAAAAAATAGGTGGCAGCTGGATTTGACCCCCGGACCATAGTTTGCCAACCCTGGCCTAAGGCATCATCACAGTCTTTCTTAGAATTCTCTGCATCTGAGGGCAAATAAGAGGAGAGAAAGTATGTGGAGGATTGCATGTGTTGCTTGTTACTTCCAACTTTGCTGTAAACCGTTGTTTCCCAAAGGATGTTCCACATATGTAACACATGCACTGGAGACTTTCTTAGAGGAAAACTGGGTCTGAGGCCATATGAATTGGGAAATATGTTTAGTAGATTCTCCCTCTGCATTGAGATTTATAATGGATATTAATATATCAAAGGCTCTGAAAAGTCCTTCAGTATATATATATTTTAAAAAACTTTGGGGAATGCTGCTTTATAATAAAGTCACTGATACTAACCTGCATTCTGAGTGGGAGATGAAGGAAGCAGGGTTACAGGTAATGCTGGGGGTATTATTTGCAATCCCAGATGTGCTCGTGGGAATTCCTCATGCATGAAAACTTTAAAAAATTAATTGTAAAGCCAGTACATGAACATAGTTAAAAATAAAATTCCTTCCCTACTGCCTATACCAATTACTTGCTTACTTCAATTTCTGTATATTATGTTTGTATGCCTATTACTGTGCTCTGCCTCATGCCTCTGGCGTGCTGTCCCTCATGCCACCTTCACGTTCAGCTTTAATTTTGATTCCAAAGACATTTGTTTGTTTCATCCCTCACTGTAGTATTGCCAATGCCTACAATACCATTTGACACATAGTGGATACTCAATAAATGCTGCGTAAATGAAATCTTGTGCTGCCTGGTAGACTAGATTTCTTCTTAGTATCCACAGCTATCGACTCTATCTATCTCTCTATCTCTATCTGTATCTCTCTCTCTCTCTCTCCATCCAATAGTCTATTCCAGTTCCAAGCACCCTCCAGTTAGGACAGGTCATTTAGGGTATCAAACACAACCTCCCTATTATTTAGAGCACTGATTCAGAAACCCAGATGATAATAAAAATCACCCAGGAGGGGTTTAGAAGAATATAGATTTCCAGGTTTCCAGAATCAGAATTTCTAAGGATAGGATCGGGGAATCTGGAACTTTGAAAAACTCAATTGTTTTTTCAAATGCATAAATACATAAATATTTAATTCAAATACATAAACATTTAATTAAAGATTGTTGGGTACCAACAGGGAACAAAAGAGACTAAGTTCTTTATTTCATGGAGTTTGTATTCTAGTAGGGGAATCAGCAAATAAAATAGTTAACAAATATGTAATATGTCAGGTAGCATTAAGTCCTATGGGGGGAAAATATAAAGCAGAGTCGTGGGGCACAGAATGGCAAGAATGCACATAACGTTTTAAGTAGGGTGGTCAATGAAGGGTGCTGTTTTTTCTCTGATTTCCACCACCTCCCCATTCCCACCAATTCATTCTCTGCCCATTTTCGCTTTGCTCTATACCTGTGATAGCCAGTCTCCAAGATGACCCCAAGTGATTCTCAGCTCCTGCCATTGACGCCCTTGTGTGGTCATCTCCCACATTGACTCAGAATCCATCTGTATGACCAAGAAAATATGGCAAAGGTGACCGTGTGTGATTTTCAAGGCTAGGTCTAAAAGACATTGCAGCTTCCACTCTGACCTCTTTTCCCACTCTGTGGGAAGCTAGGTGCCATGTCAGGAGGACACTCAAGCAGCCCTGTGGAAAGGCCCACATGAGGAAGAACTGAGATCTCCTGTCAACAACCAGCATCATCTGGTCAATCCTATAAGTAAGCCACCTTGAAAGGGAAGCCTCCAGCCCTAAGTAAGCCTACAAATGACTGCAGCCCCAGCTGACACCTCGATGGCAATCTAATGTGAGACACAGGGCCTGAACCACCAAGATAAGCTGCCCCCACATTCCTGACTCACAGAAACTGTAAGACAAAATAAACATTTACTACTTGAAAAGAATCTCATCACTCTGATGCTTCGTTAGGTTTAGAAACCCAGGGTTTGCGCGTTCTTCTCAACCTTTATTCTTCGTAAGCTTTGACATGAGATGAAAATTCACATACACGACACATAGAAAATTTTTAACAGTGGCTAGTTCTGAAGAAGGAGACTGGAGTGTATCTGTGGGAGAAGTAGGAGTCTGTATATATATATATATATATATATATATATATATATATATATATATATATATATATGTACATCCCAGAGCATGTCTCCAACCCTACAAATAAGGTACTAAGCTAAGGGAACTAAAAAACTCGGGCAACATGAACAATCCAGGAAGGAGTGGAAGAATCCAGTTTCTATTATTAACAAGCATATGCGGTAGTGACCAGGTTTCTTTTAGACCCTCATAGCACCCTAGGCATAACTCTAGCTCTGAAAAAAATGCTATGATATTTTAAGATTACATGTCTGGACCTGACTAAGCTGAGATATTTCCAAGGCCTAACTAGAGTACCTGGCACAAAATAGATGCTCATTAAAGCTTGCTGAAGTGAACTGAATAGCAGAGCCATCAAATTATGAGGACTAGGATACAGAATTAGGGCCAGACTGGCAATGACAGTGGTGTTGTGATGACTATAGACTAGAAAGTTGAGTTAGGGTTCTTTAAATGCTCCTGTTTTCTCAGCTATTATTTATCTTAATCCTAGGGATTGGAGCCTGGCTGAAGCTGCAGGTGGTAAGCAAATGGCCCCCAAAGGGAAAGCCACAAAAGCTGGAAACCAGGTAGAGGCCTGACTGGTATATTAAGATACCTGAAGAAAAGATAGTGTTGGAATAGGTAAGGGTACCTACTCTATACCAGAATACAAATAAGAATGTTAAAAGCAAGAATTTTCTAAGAATCTCAGATACCATGTTAAGTTTCTAAGCTCCCACTGATTCTGATGATAAAAATTCTCTTCCCCAGGCAGCTCAGAAAAACAAATCTTTGAGGATAATATTATTTTCTTACATCTTCCATTCAAAGTAGTCCAGATTCTTGCGATCAGCAATTTGTAGCCCTTGAAATGTTAAGAAGAAGCATACCAGGCATCACAGATTAGTGGTGTTCCCCAAAGAGGTAGATCGTTACACCTGCCCACCCAGACCAGCGTTTTCACTACAAACCAAATTGGGGGGGGCGGGGAACCTCCCTAATTCCTGAGACAAGCACCATCAACATGATTGAAAAATCTACCGTCCAAATCATTCATGTCTTAATACCTAGAGATGCTCTTCCCCTTCAGCCTAGCTGAGTGAAGAAGGCACCTCCCTGGAGATGGCAATTAGATTAAAAAGTCTGGAGCCTTCCCCTTGATTACTTAAAATGATACTAAGTCCTTGAGCTAACTTAGATAGGTGGTAATGGTATCCAGGGGACAGACAACTCAGAAAAGACAACTTCGTTACACTTTCTGCACAGTTTAGTTACTTAACGCTTTGAAAATACTTCTGTTAAGTTTATTAAAGAGGCTGCAAGCTTTTTAACAGTGGATCAGAGAGCTCTCTCCTCATTTCAAATAGCTGAATGAAATTCTGCCAAGGCCTGATAATAACAATCCTTCTGTGTCATAGATGGTCAACCCTTACTTCCACCCTTTGAGCAAGCGTGAAGTTCTAATCAGTATAATGAATGAAGTAGTTATTAAAACACCTGAAATTGCTGCTCTTTCGTGAATTATAGTGGTAGATTCTAGCTCTTTTTCTTTGGTCAGACTGCTCGTCCAGGCACTTTGTGATGAACAAGGCAGGAGGTTATTTACCAAATAGATAAATGAGGGGGCAGTTTACTAAAGAATTCACTCACCACCAGGAGCCTTCTCTCTGTGTTGAAAATAGGGTTTGATTTATACCCTTTTGACAATTACCTTCGAAGACTAAACTGTCAAGCACACCTGTATTTTAGGGACCATCCTATTAGTGATTTATGAACAGTAAACAAATGTATAGAATATCCATTCCAGGTATACATACCTCAGATAACTTTAGCTCCCTCCCCACCACCCCACAAGTCGCTTAGCCTGGTTGTCTCAGTTTCCCGGTTGTTCAAGTGGGATAATGATACTTTCCTACCTCAAAAAGGTGTTTTGAGAATTCAGCAGTTAGTGAGCTGCTTCGAAGATGAACTGCCTTGTTTTCAGGATCTTTTTGCTTCCAGTCTGGCTCGGTTGCTACAGCAGTTAAACATGTAATGTTGTAAATATGCCATGTTTGGTTTTCACAAAACCGTACTCTCTTGGAAACAAAATTTGCTTAAAATATTTTCCCACTTCTCTGCCTTTGGTCTGTGTGGGACTTGGGGTTAATTAGCATCCACAAGCTCCTATCTAAGCCTTTTCGAAGGACTAATTAACTAGTGTATACTTTGTCAAATTCTAACGAGAACTGATAAGGAGTCTTTTTACCAGGTTTTATTTTCTCTCAGGGGAGGATATATTATTTTAGCAAACATTTGTTTTTTTCCAAGGAGTCAATATTTGTTGATTTAACCCATGTTTACTAAGCACCTTTAAGGCCTATGCGGGATACGGAAGAATACAAAAGAAAAATTTTAAAAGGCGCTGATGGATCTGAGAAGGTTAAGCTAGTTATAAAAAATGGTAAACCACAAACATTATGCATATGTCTGAAGGAACTCTCCAGTAAATGAGCAGTGAAGTGGGCATAAGGTAACAGGCTTGACTAATGTAGAGGCCTTGCTTTGGATAGTAATGAACAAGATGATGTGTGTAGGATGGACTTCGGAGGGATATATAAAGGGCTTAATCAGGAAAGGAGAGCTTAATCAAGGAAGAGGGTGGGGAAACGGGGAGAAGGAGGCTATAGGGAAAAGAGTGCTGGGCTGGGATTCAGAAGAGCTGGGTTTAGTCCTGATGCAAACTTCGTTCTGCAGCTTCTTGCCCTTGGGTTGGTCACTTCCCCTCTCAAAACTTTAGGTCACCCCTCCACATTGCAGGGGTTGGGACCACATAAGGGACTTCCAACCAGGGCATTCTAGAATTTGAGAGCTTTCTCAGAGAAGTGAGTTTTAAATTTTAAATCCAGTCAGGTTCTCAAGTTCTCAATAGGTCTCAAGGCTGAAGAGTGAAAGATTACAGGGGTGAGGAATGAACCTTCTGAAGGCCCCTCCATTAAAGCTCAGGACCAGAATAAGGAAACACCAGTCATGGAGAAAAATATACATGAGAGAAAATTCTGTATCAACTCCATTAAATTGGGGCTTCCCTAGTGGCACAGTGGTTAAGAATTATCTGTCTTCAAGAGTCCCCTCTTAGGGACTTCCCTGATGGTGCAGTGGTTAAGAAGCCACCTGCCAATGCAGGGGACACAGGTTCGAGCCCTGGTCCGGGAAGATCCCACATGCCGCGGAGCAACTAAGCCCATGCGCCACAACTGCTGAGTCTGCGCTCTAGAACCCATGAGCCACAACGACTGAGCCCACGTGCCACAACTACTGAAGCCCCCGTGCCTAGACCCTGTGGTCCACAACAAGAGAAGACACTGCAATAAGAAGCCCGCACACCGCAACGAAGAGTAGCCCCCGCTTGCCGCAGCTAGAGAAAGCCCGCACGCAGCAATGAAGACCCAATGCAGCCAAAAATAAATAAATAAAAAATAAAAAAATTTTTAAAAATTATGCAAATCCGTTAAATTTGGGGAGAGGTGGTATCATGTAGTAGAAAGAACATAAGCTTTGGATTTGACTAGACCTGGCCAAGGTTTGAATCCCAATTTATCCACTTGGTTATGATTTCAGGCAAGTTCCATAACCTCTCTGAGCCAAAACTTTCTAACTCTTAAATTGGAATAATAATACTATATACTTAATCGGCTTGTTTTGAAAACTAAATGAGTTAATCTGAGCAAAGCATGTTTTACCCACCTGGCTTGCCATAAACACTCAATAAATGGTAGCCATTTATAGCTCCCAATTACTGGAGCCCTGGTTTGGCTTGACTGTTTTGCTAGACAAGTTAGATTACACAAAGGGGCCTCTTTAGCCCCTCCTTAGAGACTGAGCTTTTATCATCTTTAAATTGAGGGCCTCCGTGTCAGCTTACACAACAGCCCCTTCCCCCAATGCTTAGACTTCCTCCACTCCCCTCCCAGGAAACAGGTTTTGAGGCATCTCTGCTATTCTCAATTTGTCAGTATCTGGATTTGCCTGGTCCCAGTCAATCTAGATGTAGAGAGTTGGACCATATCCTTGTCCTTCAGATGCCTGTGCGTAGATTTGATTTAATTCCTGTCAGTATCAAGAGTTTTCACTGGATACTGAGGAAGCCACTTCCCGTACCAGGCAGTCGCGACCACCCTTCCTCTCATTCACAGGGGCTTACTGGGGGCCTCTGCTGGGGTAAAGACTTTGGCTCTGTTACTCAGATGTTAGGCAAAGATCTGTTTGGCGATTAGTTTGATTAGATAGGAGTTCCACACAAAAGGGGGCTTGTGCATTTATTGTAGTTACTGAGATTAAGGGAGCCAGGTACTGCTGTGGGAAGCTGCCTCATTGAAAAGAGAGGCTATTCTTTGATGTTGAGAGGCCCAGCCTTGCTCAATGAGAGAAAATGACTTAGTTTCCTTGATTTTGCAAAGCACTTGAAAAGCGCTTTAACCAACCAACCCCTTAGCTTGTCTTGTACAATGCTTGTTTGAGGGTGGGGATTTAAGTCTGCGCAGAGGGAGCAAAGCAGAGATTTCATTTTTTACTTGTTTCCCATGATCTCAGCAGCAGCTCAACTGACTCTCCCTCCGGCCACCCCTACCCCGGCTTTTGTTGTTTCTCTTTTTTCCATCTTTTACACTTAGTCACACGCTCTTCTTCCCCACCTCCCATGCTGGTCTTTTTTCCAAATAGCGCCTCTGTCATGGTCTACATTGATCTAACCCATACCTCTCCATGGCACTCACCCATTTAGTTATTTATTTTTGACACATGCAACCCCTCACCATACATACGCCTTGCATTCAAGCTCTTCTCTATATGCTTAGTTATTTGTGTGACTGGAAGAAAAGAAATTATATAATGCTAAAGAGTATAGGTTTGCCTTTGGGAACTGTACTGTGCTTAATATCAGAATAGGAGTGTTTCTGGGACTTCCCTGGTGGTCCAGTGGTTAAGACCCCACGCTTCCAATGCAGGGGGTGCAGGTTTGATCCCCCGGATGGGGAACTAAGATCCCACATGTTGTGCGGCATGGCCCCCCCAATTTTTTTCTAATTAAAAAAAGAAAGAGGACTGTTTCTGATCTTGCAACAGCGGGCAAAATAAATTCGGAAGATGTACTATGAGGAAGGCCTAAAAGTGTGAAAGCCTGAGAAGTGGTTCACTTTCCCTTCTCTCTGCTTTGTGTGTCCACTACTCTGTAGTGAAGGTGGACAGTGTCAGCCCTCAAACTGATTCTAAAGACCAGCTTAAGCTAAGTGGAGTGGCTCCCTCCCTCCCCCATCCTGTTCTTCTTCTCCCTGTCTTTCATCTCATCATGTATGGAACATACTTGGCACTGGGCCTGGCAAAATAAATGATAGTTTAGCCAACCCCTGGTATTTCTTTTCCCCTTTCCCTGCTTTACTTTTCATCATAACACTAGTCACCATCTGCCATACTATATATTTTAGTTAGTTTCTTTGTTGTGTCCTTTCTACACCCCCCATACCCCCTCCCTCCACATACACAATGTAGGCTCCACAGAGGCAGGAGCTTGGGGCTTCAATGCTGCACCACTAGCCTGGCACTCGGTAGTTGCTCAGTGCATATTTGTTGAATAAAATAAGTAGCTTTTGTCTGCTCTTCTCTGGGTCGTTGGATTATGCGGACACTCTGCCGAAGATCCCAACTTCTCCCAAGTGAGGAACTGCACTCGCCATCTCACTCTTGGTATCAACCGTACCTATGGGAAGCTGAGAAATCACCCACCTCAACACCAAGGAGACAACAACCACAATGATAGCTCAAAGCTCCTAAGTCAGCTAAAAGTGCCTTGCTCTCAAGTGCAGGTTTTTGTTATCTAGATGTCCAGAGCAATGGATAAAATGAGACAGCATTTACCTAGAGAAGATAGATCTTTTCCCAGAAGATGCATGATTGGGGGCAGTTTGGGAGGCTGGCTGAAACAATGGTGCAGAAATCTAAGAAGGCAATCAACTAAGCAAGGTTAGGAGAGAAGGCAGAGAGGGCTGAATTCTTGTTTCAGATCTGAGTGATTTCAGCTGCTCTTGTCGAGGGAGGGAGTGTTTTTCTTGCATAAAATCTCCAGCCCTGCATCTGGCCTTATTGTCTGTCTTGCTGTGCTTTGGCTCAGAGATGCTGCTCCAAATGGAAAACTTGCCCTTTGAATGGCTTTACTTGAAAACTTCTAATTTGCTAGAGCCAATTAGTTGTTGAAATTTCACAGGAAGTCAGAGTATCTCAAGGTTGAAAGTTTGAGAGGCATTTAGTGCAGTGATTCTCAAACTGTGCTTCATGAATGTAACTTAGGTACAGTCTCTTTCTTTGGCAATTAAAACACTGGCTGTTGCCAAGTGTTGGCAAGAATGTGGGAAAATGGTAGATCTCAGACCTTGCTAGTGGGAGTGGAAATTGATGTAGCCTTTTATTGGGTACTTTGGCAACATATGTCAAAAATTTAAATTCACGTACTCTTTGACCCATCATTTCCACTTATTGGAGATATCCCACAAATATACCATATTTCATTAATTCTAAGATGCACACTTATATTATAGATGTGCATTTTATCCATATCTTAATATTTGTGCAATTGGGATGCACCTTTGATTCAATGAAATACGGTACTTCCCCACATTCACAAGAAGTTACCATATGGATTTTTATTGCAGTGTCACTTGTAACAGTAAGATCAAGAAAAGCATAAATGTCCATAGATGGAATGCTGGTTAACTAACTCACATTCATCCCAAATAATATCCTATGCGGTTACTTTAAAAATTAGGTTGATCTATATGTGAAGATTCAAAAAAATTTTCTGAGGTATATAATTAAGGGGAAAAGTTAAGGTACATAATATCATGTTTAGAAAAACCTTTGTGGAAAAAGAAACCTGTTTTAATAAGATGCTATATATGTATTCTGACATATATGTACAAATATATTTTTGGTAGGCTGTGTAAACAACTATTATCAAAGATTTCTTTTGGGGTGAGGGTTGGCTAGTGGAAGGGTTTTACTTTTCATTTTGTACCTTTACTATACAGTTTGAATTTTCCTAATATGTTCCTGTATTGCTGTGTTTTCTTAAAAACCAAAAAAGGTTTCTGAGAGATGAATTATGGTTCTTTTTTCCCTTTTTTATACTTCTCTGTATTAAAAACACACAATAGATGTTATTTAAAAAAGGAAATCAGTAAGACAGCCCCTGTCTCAGTAGAGTTCTTAGTGTGATGAACCAGAGAACAAATGCTTTACTAGGTCCAATAATAGAGATTTGAACAAAGTGCTGGACGGGAAAAGCATGGAGGGGAAACTGATTTGGTGTCTCCAGAGGTGTCAGGAAAGTGTCACAGAAGAGGTGACATTTGAGCTGAGGCTTGGTAGAGCAGAGGACATGTGGTGGGAAGCATTCCAAGAAGAATAGACAGCACCTGTAAAGGCACAGTGCTAGTTCTAGGAGTGTTGGGAGGTTCCGTGTGGTCGGAGACTGTGTCTGTGGGCGAGCGAGTGTGGTGAGTAATGAGAACAGATGAGTGCATACTGTGTGCTGGACACTGGGCTAGGTGCTTTGTGTTTTTCACCTCCAATCCTTAGAAGGGTATTCAGGAATGTATGGCCTTGAGAACATCGATGGTGGTAAAGAGAGCCCAGGGTTTCAACGTGAACCAAATTGGCTTCCAATGCAAGCAATTTAGTCTATCTGATCCTTCCTTAAAGAGTTGTGATGAGGTTTTAGGGAAGCTGTATATAATGTGCTTGACATATAATCAGAACCTATACAAGTTAGCTGCTATGAATATTCTCATTCTTATCGTTCCTTCCTTCCCAAACCTAATGTAGTGCTGCATATGCAGTAGGAACTCAGTGAATCCCTGCTACTGAATGATTTATGAGAGAGTCAGGTAGGTGTATGGTAGGACATGATATGACAGAGCCCTCACCTCCTCGTCTCCTCCAGCCCTTAATACTATACAGGTCAGAATATTTTGCCTGAGAGAACCTAGTACATACCCTCTCTGGATATGTGAGGAGACAGAACTCCTACATCTAATAAAATAGGAGTTGTATAATTTCCCTGTGAAGCTGATCTCTCCCAAGGATTTTAGACTACATGGATGATAGAATAAAAAGTAAAAATGGAAAACCACCAATGCAAATCAAATTTAAGGCAAAGTCTGTTAGCTTCAATAAACAAGGCAGTGTAGGACCAACGCCAGGACTGAAGCAGGCAGACCCTAAAACATGGCTGCTATGTCATGAGAATTGAAGCTAGAAGTTGAAAGTCCCCACTTTGTCATTTATTAGTGGTGTGACCTTGAACAAGCCACTTCCCTATGGAGAAATGGTCCCTCTCTGCTCTCACCTATAAAATATGGGTTGGATTAGAGTTAGTTAGGGTCAGCAAACTGCAGCCAAATGTAGTCCACCACCAGTAAAGTTTTGTTGGAACACAGCTATGCCTATTCATGTGGTATTATCTATGGTCGGTTTTGCAGTTACAATGGCACAGCTGAGTAGCTGTGACAGAGACTGTATGGCATACAAAGCTGAACACGTTTACTATTTGACCCTTTACAAAAAATGTCAGCTGACTGCTTATTGACGTGTAAGGTCTCTTCCACCTCTGACATTCTTGTGATGCTGCTAAAGGCTTAATGCATGAGACTATTTGCAATCATTAGGTTCATCTTAAAAACCTTTCATAAAACTTGGAAATTTTCCAGAGGCCCCATCTATAAATTTGTGACTAATGCAGCAACTCTTTGTGAAGCATTTGCTGTTTACTACGGACTCTACTGGTTCTGAGGTGCAATCGGGAGCAAAACCAGACATGATCCTGGCACTCGTGGAGCTTACGGTCTACTAGAAGAGACAGTTTTTAACAGAACCTCAGCACATCTTTCACTTTGGAAAGCAAAGCCAACTAATTATTTCATAGCTGGTTGATAACTGACCAGGTTTACCTATGGGTTTATGAACATCTTCATTCATTCATTTATTAGTTTGTTCATTCACTCATTCATTCAGCACATATTTATAGGGTTCTTCCTATGTGCCAGGTGCTGGGCTGGGCTAGATACTGAAATATGCTAATGAAAAAGATGGACAAATTTCCTGTCCTAGTTGACCTTACATTCTATTGGGGATGATATATGTTAATCAAAAAATCAAATAAATATATAATTTTCAACTGTAGTAAATGCTCTAAAGGAAAGGAACATGGTCCTAAGACAGCATATAACAAAGGAATATGCTGTGGACTGGAGAGGTCAGAGAATGATTTCTGAGGAAGCGTTTCGGCTAAAATTTGAAGGATGAGTAGGATTGATAATCTAGATAGTACTAGTGAGATCTGTTTCTTTTCTTGGTTGATGGAAATGGAGTTTGGGGCATCTAAATCAGTATTTTTCAAACTGCAGGTTGAATGAAACCCATTCTTTTTTTTTTTTTTAATCAATTGTATGGATCCTGACCAGCATTTGTTTCCTAATACAATAGAGTGGAATGGACAAGGCAGGAGTAGAAATGAATGAAACTTTCGTATTGCATTACTGGAAATAATTGTTTTGTGAAGCTATGTAAAATGCATTTCTTACTGTGAGTCAGTCTAGAAAGTGGGAGCCACTGATCCAAAGGATCTGCCTTGACTCTATAAAGTTACAGTTTATCAGATGACAGCTCTGTTCTTTAGTTGCCTGCCTTTAAAGGCAGAGGGATGTGTTCTTCAGGTCTGTTTCCTTTCAGACAAAGCATGACAATGAGTGAGAGAGCATAAGCCATCATTTACTGAGTTCCTACTTCGGTGCCGGACAGTGCTTTGTGTAAATTATACCATTTAATCCTCACAGCTGTCCTGCAGGATTGACACAATTCATTATCCCCTTTTCAGTTAATGATGCTTGAGGCTCAGAGAGGTTAAGAGACTAGCCCATGGTCACACAGCCAGTAAATTTTTCTTGCCTAAGTAGTTAGTAACAAGATAAACACAAATAAACTCAATTTGGTACTGTCTGAACATTCAACCGGTAAGTTAGAAATTAGTCAAATTTGAAATGCTGGTTGAGAACCTCCTAAGGTATCACCTGTTTGATGATACAAGTTCTGTAGACCTTTCGATTGAGTCCATCTCTCTGTCTCTTCTCCTTTCTAGATAAAGTGTTTCTTAATTCCTGAGCTGCTTAGATGGAATTTGGACCCACTTAATTCCAACACGGCAAAACTCATTCTTTGCAACTGAAAAGAAAGCATCAGAAAGTATGACACTGATGCCACACCATCAGTCCCCTAGCCCTGCAAATCTCCAAAAAAAAAGTCAGTAAAGAAGGGATATTTGTGAATAATAGACTCCTGTAACGTCACAATAGGCAGTAACAGAGTGATCAATTCTCCAGGCTGGGAGATACAAACAAAAGATGCATGGCAAGTGAAACTACAAAAGAAGGCCTCTGGGAGGAGACTCTGATGCTATCATTAAAAGACTCCAACTGGTTCCATTTAATTTTCTCAAACAAAATAGATTAGCAGGTGCCTCCTCATATTCTTACTCCAATAATTTCATTCTTTAACATACAGTGAGAATGGAGGGGGCAGGGAGAAATCCTTCAATGACTAAATAGAAGGAAATTAATAGCCTTTTAGGTCAGAGAATTATAATTCTAAAGGCAGATTTTCCTTAGCCAGATAATGAGCTGCAGTTAAAGAGAAGATTGGAATAATGTGAAAATAATTTCACAAGTGCCCCTTTTCAGGACCCTCTGTTTTAAAGTGGCAATCTGCAGTGTGATGTGATGAAAAATTACTTTGGAGTGGGTGTCATAAAAACTTGGGTTGGCTATTGTCTCTAATCCAAGTTTGGATAAACTTCAGAAAGTAAGTTCACTTCTGTGAGCCTCAGTTTCCTCATCCTGTAAAACAGCAATGAAAACAAAACACCTGACGTAACTCCCGGTGTTGTTGTGAGGATCAGGTGACAACAATGAGTAAGAAATGTGTCTTATAAACTGAACACTTCTATAACAGTATAAGGTGTGAAGATGATACATCAGGTTCTTAAGAATTTACAATGGAAAGTCCAGAATCCTCAGAAGAGGCTTTGATGCAACTAATAATGTGGCCCGACCTCATCTCTCTACCCTTCCCATTCATGCCCTTATGAGACTTCTCTGCTCTATTTACATGGTTCCATTTGCCCTCCTGTGAATAAAACGTTATCTTCGTGCCTCTGTTACTTGACTTATATTGTTCTTCCTGCCTTTTGCCCGTCCCCTTTTATTTAACCTGACTAGAACAGCCAGGAAGTGCACCTAGCTTAAGAAGTGCTTCCTCCAAGAACGCTTTCTACATCCTCACTGATACTCAAAGCATGGTCCCCACACTAGCAGGATCAGCATCGCTTAGAAGCCCATTAGAAATGCAGATTTCCAGGCACCTCCCAGACCTACTGAACCAGTTTATGATCAGGCCATCCAAGATGGCTCTTCCCTTGCTCTCTGTACATCCCCTGCTTTACCTACGCCCTACTCACATGACTGACCTTCCCTCTTAATCATAGAGCCTAATCAGTAAATGCCTAGGTGCTCGCCCCTGGCTCCAGCTAACGATTGTTCTAATCTTTAGATCAGAGCATCTCCACCATGATACCTTATCAAAGGGGGTAGTGCCCCTCTGCTAGTTTCCCTGGTAACCAATGAGCCAACCTAACGTCAATTGCCCCTATAGCTAGTAACCTTCCCCCTGCCCCCGAGTAGTGAAGACTGCCACCATGTCCTGCCCACTGTTGGCTGCACACAGTGGGGTGTCGCTCCAGGACCTTGCTTCAGACACGTAAGCTCCCCCATCCATTAAACCATTGATGTCTCTGTCGCTGACTCCGGGCTCTTTTTTCGGTCTTGAAGCTGGGCAAGTACAGGCCTTGTAGGCCTGCAGGGTGCAGTCCAACAATCAGCTTCTGCATTTTAACAAACTCCCCACTGTGCATTACAGTTTGAGAAGTGCTGTCCTACACAGCTCCAGCCCTCCTTTACTTCTCCCTTCTCTGAACTTCTAGAGCACTTGGGGTTGTCTGTCTTGTTACTGAATTGCTTCCCAGTTAAACTATTCTTTTCAACTTTTAGACTGTAAGCACTTGGGAGGCAGCTATTTATTTAATGATTTTGTATTCAGGAATCATCTTTTTACCTGCTTTCAATTCCACAGAGGTTTCCTTTGTATAAGCCATTGCGGGTACAGAAATGAGTAAGATGTAGTACCTACCCTGAGGAGCTCGAGGTCTAGTAAAGGGAGGGATTCCTTCCTTCCTTCCTTCCTTCCTTCCTTCCTTCCTTCCTTCTTTCCATTCCTCAACGTTTTCCAAACATTACTCTGTTACATACACGACACTAGTGGGAATATAAGGATAGGCAAGACAAAGCCTCTGCTTTTGAGTCTGGTGGAAATACATATGACCATAAGCAAGTATCTTTTTTAAAAAAATATTTTATTGAAATATCATTGATTTACAATGTTGTGTTAGTTTCAGATGTACAGCAGAGTGATTCAGTTGTACATATACATACATTCTTTTTCATGCTTTTTTCCATGATGGTTTATCACAGGATATTGAATATAGTTCTCTGTGTTATACAGTAGGACCTTGTTGTTTATCCATTCTATATATAATAGTTGGCATCTGCTAACCCCAACCTCCTATGCCCTGTGTGATGAACCAGTATGTGTATAGATAGATAGATAGATAGATAGATGATAGATAGATAGATTCTATATTCTCTGTAATATTCCATTGGTTTATTAGCCTCTCCTTGACCAGTACCCCATGCCTTAATTCCTAGAATTTCATAATAAGTTGGAAGAGTGGTAACCTATGTCTTACTTTTTCAAGATTGCTTTTGTATTCTTGCCATTCTGTATTTCCTATACCTGCACTGTCCAGTACGGTGGTGACTAGCCACAAGTAGCTATTTATTTATTTATTTGGTTGGTTGGTTTTCTGGGTTTTTTTTTTATTGCAGTATAGTTGATTTCCAATATTGTGTTAATTACTGCTGTACAGCAAAGTGACTCCGTTATACATATATATGCATTCTTTTTTTATATATTCTTTTCCATTATAGTTTATCATAGGATATTGAATATAGTTCTCTGTGTTATACAGTAGGACCTTGTTGTTTATCCATTCTATATATAATAGTTGGCATCTGCTACCCAAATTATCCCTCCCTCCCTCACCCCCCTCCCCTTTGGCACCCACAAGTCTGTTCTCTACAGAAGCAAGTATCTTTAATAAATGTTTCTTAATGCTGTAACAGTGTTGCCTTGGGAGTGCAGTCGAGTGATTAAGTGATTTCAGAAATGAGGAGATAGGAAAGGCTACAGAAAGAAGTTAGGGTTAAATTTGGAAGTTGACTTTGAACCCCCAGGTAGAAGAGGTTTCCCACACAGAGTGAATAGTGCTCACACACACACACACACACACACACACACACACACTCTACATGGTATGTTTAGGGAATGGCAAGTAGTCAGGTGTGCGTACATCATGTGGGCTATGTGTGCATGTTGGGGAGGAGGAAGGCAGAGGCGGCTGGATGGCTGCAGATAAGGCTCAAAGTTAGGCTTGAAGTCACAATAGCCAGGACATGGAAGCAACCTAAGTGTCCACTGACAGATGAATGCATAAGGAAGATGTGGCACATATATACAATGGAATATTACTCAGCCATAATAAGAAACGAAACTGAGTTATTTGTAGTGAGGTGGATGGACCTAGAGTCTGTCATACAGAGTGAAATAAGTCAGAAAGAGGAAAACAAATACCGTATGCTAACATATATATGGAATCTAAGAAAAAAAATGGTTGTGAAGAACCTAGGGGCAGGACAGGAATAAAGACACAGACATAGAGAATGGACTTGAGGACACGGGGAGGGGGAAGGGTAAGCTGGGACAGAGTGAGAGAGTGGCATGGACAATATACACTACCAAATGTAAAATAGATAGCTAGTGGGAAGCAGCCGCATAGCACAGGGAGATCAGCTCGGTGCTTTGTGACCACCTAGAGGGGTGGGATAGGGAGGGTGGGAGGGAGATGCAGAGGGAGGGGATATGGGGATATATGTATATGTATAGCTGATTCACTTTGTTATACAGAAGAAACTAACACACCATTGTAAAGCAATTATACTCCAAAAAAGATGTTAAAAAGAAAAAATATCCTATACAACATGTATAACACTAAGAAACTTATGGGGTTTTTTTCCTTTCGTTATACAATGGGTAGTTCTTAGTGATTTTCAGATATTATCATCTCATAACAAGTGCTCAATAAAACTTCCTTGAATTGATTGTGGAAGGAGAGAGAAGAGTCTCTTCAAGGGGATAGGCAAACTGTCCTTTAATTTGCTCTGGATTCTGCAGTCTTGATTAGGATTGTCAGGGGCCTGCCATGATGGGGGAGGAAAATGTGCCTGACTGAAGAGAGCTCGTATCCGAATTGTCAAGTCAAAGCACAACTTAAAGGCTCAGAACAAATTGATCTGAATAAAATGTGGGTTATTATGTCATTGAAACCCATACAGAATGTCTGATGTAGGTGAAGAGCCCTTGAAGGCCCCCTTTTTTCATATTCTTTTCCATTATAGGTTATTACAAGATATTGAATATAGTTCCCTGTGCTATACAGTAGGTCCTTGTTGGTTATCTATTTTATATATAGTAGTTTGTATCTGCTAATCCCAAACTCCTAATTTATCCCTCCCCTCTTTCCTTTCCCTTTTGGTAACCATAAGTTTGTTTTCTATGTCTCTGAGTCTATTTCTGTTTGGTAAATAAGTTTATTTGTATCATTCTTTTCGATTCCACATATAAGTGATATCATATGCTATTTTTCTTCCTCTGATTTACTTCACTTAGTATGATAATCTCTAAGTCCATCCATGTTGCTGCAAATGGCAATATTTCATTCGTTTTTACAGCTGAGTACTATTCCATTGTGTGATATATACATATATATATACGTATATATATATATATATATATATATATATATATATATATCACATCTTCTTTATCCATTCATCTGTTGATGGACACTTAGGTTGTTGAAGGCCCCCTTTACAGGTAACAGACTTGCAGGTGTCTCGAAAGTGAACGTGGAAGTACATGAGGTTGGAGTTGGGATAAGTTCACAGCTGTGAAGATGAAGTCTTGTAGTTTGGGGTCTGGACACCCAGTATCTGAGCCTTGCCCTTCTACTTACTAGTTATGGGGTATGAGGAAAGTTATGCCTATGTTTGGAGGCTGAAAATAGGCCCCAGCTATTTTTTATTTTTATCACCTGCTTCCGTACTTGGGAAAGATCTTCCTGTATGAAACCACGAGCTCAGCTGGGGTGTTAACACTCCTAAGTAAGTGCCCACTAGATTCCTTGCTTTATTGACTCTACTATGAGAAACCTCTGAAGAGGTTCCAATCATCCCAGATGTAGACATGTATGAGAGACTGTAGGATGTCAGTTGATTCATGGAATCATAGACTCAAGGGCTCAAAGGGAATGGGGAAACATTGCTTACCCCACCAAAATCCCACTACAATATACCTACCAAATAATAATCCCACTTTATGTTTATGCTCCTCCAATAGGCCCGTGTCACGTCCAGCTACAGTTCATGCCCCCCTGTGCTAGTATTGAATACAATTATCTTCAGCCACTCTGGGTTTGAGGAGGTTTCTCCTTGTTTTGAGCTACCGTAATATGACACGCATAAATAGAAGTAAACATGGCAGAGTCTCTAAACCAAGAGACTTGATTGCCCTGTATTCTTCTGTACTAGTTAGATCATACCTCAAAATTTAAGGATAGTTCTGGGCCATGAGGTTTAACACATATGTAAGTCAATTGACTTGTGTTCAGAAGAGAGTGGCTTGAGAAGTGAAGGCACAGGTGAACGAACTGGGGCTGTTGAGACTGGAGTAGAGGGGACTTCTGGGGCAGATTAGTGGTCTTTAAATATTTGAAGGGTCATGCCGTCATGGGGGAAAGAGAGTAACCGTGGGCCATATTGCCACAAGGACTAGAGCTGAGATCAATATGTTGAAGCCACAGGAAATAAATTTCAGCTCAACGTGAAGGAAAGCTGTCTAGTAGTCTGAGCTCTCCAAAGGTACAGTAGGCCACCTTAAGAGGGAAGGAATTCCCAGTAACTGAAGTTATTCCAACATAGGCTGAATGTTTTTCAAAAGCAGAAAGGACGTTGCAGAGCAGAGGTCCCCAACCCCTGGGCTGTGGACCACTACTGGTCCACGGCCTGTTAGGAACCGGGCCACACAGCAGGAGGTGAGCGGTGGGTGAGCGAGCGAAGCTTCATCTACTGCTCCCCGTCGCTCCCCATCGCTCGCGTTACTGCCTGAAGCACTCCCCCCACCCCATCCGTGGAAAAATTGTCTTCCACGAAACTGGTCCCTGGTGCCCTAAAGGTTGGGGACCGCTGTTGTAGAGGACATTTCAGCATTGGATTGGGAGGCCAGCCATTTTGGCCCCATTGGTGGACCCTGAGATGCTCTCAAGGAAGCCTGATACTCCAAGGAATCATTGGAAAACCACTGGACCTAAGTGACCTTTACAGTCTAGTTTATTCCCATGTTCAAACATCAGTATATACATAGATTTTACCCATTTGTTCAAGTTCTACAGCCTTGTAATCTGCTTCTTTTTTTAATTTTTTTCTTAAACTTCTAAGTGGGGAGCTCTATGCTTTCTAGTAGACTGTATTTCTCAGGTCTCCAAAGGGGTCCTTGAGCCAAATGACCTTTGACCACTCCATGCAGGCAGAGAAAAGTTATTAGAATTATGTAATACATATTCTCTCTCTCTCTCTCTCTCTCTCTCTCTCTCTCTCTATCTCTCTCCCTCTCCCTCTCCCTCTCCCCCTCTCTCCCTCTCTCCCTCTCTCCCTCTCTCCCTCTCTCCCTCTCTCCCTCTCTCCCTCTCTCCCTCTCTCCCTCTCTCCCTCTCTCCCTCTCTCCCTCCCTCTCTTTCTCTCTCTCTCTCCCCCTCCCTCCTTCCTTCCCCCCTCCCTTTTTCTTACAGACAGACAGACAGACACACACACACACACACACACACACACACAAGTAGTTTGGTGAAATTGAGATCCAGAGATGCCAAATTACTTTGTCTAAGATCATATGCTACTTATTTTAGATCCAGAAATGTGACCAGAACAACATACACTTCATTATTAATGGTGTGGTTTTAATTTCTAAAGAGATAGTAAGCCCTTCTCTAATATCCTCCCACCAAATGTGTATTATATTAATTTATTTATAATTGTGTGTTAGTAAGGCAAATCTATGGTTTCAAGATATAAAACAATATCTCATGGTATTTGTGACTTCTTTTATCTCAAATCAGTGAAGTTTCACTGGCCCCTGAAGCTGCTGTGCTCTTAATGCATGAAACTTAAGATGACTATGGGCATGCCTGTTGCTCACAGGCTCTCGCCTGTGAAAAGATTCTGGGATGTTCTTTATGCATGCTGTCCAGGTTTTGTGACTTGAAAGTTCCATCCACCTTCCTTTAAAATCCGTTGGCTAAGGGCTTCCCTGGTGGCGCAGTGGTTGAGAGTCCGCCTGCCGATGCAGGGGACACGGGTTCGTGCCCCGGTCCGGGAGGATCCCACATGCCGCGGAGCGGCTGGGCCCGTGAGCCATGGCCGCTGAGCCTGCGCATCCAGAGCCTGTGCTCCGCAACGGGAGAGGCCACAGCAGTGAGAGGCCCGCGTACCGCAGGAAAAAAAAAATCCCTTGGCTAAAATCAAATGCTGTCCCTGGAATGACTTAGTGCACTGGGGCTGGGAGAGATGGCTTCCTCTCTTGGATGGCTGAGTAGCTCCTTTACTCTATTTACTGCAAGTGTTCATTGCTCTGGGGCTCTGGGATTCTTCAGGATGAAAGCCCTCTATAAATATTTGTTATTGTTATGATAACCAGTATGGCTTCCTGAGTGAGATAAATTTGTCTTCTGGCTTCTGCTTCTCATAGCTTCCTTCCCTATCCTTTTATTTCTCTCTCCAGCTAATTTTTTGTGTTAGAGAATCAATCTATTTGTGCAGTTAATTTAACTGAACGCAGTGTGATAGACGTTATCAACTTTTCAGGTTGTGACTTCTAAGGGATAAAGGCATTGAACCTGGGGATTCATACCATAAATATATTATTTTAATCAACCAGAGGGGGAAAGATCCTCAAAAACAGGATTAAAAGTGATAGCAGAAAAATAATTAAATATTACATGGAGAGGTCGTGGGGACTGGTTTCCACAAAATTAAAAATGGTAAATCAATGTTTGCAATATCCTGTAGACCATCATCCTGATAGCCCAGGATTTCCAGGTTCCTATAGGATGACAGTCAGATCATTTACCAGGAATACAAGACCTTCCTGATCTGGCCCCAGACTAGTTTTCCAGACTCATCCATTTCTTCTCTCTCCCATGAATCATTCTCATCCCTCCTTGCTTATAAAGTCCCCTTCCTTCCTAAATCACAGCACACTGCTCCTTCAGGAGTTTAGGTGACAACTCCATTTTGAAACTGCCCTGACTGTGTTTACCCTCAAACATCGATCTTTCTGTTCCCTCTTCTGAAATCCTATACACCTGTCTGCATTCTCATTTGGCACGTCATACTTTAAGGCAGTAAATTCTAATAATCTTCTCATGTGAGTCATTCTTGTCTCCCAAATATTAGCAGTTTGTAAGCTTCTGAGAGACAGAGCCTAGTACTGCTGCCTTAAATGACGTATCGCTGTGTTCCTAACAGCACCACGTGCAGATGAGACACTAAATGAATCGGTTGAGAACTTCATGTTGAGGAGAGTTGTAGTTGAACAGAATGGAAAAGTGAGACTAATAGTTAGCATGAATGAAAGGATGTGGGGACCCAAGCAGTTGAACTAAAAGAAAAATGAATAGATCTCTGGAGTTTGGGATTATTTAACAGTTAGGTAAAGGTATTTGATGGTAGCCACCACACAGACCAAAACATCTGGTTGCCTCCAAATATCATTGGCACAGCTGTTGGGGTGCTTAGAAATACTTTGCTCTTGAAGTGAATGACTTTTGTCCAGCTGTGTCCAGTCTTCCAGCAGCTGCTCTGAATATAGCACTTCTGGATCACATCTGTTGACTCTACACAAGGAAGATATATACATGGGGATTCTTTTATTTCCTTAACTCCAAATACGTTATGCAGGTAGTATTTCCCTGAAACTTGTACATCCCAAAGGCAAATGATGACAGCCTCTGTCATTTAATTTTGCTGAACATGTGAGCATTTGAAATAAATAATGTACATTTGCTCACTCGTACCTACTTCCCACCATGTTGCATTCCATATTGATGCACCACTCCCACTTCAAGCCAAGAACTTGTATTGAGTTCTGAAACACAGAACAGGTACCTAGTAGGCACTTAATAAATATTTCCAGGTTTGGCTGATTTAATTAGAGATCTGCTAAATAGAGTCTATAGGCTAAACCATCTGTGTTTAATTTTAAGAAGAAATGATTAAGGAGAGACATGATCATGAATCTCCTGGTACAAGGTAGAGTATTACATGGATAGTGTAGACAGTTGTCCTCCATTACCTGGGAAGACAGGATAATAGGAAAAAACCTGCAATTGCAACTTGCTTGAGTTAGATAAGAAGACAAAATTAGCAGAGTGGTTTAAAACAAGGACTTTGGTGTCAGACAGATCTGGATTAGAATTCTGGATTTGGTCACTTGCTAGCTGTGTAGCCCTGGGTAATTCATTCTCTGGCCCTCAGTTTTTTCATTTCTCAAATGAGGATAATGATATTGCATACTGCATGCAGTTGGTTTGAGAATCAAATGAAATGATGCAGGACACTTGGGCATTTGCGGGGAGGTAGGGAGGGAGCCAGTAGAGAATAAGAGGTTGATACAAAAAAGGGAGGGAATCACTGATTAGCAGGGACTTGGAGATAGTATCTTTTGAATACTGTGGCTAGAATGCAGTGGATAAAGCTGCTTCCAGAATGGTTTGGGATTCTGTTCTGTCTTGAACCATGTTCAAACTATATCTTTAGTATAGATCCAAGCCCTAGCATTCTGAAGTTCTCTTCAAATGATACCCTCTCCCCGTGCCTGGTCTAGAAACGCCACCCTCTGGAAAGGATCTGGACTCCTAACTTTCCATTTCAGCTACTTTATTCTACTCATACTTCAATTTATGCTGTATTGTCAGCTCATAGAATTCAAAAGGAAAGGATTGCTGTAGAAAGACTTCTGCTCTGTTATGTCTGCAGCCTCCCAAGTCGAAAGGAATATTGATTGAGTTCCCTGATAACCAATAGAATGAGAAGATGAGACAAATTTTTAAAAGTAATTATCCATTGAGCTTAGGTCTGCTCAGATGTTATAGGTGAGGCAGAATGAATTCTTAGTGTTTTCTTAGCTCCTTTACTTATCAATGTTCATGCTCCCATTCAGCATATGCCTATGCTGTACCACATGCTGTGCCCAGCACTGGAAATACAGAAATGAAAATATATTCTCCTGGCTCTTGAGGAACTCATAGTCTAGTAAGAAAGACAGACAAGAAAACTGATAGTTCCACGGAAGAGTTCTAAGTGCTATGCATAGGGGTATGGTAGAAATCTGGGACACATGAAATAGTGTGGGAGGTATCAGGCAAGACTTCTTGGGGAACCTGAGTGCTAGTGATACTATATAAGAATATCCTTGAATCTGCTTCAGTCATTTGCAAACGCTGGTACTTTAACAACTATTTGTGACAAATTGTTTATATATAGCCTACTACTGTTTTTAACAGGTCTATGTGTTATGACAGAAGACTATAAAATACCTTCTTAACTAGGGACCCTCCCAGTTCCTAGCTAACCCTATTCTGGGCCATCATATACTAAAGGCCAGAGTTACTCTTCTAAAAGTTCCCAAGATGAGTTGGCGAGTTGGAATTATCCAGAAGAAGGGGGAGAGGGAGAAGCAAAGATAGGAAGGGGTGGCATTGCAGGAAGGAAATAACAGTGTATGGAAAAGGAAGGGGATGAAAGAGGGGAATTTTTAGTGAAAAAGGAGGTTGGTGAAAGTAACAAGAGAAGGTGGGAGAAGCAGACACAGAGGGCCTTGTATGCCATAGTAAGGGAGTTGGACTTCATCCTGTAAGGTAATGAGAAACCACAGAAGCAGCTGTATTTAAGAGTGAGGGTCACTCCATGTGTTGTCATTGATCTATCTCAGTGGTTGTCAGGGAGAGAAACTGAGGCAAGGGGTGCAAGTGGAATTTTACCGAATTCCAGGTTGGAATGACATTTTAGGGCCAAAACCGGCATGGGGTGAAATCATTTTATCATGTCTTTATTGAGAAATCACCAACCTCTGGGCTAGGGACTGTGAAATAGCCAGTAGAGGAGGCCTAGCCTATCTGTTGCAGGTTTTTGGATCTTGTATAGTCTAGTTCCCAGGGTGTGTAATGATAAAACTCTACCAGATGTCTTCCAGCTCTAACATTCATTTTTCTCTTGTCCCAGTCCTGTGTATTTTCAAGCTCTCTTCCCATCATTGTAAGCATTCACTGAATGAATTGTCTAGACTTCTCTGTTTGTATAGAGGTATGTATGTTCAGCATATAATATTAAAAGCATGATACAACTGAAAAGGAACAAAGGACAGTCTAGTATGAGGTGGTGTGGACAAAAGTATTTCAACTTCAAAACCCTTCTTTTTTTCCCTCCCTAAAAGGAATTGAAAAGACGTTTCTACACTTTGCTCTTAATATCATGAGGACAATGGGTTAATGTTTGCAGGCATTTTTAGTTTTTTCAGACAAAAGGTGCTACTTCTGCTTTTATTATTTCAGTAGATAAGTACTGCAGATGAAAAATTCCAGGGGGAGATAGCCTCATCCACCAGAGGGCACACAGCAGAAGCAAGAAGAACTACAATCCTGCAGCCTGTGGAACAAAAACCACATTCACAGAAAGATAGACAAGATGAAAAGGCAGAGGGCTATCTACCAGACGAAGGAACAAGATAAAACCCCAGAAAAACAACTAAATGAAGTGGAGATAGGCAACCTTCCAGAAAAAGAATTCAGATTAATGATAGTGAAGATGATCAAGGACCTCAGAAAAAGAATGGAGGCAAAGATCGAGAAGATGCAAGAAATGTTTAACAAAGACCTAGAAGAATTAAAGAAAAAACAAACAGAGATGAACAATACAATAACTGAAATGAAAAATACACTACAAGGAATCAATAGCAGAATAACTGAGGCAGAAGAACAGATAAGTAACCTGGAAGACAGAATGGTGGAATTCACAGCTGCAGAACAGAATAAAGAAAAAGAATAAAAAGAAATGAAGACAGCCTAAGAGACCTCTGGGACAACATTAAATGCAACAACAATCACATTATAGGGGTCCCAGAAGGAGAAGAGAGAGAGAAAGGACCCGAGAAAATATTTGAAGAGATTATAGTCGAAAACTTCCCTAACATGGGAAAGGTAATAGCCACCCAAGTCCAGGAAGCGCAGCAAGTCCCATACAGGATAAACCCAAGGAGAAACACGCCAAGACACATAGTAATCAAACTGACAAAAATTAAAGACAGAGAAAAATTATTGAAAGCAGCAAGGGAAAAACGACATAACATACAAGGGAACTCCCATGAGGTTAACAGCTGATTTCTCAGCAGAAACTCTACAAGCCAGAAGGGAGTGGGATAATATACTTAAAGTGATGAAAGGGAAGAACCTACAACCAAGATTACTCTACCCAGCAAGGATCTCATTCAGATTCGATGGAGAAATCAAAAGCTTTACAGACAAGCAAAAGCTAAGAGAATTCAGCACCACCAAACCAGCTCTACAACAAATGCTAAAGGAACTTCCCTAAGTGGGAAACACAAGAGAAGAAAAAGACCTACAAAAACAAACCAAAAACAATTAAGAAAATGGTCATAGAACCATACATATCGATAATTACCTTAAACTTGAATGGATTAAATGCTCCAACCAAAAGACACAGGCTTGCTGAATGAATACAAAAACAAGACCCATATATATGCTGTCTACAAGAGACCCACTTCAGACCTAGGGACACATGCAGACTGAAAGTGAGGGGATGGAAAAAGATATTCCATGCAAATGGAAATCAAAAGAAAGCTGGGGTAGCAATACTCATATCAGATAAAATAGACTTTAAAATAAAGAATGTTACAAGAGACAAGGAAGGACACTACATAATGATCAAGGGACCAATCCAAGAAGAAGATATAACAATTATAAATAGATATGCACCCAACATAGGAGCACCTCAATACATAAGGCAACTGCTAACAGCTATAAAAGAGGATATCGACAGTAACACAATAATAGTGGGGGACTTTAACACCTCATTTACACCAACGGACATATCATCCAAAATGAAAATAAATAAGGAAACAGAAGCTTTAAATGACACAATAGACCAGATAGATTTAATTGATATTCACAGGACATTCCATCCAAAAACAGCAGATTACACTTTCTTCTCAAGTGCACACAGAACATTCTCCAGTATAGATAACATCTTGGGTCACAAATCAAACCTCAGTAAATTTAAGAAAATTGAAATCATATCAAGCATCTTTTCTGACCACAACGCTATGAGATGAGAAATGAGTTATAGGAAAAAAACGTAAAAAACACAAACACATGGAGGCAAAACAATACGTTACTAAATAACCAAGAGATCACTGAAGAAATCAAAGAGGAAATCAAAAAATACCTAGAGACAAATGACAATGAAAACACGACAATCCAAAACCTTATGGGATGCAGCAAAAGCAGTTCTAAGAGGGAAGTGTATAGCTCTACAAGCCTACCTCAAGAAACAAGAAAAATCTCAAATAAACAATCTAACCTTACACCTAAAGGAACTAGAGAAAGAAGAACAAACAAAACCCAAAGTTAGCAGAAGGAAAGAAATCATAAAGATCAGAGCAGAAATAAATGAAATAGAAACAAAGAAAACAGTAGCAAAGATCAATAGAACTAAAAGCTTGTTCTTTGAGAAGATAAACAAAGTTGATAAACCATTAGCCAGACTCATCAAGAAAAAGAGGGAGAGGACTCAAATCAATAAAATTAGAAAGGAAAAAGGAGAAGTTACAACAGACACCGCAGAAATGCAAAGCATCCTGAGAGACTACTACCAGTAACTGTATGCCAATAAAATGGACAACCTGGAAGAAATGGACAAATTCTTAGAAATGTATAACCTTCTAAGACTGAACCAGGAAGAAAGAGAAAATATGAACAGACTAATCACAGTAATGAAATTGAAACTGTGATTAAAAATCTTCCAACAAACAAAAGTCCAGGACCAGATGACTTCACAGGTGAATTCTATCAAACATTTAGAGACGAGCTAACACCCATCCATCTCAAACTCTTCCAAAAAATTGCGGAGGAAGGAACACTCCCAAACTCATTCTATGAGGCCACCATCACCCTGATACCAAAACCAGACAAGGATACTACACAAAAAGAAAATTACAGACCAGTATCACTGATGAATATAGATGTAAAAATCCTCAACAAAATACTAGCAAACAGAATCCAACAACACATTAAAAGGATCATACACCATGATCAAGTGGGATTTATCCCAGGGATGCAAGGATTCTTCAATATACGCAAATCAATCAATGTGATACACCATATTAACAAATTGAAGAATCAAAACCATATGATCGTCTCAATAGATGCAGAAAAAGCTTGTGACAAAATTCAACACCCACTTATGATAAAAACTCTCCAGCAAGTGGGCATAGAAGGAACCTACCTCAACATAATAAAGGCCATATACAGCAAACCCACAGCCAATATCATTCTCAATGGTGAAAGACTGAAAGCATTTCCTCTAAGATCAGGAAAAAGACAAGGTTGCCCACTCTCACCACTGTTATTCAACATAGTTTTGGAAGTCCTAGCCATGGCAATCAGAGAAGAAAAAGAAATAAAAGCGATCCAAATTGGAAAAGGAGAAGTTAAACTGTCACTGTTTGCAGATGACATGATAGTATACATAAAGAATCCTAAAGATGCCACCAGAAAACTACTAGAGCTAATCAATGAATTTGGTAAAGTTGCGAGATACAAAATTAATGCACAGAAATCTCTTGCATTCCTATACACTAATGAAGAAAAATCTCAAAGCGAAATTAAGGAAACACTCCCATTGACCATAGCAACAAAAAGAATAAAATACCTAGGAATAAACCTACCTAGGGAGACAAAAGACCTGTATGCAGAAAACTATAAGACACTGATGAAAGAAATTAAAGATGATACCAACAGATGGAGAGATATACCATGTTCTTGGATTGGAAGAATCAAGATTGTGAAAATGACTATACTACCCAAAGCAATCTACAGATTCAATGCAATCCCTATCAAATTACCAATGGCATTTTTTTTACGGAACTAGAACAAATAATCTTAATATTTGTATGGAGACACAAAAGACCCCGAATAGCCAAAGTAGTCTTGAGGGAAAAAAACGGAGCCTGAGGAATCAGACTCCCTGACTTCAGACAATACTGCAAAGCTACAGTAATCAAGCCAATATGGTACTGGCACAAAAACAGAAACATAGATCAGTGGAACAAGATAGAAAGCCCAGAGATAAACCCACGCACCTATGGTCAACTAATCTATGACAAAGGAAGCAAGGATATACAATGGAGAAAAGACAGTCTCTTCAATAAGTGGTGCTGGGGAAACTGGGCAGCTACATGTAAAAGAATGAATTTAGAACACTCCCTAACACCATACACAAAAATAAACTCAAAATGGATTCGAGACCTAAATATAAGACTGGACACTATAAAACTCTTAGAGGAGAACATAGGCAGAACACTTTTTGACATAAGTCACAGCAAGATCTTTTTTGATCCAACTCCTAGAGTAATGGAAATAAAAATAAAAATAAACAAATGGGACCTAATAAAGAAAAAAAAATTCCAGGAAAATGAAGAATGATAGTTATACCCCTGAACTGACTTGTCTACATTGATGACATGTTGCCAGCTTCCTCACACTTATTTAATCAGACTGTTTTTTTGGAGAGGTCTTTAGGTGGGTGATGGAGACTTGGATTTATGGTGGTTGTTTATGAAGAGGGTTAATATTCCTACACTCTGGTATTTCCTGCCCTTTTTATGATTCTTCTGAATGTTTTATCAAAAGTTTAAGCCTGGGTGCTAAGGCACAACTCCATAGATCAAAATCCCATGTTTTAAATCTGATTCAATATAAAGTGAGTTATTTCACTATTCAAACCCACCTGCTTCCTAGGGTCCCAGCTGCTTGGGTTAGCCTCATAACTTCCTAGGTTGCTATGTAAGACTTTTCAGTGTGTGTTACGCAAATTTCAACTCTTAAGGATAGATTCTTATATTGCTTGGACACCTCCCCGTTGTATGGTTTAGGTACAGACCATGGAGCAAGATTGCCTAGATTTCACTCCTAGTCATGTCATTTAATAGGTATTGACTTTTTAAAAAATTTATTTTATGGAAGTACAGTTGATTTACAGTGTTGTGTTAATTTCTGCTGAACAGCAAAGTGACTCAGTTGTATATATAGATACATTCTTTTTCATATCCTTTTCCATGATGGTTTGTCACAGGATATTGAATATAGTTCCCTGTGCTATACAGTAGGACCTTGTTGTCTATGCATCCTATATGTAATTGTTTGCATCTGCTAACCCCAAACCCCCGCTCCATTCCTCCCCCATAATAGCTATTGACTTTAAGCTAATTTTGAAACCTCTCTTTGTCTCTTTGTCTCTGTATATCATGCAGTTTCCACCTATGAAAACTGGGGTTATTAATAGTATCCACCTCAGGGGGTTCTGGTGAGAATTATTAGTAAATGACTTCAACAGGTAAAGCATTTGAACAGTGCCTGTCACAGAGTTAATAATATTATTTGCCTCTGAAACTCTGTATTCACTATTTCCTCTCTCCATAACTTTCTTCCCTAAGCGATATTCATGACTGACTCTTTACATCATGCAGATGTCCACTCAAATGTCATTCCCTCACAGACGCCTCCCCTGTCCACCTAATCTAAAGTAGGTCCCTCCCTGCCGTGCTCTATCACATTGCACTGTGATTACTTCATTGTCTGTATCCACTCTCTGAAACCATCTGCTTTCTGTATTTACATATTATCTGAGTACTCTACCTAGAACGTAAGCTCCACAAGGCCAGTGTCCTTGTCTGCCCTGTTCACCACTGTATCTGTATAGTAGTGCATAACACGTGGCAGAGTTCAATTCATATGTGTTGAACGAAGAAACAAATACAGTTATTCTATTTTCTGAACCAAAATCCAGGCAACCTCTTCTGTCAAAGAACCTTTATATGTTTCAAGGTATAAGAAACAATTGGAAGATATACTTTGGATCCTAAAATACTGAAATTTCTTGTACATTTTCAATGGTTTAGGTGGGATAGAAGAGAGAATGTCATTAGCACTGGATTGGAAAATCCAAGCATATGATCTCTGCAATGCTGGCATTTCCTACGGAGGTCATTGCAAAATGGGTACCTGATAATGTTGGTCGCAGCCTCCCATGGGTCTCTCTGGATAGATCCTGACACCTCAATGGGTATGACCTTGCCATTTTTATTATATCATCTCTAGAGCATTGAGCACATGATTTGCACACAGCGGGTACTCAATAATTATCCACTATATGAATGAATTTGCTTTTTTTTTTAGCGTCACAACTTTATATGTCATTGAGGTGTGGAAAGAAAAGAGACCACTTGCATAGGAATTTCAAGAGTTAGGGCTTATACTTGGGGATTTGAGAAGTGGATACACTAACAACAGCTAAGCTCTTAACAGAGACTGTCTAACCCAGGCCCTGGAGACTTCTCAAAGAGACCATTGTTTGGTGGTTTCAAGGTGGGCTCCCTCTCAAACTTTCAGGTTGCCATGGAGATGGCATGTTTTTCTTCCTAAATGATATTTGCTTGTAATCTCAGAAGTCTGGTCAGCAAATTAGCACAGGTGATTTAAGAGTGGGGAGGGGGTGGCTATGGTAGCTTGGAGGTCTTGCTACCCTATAAAGGTCTAGTTTTTTTAAATGAAGTGAGGAAAGAGAATCTAAAGACCATCCTAAAAAAAGGCTATTGTTGGAAAGCCTTTCCTTTCCCCTCTGATGAATGAGGATGTGTTAATATGAGGAAAGAGGGAAGGGTTCCAGGTCACAAGGTTCAAAGGTCAGGGCTGCAATATGCCTCTAATAGTTGTTGTCACAGAAAATAACATTTGTAGGGGGAAATGTGTGTTCAGAAGTTGTTATAGTCAATGTCCTACAATAAAGCACTTATACGGTAGAAGTGAACTAAGCAGCCCGGAATTATTTCATGATGTTTGTTGGTTTCAGTTTATCTGAGTATATGCTTCTTGAGGGAAGAGACCATATCTTAACATTCCTTTTGCGTCCTGTATAGCACCTTACCCTGTCTCATCTGCAAGGTTTCTCTTGTTTTCCCACTCCCTTGTATTAATCTTTCTGAATCACTTCTCTGATAGCTTTGCTTTCTATCCAAACATTTAATGGTGCTTCCCTGCCAATTAAATAAAATCAAACCCTTGAGTCTGATACTAAAACCCTTTCAAGATCTATCTTTCTAGCTTGCTTTCCCACTCCTTCCAAAATATACCCTAATCTCAGACATCCTGGAGTACTTATCTTGCATTTCCTGGTTATTCCCTGTGCTTTGTTGGATCAATCTTTCCCACCACCCCTTCCCCTGCCGAATGTTTGCTTATGCTGTTCCTTCCCTCTGGAATGCCTCTCCCTCACCCTATAATCTCTAGCTAATGAAATTCTTCCCATCCTTTAAAGCCCATTTAAATGCCACCTCAGTGGGAAGTGATCTTTTGGTGTTGCGAATTCCTTTAGCCTTTTCTCCTAATCTTCTTTTCATCCTCCCAAGGCTCAACACAAAGCCTCCATACAGGTATTCAAATATTTGTAGACTCATAAATGAACTGTAGGTTGATTCACATATATCCCAGGGCCGTAGAGGCAGAATTGACCGCCATCTAGCAAGGCTGGCCAGGAGGTATTCTGTATACTGAAGCCTGTTTTCGCATTGTCTTCCATGATACAAAGAGAAGATGACTTGGGGGATTGTTTCGGAAGTGATAATCAGGCAAAGAGAAGGAGGCTTACTTGACTACCCCTGAGAAGGAATTTCTCAGAAGACCTGGCTTTTCACTGCCCTGAGCAGTACAGCACAAGCCTTAGAGGGAAGGGCACTGGGACCAAACACTGAGGACTGTGGCCTTGTCTGGTCTTTCTTATTTCTTGCCACCACTACCCTGTGTAGCTCAGCCTGCCTGTCAGAGAACTCATCACCTCTTCAACCAGTGGCCTATCACCCTGATGCCAAGGAAACTATATAATGGGATTCCACAGGGAGGGAATAGATAAGAGGAAAGAAAACCATATATATTCCTTTCATTAAGACATTCTCATAAGGAACCCAAGTTCTAGCAAATCGCATGAAATGATAGACAAAAATTGCCTGCTACCTTGTTTAGAAGCAGTATAACAGAGTGTAATGCCAATGACAGAGGGCAGTAAGCACATACCCTTTAGGGACCTTAGCATGGTGGCCCAAAGCACCTTCCATAAGTTTGATGCTCATGCTTTATCTTAAAATCCAGACCTGCTTTGTAGTCTCATCCATGATGTAACTGTGTTTGAATATTTAAACTAATGTTTGAGGGAATTTCCTGGCGGTCCAGTGGTTAAGACTCCACGTTTCCACTGAAGGGGGTGCGAGTTTAATCCCTGGTCAAGGCACTAAGATCCCACGTGCCTTGTGGCATGGCCAAAAAATGAATAAATAAATTAAATAATGTTTGAAGTTAAAGTTGGTGCTCCAAATACGTGTACCAGGTTTATGCTGCTGTGGCTTTCAGGGACTACCTGGCACACCACTGAACATTCCAGAATATTCTCAACCTGGATTGGATTAGTGAGGATTAGTGAGATAATACATAGAAAGCATGTAGCCCAGCACCAGATAGATAGTAAATGCTCTCTACATGGGACGTGTTTGTGGTTAATTTCTCTCAGAATACGGTTTTTTGGCCATTAAGAGATTACTATCTTCCTCAAAGGTTTGTCACGAGGATTCTGTGAAGCATGGGTACAAAGCACATTGGCTCCTTGCTTCCTGGCAAAGTAAAAGTCCACTTTTGAGGGAAGCACTTTGCAGTTCACACCTTCCAGGGTACAATGTTGGGTTGCATTCACATTAACACATTTTTAGAATTTGTTTCTATAGGTCAAGTGTGTCCCTCCCTTTCTATCTAGAAGTACGCATGCATGCATGAGGGCACGTGTGCCGCACGTGTGCGCGTGCACACACACACACACACACACACTCTTCATGACAGGCTCATGAATACTCCTCCTAATGCCTGCGTTCACCTAAGTCCAAAGCAAGGACTGCAGGCCAGAGGGTTCTGATCAAGATACCTGTGTACCCAAAACCTTGCCATGTTGATCAAGGAAGACGAGGTTTTGTAATATGATGTCAATTATCCAGGCAATTTCAAAGGACGGAGTGCTCTCTGGCAGAAATGATCTCTGATTACAAGCTTCGGGCAGTGAATATATGGGTAGCTTGTTTTACTCTCTTGCTTCTGTGTATGTGTGTTTAATTTCTATTTCTTGCTACCTGAAGAAATACAGCCTCAATGGTTTTTCTTTGCACATAGCATCACTATTTATCCCAGTTGGAAATAACTTTATTTTGTTGTTCTTAATTTTTCCCCTTCTTCCTGCCCTTCTACAAGCAAAGTCTCCTTTTCCATCTTGAAGCATCTGAGTTTAAGATCAACGTACAGTCCTGTGAGTGTATCACCATTTGGGATCTGTCACAGGGCAATACAGTCATGAACTTCAGCAATAGACCACAGGTTTTATTTTTATTTGCTCAGGGTATGGCTGTGAGACTCTTCCCAGCTACCCTTCCAACACACACACACACACACACACACACACAGAGTCATCTCCTTTTAAAAATACTGCTTATTTTTTGTCTTTTTTTTTCCCACCACACCGTGTGGCTTGCGGGATCTTAGTTCCCGGACCAGGGATAGAACCCGGTCCCTCGGCAGTGAAAGCGCCGAGTCTTAACCACTGGACCACCAGGGAATTCCCGAATACTGCTTATTTTTATGTTTAAACCCTAAATTTAAAAATTAAATTATACTGGTTAAAGGGAAACACAAGAGGGAAGAGATATGGGAACATATGTATATATATAACTGATTCACTTTGTTATAAAACAGAAACTAACATACCATTGTAAAGCAATTATACTCCAGTAAAGATGTTTTAAAAAAAAGAAAGTTAATAATTTAAAAAAATACTTTATTTTTATTTATTTATTTATTATTATTTTTTTTTTGCAGTATGCGGGCCTCTCACTGTTGTGGCGTCTCCCATTGCGGAGCACAGGCTCCGGATGCGCAGGCTCAGTGGCCGTGGCTCACGGGCCCAGCCGCTCCGCGGCATGTGGGATCTTCCCAGACCGGGGCACGAACCCGTGTCCCCTGCATCAGCAGGTGGACTCTCAACCACTGCGCCACCAGGGAAGCCCTACTTTATTTTTAAATTAAAAAATGCAGATAAATATAAAGAAGAAAAGACCATCCCACCACCTTTCCCCCAAAATAGCCACTGTTAACATTTCTAACAGTGGGTATTATATGTTTCCAGAACACAGATTCATTTAATTTCAACTTAGTAATGAATAGTAAACTGTCAATAGGGCACAGTTCTTTGGGGGAAAACAGTAATGTGACTTGAAATGAAGCAAAGTCAGGGTGCTAGGATGTGCACCTGAGAGCTTATTGGGCGCCCTGAGGCTAACCGTGGCTGCAGCAGAATTCCTTGTGAAGGAAATGTAGAATTAAGTACCAGAACAGAAGCCGTTTCAGAGGGATTGACTGTCCCTGCCCAGGCTCTGTAATGTAAGCAAAACTTTTCCTGCTCATTGCTGGCTAAAACTTTGAGTTCTGGCTTTCGAAAACGTAAGGGTTAGTTTTGACAGTCAACTCTCCGTGCTCTCCAGGCCCTCACTGCCCCCAAACTAGAAACAAAGTTAGTACTAAGTACCAAGGTCCTTTGAACATCATCTGTTTTTCAGAAACCACTCTTTCAAAAAAAATCTATTATAGGTGCTTTTTGGGAGAGTAGGATGTGTGGCAAAAGGACGTGAAGCTCAGTGTTCGGCAGGATTTAGTTGTTATGTATAAAACAACGATGAATCATTCAAATCTTTCTTGAAGCTGTAGCACTTTTACTACATTGTCACCACCCATCAGCACGTTAGGGCAATATATTTATATATAAAGATTTCTTTAGACACTTGAATTCTGTTTTTCACTCTTTCCACTTAACACCTACAGCTCTGGTTCTCAGACTGTAGTGTGCCTCAGAAACACCTGGGACACGGGAGGATTTAAGAAAAGGGTATTTGCTCCCAAGTTTGCGATCTAGTAGGTTTGGAATGGGGGCCTGAGAATATGCATTTTCACAAGTTTCTGGGTGGTGCTGTTGCTGCTGCTTTGAGGCCCAGATTTTGAGAACCACTGTCCTACTAGAATGTATAGGAAGGATCCTATCCCAAAATATTTAGGGAGAAGATGAAACTGTAAATTATCCAAAATACTCTTCTTGCTTTAGGTGAGTTTTTCCAGAAAATTATTGGACCTAGCTACCACCACACTCCACCACTCCATACATATTGCAGATTTTACTTTTCAGATCTCTTAACAGCATTTTTGTTCCAGAGTTCCTTTTTATCTACGCCTGTGCCTTCTAATCAACAGACTTGCTCTGATATTCGTGTTTCTGAAAAAATACAGTCTTCCAATACCTTCAGATGATATCTGGGCCTGTCTCTTTGGGAGAGAGGATTTCTGGCTCTGCCAATTATTAGCTGTAGATCCTTGAGCAAGTTCCCTAATATCTCTGAACTGCAGTATCCACATCTGTAGAAAGGAAAAACCCCAAACAGAAAAACACCTGGCTTGCCCAGGGAGTGTGAGCATTAGACAAGATAAAGCGTGTATGAAAGGCCTAGCGTAGGGGACAATAAATATTAGGCCTCTATCCCTCTTTTATTATCTACATTTATACTGCAAGTGACGCTCTACCACTATTTCCAGTGCTGATTACTCTGTTATAGATTATAAATATCTGAGGGAGCCTAGGCAACATCTCATAGATATCTTAGCAAATCAAGTTTTCCTTATAGTTCTAAGGCATTTTTGTGTCAGGGACAAGCGGGAACAAGTTTAATAATAATAGTTAGAATCTATTGGTGCCCTCTACTATGACTGCTGAGAATGATCTCATCTAATCCTAATAACAGCCCTATAATGAAGGCATTATTATTATCATCATTATTTTTCAGATGAGGAAATGGAGGCTCAGAGAGGTTAGGTAACTCGCCTGGCATCACACAGATACTAGTGAATGCAGAGCGAAGATTTAAACCAAGGGCTGTCATTCAATAAAAAAGAAATAGAGAAAAATAAACTAAGGGCTGTCATCTGTCCAAAGGCTGAACCTCTAGCCACTACCTCTTCAGCTTAGAATCATAAGCTGTCCCTGTCTAAAAGGGACCTTAGACATCATAGTCTGGTCCTCCCACTGTAGAGAGGAAAGAGCTGAGGCACAGGAAGGGGATCAAGATACTCCAGCTCACTAATGGCAGAGTTCAAACGTGGGTTGAACCCAACCTCTGCAGTTTTTACGGCAGTGTAGTTTTGCTTTCCTACGAATAAAAGTTTTCACTCCCCAGCGAAAGCATTGGACAAACAATGGCTCTGCTGAATTAGGAGGGGAAGTTAGATATCCCCATGTTTAACAACCAGTTCTCCATGGGAGGAGGGGAAAGCCCTGTTTTGTAGCATTTGCCAATTTCCACGGTATAAATACTCCCACCAAATCTGATTTCAAGCTATCACAGTGATGTCACTAAATGCATCGTTGGGAAGAGATGTGTACAATCCAGAGTCTTGAGCTGACGTGAGCTGACTCTAGCATACCACCACCTCCATCCTTGTAGAGAATGACAAACCAAACCTTGGGTATTGTTTCAAGGTAAGATTCCAAGAGTCAAGAGCAAAAGAAATGAATGTTTCTTATATGCCAGGATTCTAAAATTCAATAAAATTGGTATTCTGGCCAACTCTTCTTTGAGAGTTTAGGCCTGGCTCTATTACTGATATTGAACCCCTGTCAAGGGCCTCTTGTGACTTATTTATAGAATCTTTTTTCCCCCCAAAGGGTACAGGAATATATTGTGTCATGCTCTATCTTTAGAAATGCAAATCCCTTTTCTCAAATGATATCTTTGAGATTGAGGACAAATTAAGGCACTTATACGTTGTTTGTTTGTTTTTATTTTTGAAATAAAAAACCTACAACAGCCAAAAACCCTTTTAAAATTTAGAAAATAACCTGAGGAATATATGTTTATTTTCGGAAATTTAGAAAATACAAACAAACAAAAGAAAATAGGTTAGAGACTCATCTGTTATTCCAAGAGCCAGAGATAAACAATGGCTAACATTTTAGTGTGCATATTTCTAATTTTTTTCTCTTATATGCAGATAGATTTTTTTTTTCAGAAATGGCTCTACTGTAAAAGAAATCCATTTACAGAATGAAAAGATACCACAGATTATTATCCTCCCGGTACAGGTCCTGCCACTCTATTTGTATTCACGGAAATGGTATGTTAGCTATATTTATGTTGATGTTCTACACGCATTTGAAGATAATATTACTAATGGGGATTGTTATCTGTGAGTACAGATGGGGCTCAAAAGACCAGGGTGACAGTCTCAGCCCTTTCCAGTCTGTAGACCACTGTACACACAAAGACTGTTTTTGAGTTACAATTGCAGCTGTGCTGATAGGGGTGGTTGATTGGGACTCTGCCTCCGAGACCTCAGGTCATCCTGGAACTCAGAAAACAACCCCCTCCTGCACTCCCTTATTGCTGTAGCCAGGCTGGCCTGCCTGCTGCTTGTTTCCTGCTGCCTGCAGCTCGGCCCCATTGTTTGAAGTGGGGCTTCAGAGCCGCTTTAATGGGTTTTCTTCTGCCCTCCCTGCTTGGGGTTGCCTCACTGCAGCTCACCATACAACAGTCTGATCTGGTATCCTGGGGCCATCCATCCTTCACACATGTCCAGCCCAGTGGGGTGCTGTTAGAAATGGAATTTGTTCATTCCCTCTACTCAGTCTTGATTTTAGTGAAACAATACCCTAGAAAAATTTACCAGTCATAATAACAATGCGAGATCATTGACTCTGGGAAATTAATATTTCTTTCTGAAATAGATGCTCATTATTAAGTTGAGGAATAGGAGCCAATCAGAGTTGCCGAAACGTAAGGTAAAGTAGCTGACCTTTCTGGAATCTTGGCTTTTGGCTCTTAATCTCAGTTGTGGATTTTCTTGACAGATCCTCTTCTCCCATGTTCTCTGACTTTGATTCCCTACCTGAAGGCCACAGTTGAAAGATGGATAACCACAAAATGTTTGGGGAAACGTAACTCATAATTAGGAGTTGCTTAAAGTTGTGGTAAATTGCATATATAGAAATGGGTGATGTTTGATGCATTTTTGCTGACATTTTTGTTCTAATGCATCATTATTGGTGAGGTAGACTGTCGGGCTCCTTCCAGGGAGACGAAACCTTTTTAGCTGGGAAAACAATGTGACCAAAGAGAACCCAGGCCTCTGGACAGTTTGTGAAAGACAAAGTATTTTTTAGTTTCAGAGGAGTGAAGAGTACTAGCTGTGTGACCTTAGGAAAATCACTTCACCTGTCTGTGCCACAGTTTCCTCCTCAGTAAAAGGCAATAACTAATATATGCCTCGTAGGGATGTCACAAGGATTAAATGAGACAGTGCACATGCAGTGCTTTACACACAGTGCCTGCCACAGAGTAAATGCCCACCCAATGCTGACTGTTTTCTCCAAGGGGAAGCCAATGTCCTCATAGCCCTAGTTGTAAGGTAGCAGTCCCAAGACAGGGAGTCAGCTGACCCTCCAGTTAAGTGTCGGTGCCATGGAAGGGGGAGAGTGGCTCCTTGTTTCCCTCTATTGTGTTGCTTCGAATCCTTGTGAATCACAACATTTAAACCTGTCGTTCTCACCCTTGGCTGCACATTGGAATTGCCTGCAGAGCTTTAAAAACTACAAATGTCTGGGCCGCACCTCCAGAAATTCTGATTTCATTCATCTGTGGTGGCGCCTGAGCAATGGGATTTTTCAGAGCTCCCCAAGTGGTTGTAATGTGCATCGAGAGTCGAGAACCACTTGATTTTAGGCAGATGCCGCACATCTGTGATAAAGATGATGAAAATCAGCATCATACCACTGAAGGCAGCAGAGTGCCACTACAGCCACTGCTGCCACTGCAGCCTCGATCACAGATTCCTCCCAAATCTCTTGACCCAGGGCAATAATCACCAATCCACGGAATCCGCATTGGCCCACCTGTATTTACCAGATGTCACCCCTAGCCATACTGTACCCCTCTCCGTTTAATGTGTCCAATGTGCATAAGGGAGGATAAAAAAGCTCACACCTGGCCTTGTGATTAAGTTGAGTAAACATATGACAGTAGCCTAAGAGTTAATCTCATTAATGCTGTTAGCTATTGCTCAGCTTTTATTAATTTAGGCTTCAACATGTATCTGCCTTGTCCACAATTCCAGATGGTGCTATAACTCATGCCCTTCTGTCAGTTCCAGAAGATGACTACATGTGTTTTATTGAGATAAAATGTAGTTATGCCGACTTTCAACTCTTTTGGTAATTTTGGCCCGTTTGTGGATGATAAGTGGTAAAATGCACTCTTCATTATTACACACTAAAAATCATCTGAAAACAGATTTGTTTGGTTAATGAAGTCTCATGGGATGGGAGAGATGAGGAAGGGAACATAGTACTTGAGGTTTTCGTTAAGTATGGATTACAAGCAAGTAGGACAACTGTTGTTTGCTTGGAGGGCTCAAAGCCAGGCAACAAAAACTTACCTTGAGAGGGCAGCAGTTAGGAACGTGTCTCCACCCTTTATGATTTTGATGTACTCTAGCTTGGTGTAGACACTTAATCCAGGGTGGGACATATTAGTAATATAGGCACAATCATCCCGCCACCTACCCCCCATGGTTAGTGTTCATCTGGGTAACAGGCTCAGTGTGCAGTTAATTTCTATGTAAAATGGAAATATAAATCATCACTCAAATACTGGCATTTCTGCCTGGATTCTTTCCTGTAAAAGTCTCATTGCTCTTGATGGAGGAAAATGGATATGGTTTTTACACAGGGACATGATCTATGAAGCAACTCTCTGAACCCCAAAAAGCCCAGTTGCATATAAATTTACCAATTTGAAATCAGATGATCTCGAATCAGAAACAAATGACGGTTGATCATATAATATGTTATTAATTTAAAGCATTCTTAGGAGAAAGAACATTCACTGGAAATGAATTATTGATAATATGGCTTTTAATGTGTGACTTAAGTTGCTGAAAAAAAGTTTAAAGTATCTTTCAGAAATGTTAAAAATAATGCCTTCTGGAAGGGACTTACTGCTAAACCTCAGCAAAATTTAAGTTTTATCTTAAGCACAAATCTTATATATTCCAAGATCTTCCCCAAAACACTGATATTCTGCCAAGTAGGATGAAGAAAGCAGAAGGGGAGGATAGTTCGGTTTGTTTTGTTTGTAAAGCTGTCCCTCTTTCTTGTTTATTTGTGGTGGCCAGGAGAGAGGTCCTGGGCTGCTTTGTTCTTTATCTGGGATCACTACTTTACCAAATGAAGGGTTTCGAAATCCTTAGTGTGCTCCCTTGAAGTGAAAAGCAGAGGCAACTTTTGCCTCTAAAAGTACACTCTAAATGGAAACTAATGTTTTGGGTGTTTCAAGGGGCTGACTTTAGACACAGAGCTTTATCGTGGAACTTTTAATGCAGATCTGAGGCTTCCAGAAATATTACTTTTTGGAATGGAGTTGATTTTATCCTTGGAGTTTGATTAAATGGATGCAGTACATACCAGCTACTGTCGGCAAAGTGGATCTTTACAGATATAACATTCATGAAAAAGAAAACAACAAAAATCAAGCTATTGTATGTTTTTAAACATCTTTATTGGAGTATAATTGCTTTACAATGGTGTTAGTTTCTGCTTTATAACAAAGTGAATCAGCTACACATATACATATATCCCCATATCTCCTCCCTCTTGCATCTCCCTCCCACCCTCCCTAATCAGTAAGTCAAGCTATTGTATTTTATCCCTACCATTTGGTAATAGACAGTTAAGGTTTCTAATCAATTTCACTATTGTTTGATTGGACCACCTTTTGTTAACGGCTAGATACGTTTAAATGGCAGCAACTTAACTCTCCCCAGTCCTTGTCCCCCCCCCCCCCCCCCCCCCGCCACTCCTGCCATTTTTGGCTTTTTGCCTCTGCAGCCAAAAATAACTGGTAAATTATGTTCATTCTCATCCTAATTTGGAATGGAAGGATAAAACCAAAGTTTTACTGCAATCTTTTTGGTGCCTCAATCACTTCTGGCATTCAGTCACTCTAAACTTTTAGTAATGCTCTGGTTTCTATTTCAGCTAAGAGTTAATTCATCAGTGAAATCAAATCTCAAAGCCAGGTTGCCTTCCAATCCCCAAATCCTGTTTATCTCAAACCTATGTACTGCTATACTGCTATGGCTAGGAATATTTATTGTTAGATAGTGTTTTTGTTAGGTTTTTCTTCTTGAAAGAGAGGGACTGTTCTATATGCAGTAGTTTTCATTCTGTAGTTAGACATCCTATCCAACCAAATTTACCTTAAGAACCTCAACCTCAATTTTTCACTGCCCTAGATTGTTATCTATGCCTCCCAGATAATGCTACACTGCTGTCCCGCTGGTTTATGTGGTATGAAGGCAGGAGCCATATTTTAGTGGCTTACACATAGCAGATGTTTGTTAAACTGAATTGAGTGTACCTTGTAGTTTATGGGAACACTGCCAACCCCCAACCGTTGTACATATATAGTAGGTGCTCAATAAATCGGGGGTAATTATGTTAATAGTGTGTTTTTGAATTGAAAAAGGATAGGAAATGGAGAATGTCCTTGCTTAGAATATAATTTGTAAATAAGCGTGCGTGTTTATGATGTATCAACTGGGCCCGTATGTGCTTTGCTTAGAAAACCAGATTACTGCTAAAGTATTCATATTCCTAAAATTTTAAAGTTTAGTGCAATTTAAATCAAAATTTTCAATACCTTTAAAAAATGTATCCATAAATATTTCAGTGTGTATCTCTAAAAGATAAGGAGGCTTTTTTAAAACACAACTATGGTACTGTTATCACAACTGCAAAAATTACCAGCCATACATTTTAAAAGTTAGATGTTCTTAACTATCACCCAAAGTTCCCAACTTCTACCTACTGAGTACTTCTTGCTGCTCTCCTAGTCCACCTTTATTTTGCTTCTTCTACTCTGCTCTTTTGCTTACTCAGAAGAGAGAGCCTCATGTGGTTTTTGATGGAGTATGACCAGTCCTTCTGAATCACCCATTGTGGTGTCTTGGGCTTGGATATTTTTTCAGTTAGACTTCTCGGGGTTGGGGAATATGAGATTTATTATGTGTGGATACTAGGCCAGGCACATGACTTATCTCCTTTAATCTTGACAATAACCCTGCCAAAGTAGATTTCATCAACAAATACCTGATAGTTGAGTTTTTTAAGTCCCTTTCGAACATTGGATATGAGTCTATGTAGGTGACCTGGACAAGGCAGAAAGAATAATAAAGGAAGCCAATGACCATTTATTGATTGCTTGCTATGAACCAGGCACTATATTAGAGGCTTTTTAATTCTCAAATAACCCTAGGAAGTAATTATTCTAATCCCCAGTTACAGATAAAAAAATGAAATTCACAGATATTAAATATTTTGCCTATTTTTCAGACCTTTAGTTCAAAAATCTGAAAATCCTAAAGGCATGAGATATGGGTGTAGTTAGTTGTCTAGAATGAGAAAGGAACTAAATGTTCTATGTCTGCTCTGCATGATTTAAAACATCTCCCCAAAACCCTATAACATATGTAGCATTCATCCTCAATTTAAAGATTAGGCTCAGCAAAGTTAAGTTACCTACCCAAGGCACACAGGTAATCAGGCAGCATAAAGGGAACTTGGATCCAGGTCAACCCTGAAACTTGTGCTTGTCCCCTTGCCCTGTGCTGCTATTTCTCTGTTTACTGCTAAATCTGAACACACAGAGTTGTCTTTGCACCTTACTTATGGCAATTAACATGTGTTACTCTGTATTCTGATATATATCACAGTCCATTGTCTTTTCAACTGAATGTAAACTCCATGAGGCCAGGGATCTGTCTTTTGGTTTTGTTTTTATTTTTTGGCCGTGCTGCGCAGCATGCGGGATCTTAGTTCCCCAACCAGGATGGAACCCGCGGCCCCTGCAGTCTTTTTGGTTCACTGATCTATCACCGAGATCTATTGGGTTGGCCAAAAAGTTCTTTCGGGTTTTTCCAAAAGAACTCTTTGGCCAACCCAACAGAACAATGCCTGATACACAGTTGGTATTAAATAAATAATTGTTGAGTGGATATGTATGATTTTGCTCCCTTGAGATATACACTTCTTGAGCATAAGTGAATCTTACCAAATTATTATCATGTATGCTAACTCTAGTGTTAATATAAATTGAAAAAACAAGACCAAGATTTATAGGAGGTGTCAGGGAGTAGAGAGAGGTGGTCCCCAGAAGAGGCTGTGACACTTTGAATGAGGGAAAGAAGAAAAGGGAAAACTGCCAGGGAAAGACAATGAGCTTCCCTCCTTCTGGAGAAACCAGTGAGGGTTAGCAACCTGTAAGTCTTAGCTTGAGAACAAGCTAGAAGGCCTGCTTAGGAGGCTAGGGGGACGCTGCAAATCACCGTGTGGTCTCTGGAGGCAGAGTGGGTCTCATCTCGGCCTGCGTTCCCATAACGTCACCCATCCAGACCCTCACTCTCATCCCCCGGCAACTTGGCCCGTGGCTGTGAAAGGAGATCAGCATTTCCTGCCTGCTTCGAAGATTTGGTGGGTACTTCAGGGGGAGCCGGGGAAGAAACAAACTTCAACCCCATTTGGGGGCCTTAGGGGAGGCAAAGTCAGTTCCTTCAGGTCAGTTCCAACTCAGTAAACTCAGAAGCTGGGAGCAGAGAAGTTACCACCTCCAGCATTGGGGAGGAACATGGAAGCTGGTAGATGGTAAGGGAATGGTGGGAGGGGGGTGATAGAAAGGATAATACGGCATGGAAATTCTCATGGTCCTGACACAGATTCACCTAACATGTGTGTGCACTGTGTAATCTTGTTACTTATGCCTCTTAATGCAACCTTGTGGAATAAATAACTGTTTTTATTTCAGACATCCCCAGGAATGCCAGGAAAGGAAGGCAGGCCTAGACCAATCTGACTGTATTCCACATAAGTAACGTCAAATTGCACGGATGCAAGACCCAGACGTTACACATTCATCATTTCATTTGGTCTTCCTGCTAATCCTATGAAGCAGAGCAGTCATTCTGATCCCCATTTTCTAGATGGATAAGCTGGGTAGCAATGAGGTTCATTGGCATGTATGGCATGTATGTTCAGGGACATACTTACCCAGTAAATACTGAATGATCTGTCTGTAGGAATATTAATCTGGTTTTGGTATATTGGATATAAAAGAAAAGGGAGAGGCAGAGGGCAAGGTGATATTGCAAAACCGCTGCAAATATCTAGGCAAGAGATAAGGAGCCTGCGCTATCACTGAATAAATTGTTCCCAAGTCCAGTGGTAACTTCTATCCCTCTTATTATTGAACCTCTCATCAGCTCTCAACAAAGTTGTGTATTCTCTTCCTTCCTGTGTGGAAGTGCTTTCCTATTCCAGAGGCTCGGCTTCCTCTGACCTCTAAATTATGTAGTGCTCTAAGGCTTGGCCCTAGGCCCTCTTTTCATTTCTTTGTACCCTAATCAGTCTTAAGCATTTTCATGGCTTTAGTGATCTCATATATGCTGATGATTTCCCAAGTGATAGCTCTAGTCCAGACCTTAGCTCTGAGTTCCGGACCCACTTTGGCATTCATTCATTCAACAAGTATTAATCAAGTGCTTGCTACGTGCCAGGCACTCTTCTAGCCACTTTGGTTTCACCATGAAACAAAACAGACAACAGCTTTTACTTCACTTACATTAGGAGAGGAAACAGACAATACATATAATAATTAAGTTATATAGTATGCCAGAAGGTCAGAGGTGCTATGGTAAAAAGGAAAGGTAGAGCAGGGTAAGGAGGATTGAAAGTTCTGGGAATGAAGAAGCAGTATTTAAATAGGGTGGACAGGAGAGGCTTCACTGAAAAGGTGAGATTTGAGCCAACACTTGAAAAAATGAGAAAATTCGCCTTGTGGATATCTGGAGGAAAACTGTCCCAAGCAGAAGGAACAGCCAGTGCAAAGGCCCTGCAGTAGGAGTGTGGCAAGGAGGCCAGTGTGGCTAGAATGAAATCAATGGAAGGTAGAGTTTTAGGTCAGCTTAGAGAGTTTAAAAAGGGAGGAGGTAGGTCATATAGAGTCTTGTAAGCCATTGTAAGGATTTTAGCTTTTATTCTGGGTAAAATGGGGAGCCTTTGGAGAATGGGGGGCAGGGGACAGACATTATAGACTTCCGTTTTCAAAGGATGACTGGCTATTGTAGGAAGGCAAGAACAGATGGAGGAAGACCAGTTAGGAGATTATTGCAATTGAGTTGTCTACTTGATAGCTCTTCTTGGATGTCTCAAAGGAACCTCAAACTCAACAAAAGACATCCCCCTCTACTCTCCCCACAAAACCCCAACCCGGTCCTGCTCCACTGTTCTTTATGTTAGTGAATGGTCCTACCATCCACCTAGTTGCTAGAGGAGAAACCTGCATACCATCCTTGATTCCTTGTGTGTGTGTGTTCATATATATACATATGAAACACTTTGCTGTATGCCAGAAACTAACATTGTAAATCAACTATACTTCTTCAATAAAAAAATAATCTGTTCTAGGGACTTCCCTGGAGGTCCAGTGGTTAAGACTTCCGCTGCACGGGGTACGGGTTTGATCCCTGGTCGGGGAACTAAAATCCCACATGCTGTGCAGTGTGGCCAAAAAAACAGAAAAAAAAATTGTTTAACTATACAAAGCTAAATATGAGAATCGTTCCCCTGTAAGCTTCTGGCCATTTTTCTCCTCTCATGGCCTTCATAAAGCATAGCTATTTGTGTAAATATACAAGTTTGATCTGCCCTCCTGTCTACTCCCCTCTATTAGTAGCTTTTAAGTTACTGGAAAAGAAAGGACTCTATTTTTTAATGAACTATTTCAGATATTTATCATTCCTATGTATGTCTTTTTTTTTTTTTTTTTTTTTGGCTGTGTCCGGTCTTAGTTGCGGCACGCAGGATCTTCATTGCAGCATGCGGAATCTTTCGTTGTGGTGCATGGGCTGTTCATTGTGGTGCGCGGGCTTCTCTCTAGTTGTGGTGTGTGGGTTTTCTCTTCTCTAGTTGTGGCGTGCGGGTTCTCTCTTTCTCTAGTTGTGGTGCTTGGGCTCAGGGTGCGTGGGCTCTGTAGTTGTGGCACACAGGCTCTCTGGTTGAGGCATGCAGGCTCAGTAGTTGTGGTGCATGTGGGCTTAGTTGCGCCGCAGCATGTGGGATCTTAGTTCCCCAACCAGGGATCAAACCTGCGTCCCCTGCATTGCAGGATGGATTCTTTACCACTGGACCATCAGGGAAGTCCACTATGCATGTCTTTATACTTTTACTACATTCCTCAAAAACACAGAATATTGTTTTACATATTTATAAACTTTATGTAAATGATACATAATTTTACAGCTGTTTTCATCCAACATTATGTCTTAAGATTCAAATATGTTATAATTCCATTTCTTTCATTTTAACTATTATCTAGTATTCCACTGTATGCATATAATCATAATTTGTGTATCTTTTTGTCTCTTTTTGGCTATTTTTTTTTTGACCATGCTGTGTGGTATGCAGGATCTTAGTTCCCTGACCGGGGATCGGACCTGTTGCCCACTGCAATGGAAGCATGGAGTCCTAACCACTGGACCACCAGGGAATTCCCTCTTGTTGGGTATTTAAGTTATTTTTCTATTTTGGGATAACACAGACAACCATTTTCGGAAAATTTGGTGATATTTAGTAAAAGTAAAATGGATGGACCTAGAGGTTGTCATACTGAGTGAAATAAATCAGAGAAAGACAAATCATATGATATCGTTTATGGGCGGAATCTAAAAAAAAAATGATACAAATGAACTTATTTACAAAACAGACTCACAGACTTAGAGAATGAATTTATGATTACTGGGGGGAAGCGTAGGGGGGATGGATAGATTGGGAGTTTGGGATTGATGTATACACACTGCTATATTTAAAATGTATAACCAAAAAGGACCCACTGTATAGCACAGGGAACTCTGATCACTATTATGTAACAATCTAAATGGGAAAATAATTTGAAAAAGAATAGATACATGTATATATATAATTGAATCACTTTGCTGTACACTGAAACTAGCACAACATTGTTAATCAGCTATACTCCAATATAAAATAAAAAGTTAAAAAAATTTGTATACTTTTCCAAATCATCCCATGTATTGACTCTCAAGAAACGAAAAAGAAAACAAACAAACAAAATGCACATGCTCTTCAACACAAGCAAGTCCATCCCTAGATACATACACTAGATCTACACTATCCAATATGGTGGCCACAAACCATATGTGGCTATTTAAATTTTAATTAATTTAAGTATCAGTTCTTCAGTTGAACTAGCCACCTTTCAGGTGCTTAATAGCCACATGTGGCTAGTGGCTACTAAATTTAACAGCGCAGCTATAGAGCATTTCCATCATTGCAGAAAGTTCTACTGAATTCCCCAGTGTTGCCTTGGAGAATGACTTTATCTGCACATGCCCAGTATACCATGAACATAAAAAGCATCTGATATCTACGGAATGAATGAATGTGAAAATATTGCATTACAAGGCTGTATATGGTAAGTGTTAAATGAGTTCCAGGAAAAATAGCTAAACAGGTTTAGAAGGGGTGGGATTTGAGCAGAGTTTCAGGGTCCTGTGCATGAGTTTGGAGGAGAATTGAGCAAGGTGTTTATCCAAGGCAGTCAAGTGCAACATAGCAAGAAAAGGAGTTTCTGAAGGTGCGTGCGCTCAAAGGGCAAGCGGGGGGCGAGGGGATGTGAGGAAGCGGTCGGCCGCAGGCGGGCAGCAAGCTGTGTCCCGGCCCTGGCTGCAGGAGTGCGCCGGGGAGCCGCTCTTCCTGCTGTTCTGCGCCATCAAGCAGCAGATGGAGAAGGGCCCCATCGACGCCATCAAGGCAGTCAAGTGCAACATAGCAAGAAAAGGAGTTGGAATCATTATTGTGGAGGAAATCAGATAGCTCAAAAACAGAGAAGCTGTAGCAAGAATAAGATCCAAGGCAAGACTGTGAGTGGGGAAAATGAGTCATGAGGTCAGAAGCCAAAAAGATTAAAAGGAGGCCAAGAGGTAGAGTGCAAGGCAGGTCAGAGAGAGCAGTTCAGGACAGAGGCTGTGAAAAAATGTGAAGATCTCTGAAGCCTGTGTACTCCCGGCTTTGAGATGAAAATCTTGTTGTTTCCTGAGCAGATTGCCATCACCCACAAGAGGGGAGGCCTCTCCACTTTTAGTGGAAGCTATGGTTAGGAGAGGGTTATCTGGAAGAATGTGGAAGAAGATTAGAATTTGGGTCCCATTACAAGTAGCTGTGAACATTTGGAGGTTGGAGGATGGGGCCTGGACTAGGCTGCTGAGAACAGCCTTCTGAGAGAGTAATTACTCTGGAAAGAGTAAGAGACAGTGAGGGAGCAGGTGTGGTAGAAGAAGAGCAGATCGAAAAGGAAAGGGGGATGAAAAGGGCAAGGGTGAGATGAAGCAGAATACGAGTGGGGGCATTTTACATGTCTTAATATTGGCTTTCAATTAATTGTAGGGTTCTTTCTGGAAATTCGAAACAAAACAAAACAAAACACAGGAATGCTGTGTGAGATTCAGAAGCCATGGGTCTGATTCAGTTAGAAAGTACAGTTCTAGCCCCAGGCTCTCTGAGTTGCTCTGAAGTCCACTCCTAGTTTTCCGGAAAGCTTCTCCCCGGAATCCACTAACTTCCCCAAGTCAGAGGTAGTGATGAAAAAATTCTGGTCCCCAACATTTTTGGCATGGAGGGGACAGGTGTGTGGCCACAGGGGAAGTCGGCTCTGAGTGGAAAATCAGAGACAGCCATTTGAAAGTGCATGAGTCAAGCAGGGTATCCCCATGTCGCTGTCTGAAATCTTGTGAAGCTTAGCTTGACCATAAAAATCCTATCTCTCCTGCCCACCCCTCATCCTTTCACATGCTATAGATAGTCCAAACTCAGTTCAGATTTCCGTTGTTATTTTCAAAACTCAATCAGAGTAGTACCTACCTTCAAAACAAATAAAGATGTAACCAATTCTAGGACCAGACGAAACAAAGCTCTTTTATAAGCTTGCTTACAATATTGCAAACTCATTTCTAACCATGGCTTTTGAGGACCAAAGCCAATGACAGAAGAGCTAGACACAGTGCACCCAAAGGGGAAACAAACTCATCTGACCTTAGGAAAGTAATCATTCAAGTGGAGATTATGCATTACGAGAGCAGCCAACTGTCTACCAACAGTGGGTTTGCAATCACAGAAATCTTTCTCAATGGCTTTCTATACCCTCTAGCAATATTGTCAGAGGTTTGGATTCCTGAACAAGACCAGTCTGAAAGAGCTGTGTGTGTGCATTGCTAATTCTTTACAAAGATTACAGCTCTTTGATTCCCAAGGCTATTTCTTGTTCTGACTCCCCTATTTCTTTCCACCTCATGTAACTTCACTCTTCAGCCTCAAATCCCTGTGCCCAGGCATGAGCCAGTCTACTGAAATATGGGCAACTGTCTTGGCATGCATGGGCAATCAGATGTTTGAAGAAAATTGATGAATACCCATGTGTCCAAGAGATCCATGGGGCTTAGGGAATTAAAAGGCTTATTCTTGTGGTTAAACACTGGGAATGCCATCTCATTCCCGTGCACTGATTTCTCTATTATCAGCTGGTAAGCCACAAGCAGATCCCTTGTTCATCTGCCAGGATGCAAACTAGCCCTTCTTTCAAGTCCCACTTTTGTTCTCAGGCTTAGGAATGCTGCAGTTATTCCAAAAGGAATCTGGCTGGCACAGTTAATTGGACTTATTAGGTCATAATTACAGTATCAGAGCATCAGCCTGCATTTTTCTGGATGTGATTATTGGCGCTTCCTAATGTATATCTTTGGGTCCTGATGCCACCATTTAGGATCCAATGGTTGAACTGATAGAAAACTAGCATATAGACAACTAGGCTGAATGCTTCCCTGAGCCCTAAGTCTATGAATAAACTGTGTCCTTAGGAAGGAGTTTTGGGAAAGCAGTTGATAATCATAAAGACTAATGTATATTGAGTACTTGCTATGTGCCTGGCACTATGCTTGCATTATCTCATTTATATTTTTTTACTTTGTTTTCTAAAAAATTTTATTGAAGTATAGTTTATTTAAAATGCTGTGTTTCAGGTGTATAGCAAAGTGATTGATACACATATATATATATATTCTTTTTTTTACATTCTCTTCCATTATAGGTTATTACAGAATATTGAGTAAAGTTCCCTGTGCTCTCCAGTAGGTCCTTGTTGATTGTTATCTACAGTAGTGGGTATATTTTAATCCCAAACTCCTAATTTATCCTTCCTCCTCCCCTTTCCCCTTTGGTAACCATAAGTGTGTTTTCTTTGTCTGTGAGTCTATTTCTGTTTGCTAATAACTTCATTTCTATCATTTTTTTAGATTTCACATATAAGTGATATATTCACAACACACAACAAGCGGAGGTACTATTATTAATATCCCACATTTACAGATGAGCAAACTGAGGCTCAGGGTGGGTAAGGTAACTTACCCAAGATTACACAGCTAGTAAACACAGAATTGGAATTTACTCCCATGTCTGTTTTGATTCAGAACATATGCTCTTAACTAGTACACTACATTTTCTCTTCTTGAAAAGCGTCTGTCTGCTCCTTGCTTCGCTAGCGAGAGCTCATCTGATTTTAATTTGTTAGAAACTAAAACGCAGTAGAATAAACAGACGTTTCCTTTCTGATGGAGTGATGGATTTTATTGTCCTATTTTACATGTCACTAATGGGTTTGAGGCAGATTGTGGAAATTTGTAGGTCACACATCAAAAGTATTTATTGGGCATCTATCATGAGCCAGCACATGTTGGGTGATTCAAAGACGTGTAAGAAACAGGTATTACCATCAAGAAGTGTCTTACCAGAGAAATAAGGCTAACCCACAGGAACCCCTCCGAGAGCATATACACATGTATGTATAAAAAATAATACTCCAGGACTTCCCTGGTGGCGCAGTGGTTAAGAATCCGCCTGCCAGTGCAGGGGACACGGGTTCAAGCCCTGGTCCGGGAAGATCCCACATGCCGCGGAGCAACTAAGCCCATGCGCCACAACTACTGAGCCTGCACTCTAGAGCCCACAAGCCACAACTACTGAGCCTACATGCTGCAACTACTGAAGCCTGTGTGCCTAGAGCCTGTGCTCTGCAACAAGAGAAGCCACCACAATGAGAAGCCTGCGCACCGCAGTGAAGAGTAGCCCCCGCTCGCCGCAACTAGAGAAAGCCCGCGCGCAGCAGCGAAGACCCAATGCAGCCTAAAATTAATTAATTAATTAATTAATTAAAAAGATAATAATACGCCAGTTCAGGTGACATCTCTAAGTGCTATGGGAGACAGTGAGGTGTTAATAGAAAGGACACAGGCCTAAGAGCCAAAAGGTGTTGTTTTAGGAACAGTCATGCAATGTTAACTTTTCATATTAATTTTAAAATAAAGTGGGCTTACCTGGGTCATTCTGGGTTTCTTGATTAGAAGCAGAAGACAAGAAATAATCAGGCAGTCTTCATGGAAGGGCGGGTCACATTCAAATTGGTAGGGAGGAGGGAGGAGACTCCAGGTCCCAGGAAGAATCAGGAAGGGACAGAAAGAGTTATGGCAAAGAGAGGAAAATGAGCCCGGAGTGCTGATGGGCCAGCAGAGAAGAGACACTTAAATGCTTTACGGGGCACAACCCACAATTAGACACAGGGAAAATCAGGGACCAATGGACCGATGGATTGATTTTTATTGTGGTAAAATACACATCACATAAAATTTACCATTTTAACCATTTTAAAGTCTACAATTCAGTGACATGAGTACATTCACAATGTTGTGCAACCATCACTACTATCTTATTCCAGAATTTTTTCACCATATTCCAAGTGGGAACCCCATACCCATTAAGCAGTCCCTCCTCATTCCCCCCTCTCCTCAGCCCCTGGCAATGACTAATCTCCTTTTGTATCTATGGATTGGCCTATTCTGAATATTTCATGTAAAGGGAATCACACAATATGTGGCCTCTTGTGTCTGGCTTCTTTCACTTAGCATATTTTTAAGGTTCATCCATGTTATAGTATGTATCAGAAGTTTTCTCCTTTTTATGGCTGCATAATATTCCATTGTGTATATGTGTGTGTGTGTGTGTGTGTGTACCACATTTTGTTCATTCATTCATCTGTAGATAGACATTCGGATTGTTTACACCTTTTGTCTATTATGAATATAGCTTTCATGAAGGCTGGTATATAAATGTTTGTTTGAGCGCTAGCTTTCAGTTCTTTTGTGTATATAACAAATAGTGGAATTACTGGGTCATACGATAAACCTATGTTTAATTTATTGAGGAAATGGCATGCTTTTCATGGAAATCTAGCATAGTGGTTTAAAACAAAGGTTTTGAAGTTTGAGTTGAATCCTAGCTGTGCTATTTACTAGTTGTATGGTCTCGAGCGAGTGATGTAACCTCTGAGCCTCAGTCTTCGCATCTGCTGAATATGGTTGCTTGGGGGGTTACATGGCATATACATGCAAAGCACTTAGCACAGTGCCTGGCACATAGTAAGCACTAAATACATGGCAGCTACTAGGAACACCCTATATAAGTCTCACGCTAAATGTGATGTCTAGTCAATATCACAGATAAGTAGAGGCACAGCCCTTTTATTGACTTTGCCACTTACCCCTGCACCCCCTTGTAGAACTCTGGAAGTGATCTTAATCTCCAGAGAAATGAGGTATGCTGGTTTCTTAACACCTCAATTTTTAACTATGTAAATTGCGTGTACACATGTACAGATATGCACACACACATACATACATACATACACACTTACATATTAATTTTTCTACTCAAAAAGTTTCTTTAAAATGTCAAAAGCCTGTGTGTTTTTTATATAAGACACTGTCCAAGAAGAGAAGTGTACTAGTTAAGAGCATGTGGTCTGAATCAAACAGATGTGGGACTAAATTCCAATTCCGTGTTTCCTAGCTGTGCAATCTTGGGCAAGTTACCTCACCCCTCTGAGCCTCAGTTTCCTCATCTGTAAACATGGGGATATTAATAGTACCTACATTTGTTGGTTTGTTATGAATGTTAAATGAGATCACGCAAGCATAGTGCTTGCCACACAGCAAGTTCTCAACCCTCTGTCTGTTGCTGCAGAAATACCCATGACATTGCCCTTCCCTGCTTTCCCACACCCTCCAAGCCATCGATGTGGCCCATGGGAGTTAAAGAGTCAAGGGACTTTAGCCAGATTCGAAAGAATATCAAATGATCATAAAGATCCTTTCCAAATGAAATGAAATTACACCATAACAAAAGCAGCTCAAGACTCTATAATCTCAAATGTATCTTTTGAATTTCCTGCTTATGATTAGTCTCTTGGCTGGAAGCTGTATTTTTCTAAGAGGGATTAATGTTCCACCTACACAAAACAGAATCATATAGTATTTGTGCTGAAAGGGGAAGGGGCAGTGAAAGTAATTAACATCCATTGTACACTGTGCACTCAGTTTGTCTTATTCGATCTGTGTAACAACCCTGTTGTGAGGTAAGTATCCATATTCCCACGTTGCAGCTGTGGAAACGAGCTCAGAAGCAACTTGCCCAGAACTAGTAAGTGTTATAAACCAAGGTTTGAACCCAGATCTCTCTGAAGGCTTCAATTTACTATACCACACTTGCTTTAAAGAATGAGATCTTGTTTTGCTGTTGGTGAAGCAGAAACCAAGAGAGGTAAAGTGAGTTACCCAAATTCACTTCAGCCAGTTAATAGTAAAGAAGGGACTAGAAACCAGTTCCAAGAATGCCAGCTCACGTTACTTTTTTGACTCTAAATGAATGAATAATGTAGTGGCTCATCAGTTAAAAAATGATTAAAAGATTGGAGGGAATCTGAAAATAAGTTTCATCTGTACCTTAATTACTCCCATTTCATGTTTCACAGGCTTTACTGAAAAACTGTTTTGTCCAGTTAGAAATAAACCAGTGTCCTGTGTTCCCAGATGCCTGTGTGCCCACTGCATTTGCTACTTGATATTCAAAAGTAGATATGCAAATGTGGGCAGTCCACTGATTTCAGTTCTATTTTATAAACATGTATTAACCACTGTGGTGGTTAATTTTATGTGTCAACTTGGCTAGGCTATGGTGCCCACATATTTGCTCAAACACCAGTCTAGATATTGCTATGAAGGTATTTTTTAGACATGATTACATTTAAATCAATAAACTTTGAATAAAGCATACTACCCTCCATAATGTGGGTGGGCCTCATCCAATCAGTTGAAGGGCTTAAGAGGAAAAGACTGAGATCTCCTAAGGAAGAAGAAATTCTGCCTCCAGACTGCCTTTGGACTTGGGACTGTAACATCAACTCTTCCCTGAGTTTTCACCCTGACAGCCTGCCCTGCATATTTCAGACTTGCCAGTCCCCATTGTATGAGCCAGTTCCTTTAAATATGTACAGACAGGGCTTCCCTGGTGGCACAGTGGTTGAGAGTCCGCCTGCCGATGCAGGGGACACGGGTTCGTGCCCCAGTCCGGGAAGATCCCACATGCCGCGGAGCGGCTGGGCCCGTGAGCCATGGCCGCTGAGCCTGCGCGTCCGGAGCCTGTGCTCCGCAACGGGAGAGGCCACAGCAGTGAGAGGCCCACATACCGCAAAAAAAAAAAAAAAAAAGTACAGACATATGTACAGATGTACATACATGCATGCATACATACAGTAAACACACACACATCCTCATAGTTCTGTTTCTCTGGAGAACCTTAACTAATACAGCCACCTACTAACATACCAGGCCCAGTACTAGGCTCTGGGAAGATAGAGAAGAGATCTCTGTACAAAGAGATTTGTACAATGTGGCAAAATATGGCAAAGCACATTGACAAAGGTAGGACAAGGTAGGAAAATAAAGCCACAAGAAGAGTACACAGGTGTATTTCCTGCTGCCCTTTACACCTGCTAATAATGCTCATGGCACTCAGACTTTGTCTGTAAGTGGACAATATACTTAATTCTGAAGGAGAAAGCTTGCCACCAGGCAAAAATAGATTCTGCTTCTCTCTTTAGGCTATTGTTTAAATCTATTGATTGAATTTATTAATTCAGTAAACATGTATTGAATCTTGGCTTTCTACATGGTGTATAATGACAAAGTGGTGACGATCTAAGAAGCCTCAGTGTTGCCAGAGCTTTTCCCTAATATTGTCCTAATCTCTGGAGCCCAGGTTAGGTATGGAGAAGTTGCTTGATGTCACTGTGCAGTGCAAACCAGGCACATGGATGCTCCTGGTCAGCGCATTTGTCTCTCTGACAACTTGATTTGAGCCAAACTAGACAGTGCATCTATGGGCTGGGACAGTAAGCTGTTCCCCGGCTCCCACCTCCTGGTTTTCAGGACTGCCTCTTCAGTTTTCAGGCTCTATCAGTGCCTAACTTGCACGTAACACCCATCAGAAAGGCTGGCCTGGTATTTTAGGGAAGACCTATGTCCTTAAAATGTGCTGAATTCCACTTATGCCCCAAAACGCAAGCTCTTCTCTTACTCCCTGCACTGGAGTCATTTACAGCCTTGGGGGAGAGAAGACTAATTAATGTCCATAAAATACTTGGAGAACCATGCAAGGTAGCATGTGAATATTTTCAAAAGTATCTGAGCCAGTACCAGTCTTATAGAACTTAAGTGAATGTGTCTCACTGGCTAAAGTGTGAGCTCCCCAAAGGCAGGCTTTGTCCCATTCCGCTTTGTATCCATACAATTCTAGACCCGACTTTCTCTGCTCAGATCTTTAATGTGAGTGTTCCTCAGGCCTTTTCCCAAGGACCTCTTCTCACCATGCACAATGTCATTCCTACACAATTATATCTTTCAGCCCAAATCTTTCCAAGCTCTAAGTACATATATAGCTGACTACTTAGATATGTCACCCTGGCTTTCACAGTTTCCTTAAATGCAGTGTGTCCAAAACAGAACTCATTCTCTACACACACACACATATTGGTCCTATTCCATGCTTCCCCATCTCAGCAAATAGCACCACCATCCTCCCTGTTGCTCAAGCTGAAGGAGTCACCTTTGACTCCTCCATCTCCCACATCTCATCATTCACCTTCATCCGTCCATTCACCAGTTCGGAAACCTAAATTCCTTTCCTAAAATCCTTTCTTATCGAAAACGTCAAACATATACAAAATAGAATAGTACAGTGAAACTCCTCCCATGTACCAAGTGCTCAGCTTCAAACTGACCAATTCAGACACTCTTGTTTCATCTATCCCCACTTCTCACTCTCAATTACATTGAAACAAATTCCAGAGATCATTTGACTTCATCTGTATTTCATTATGTATTTCTTAAAAATAAGTCACGAAAACATCCAAAATTCCATTATCACACCAAAAACAAAATGAACAATAATTCCATAATATAATCAGATAGCCAGTCAGTGGTCATATTTTCTCATTGTTTTGCTTCCTTACATTTGAGTGTCCAAATAAAGCCCCTACATTATGATTAGGTAGTAAGTCTCTTAAGTCACCTTTTCCTGTAACAGTTGCCCACGGTTTCGGTTTGTTGGTTGCCGTTTCCTGCATTTGCTCTTGCATTATTGTAAAGCATTGGTAGTTAGATCTAGACACTTGATCAGATTCTTTCTCTCCCTCCCTCCCTCCCTCTCTCTCATCTCTACCTCTATCTCTATCTGTGTCTTCCCTCTCTGTCTCTTTCTCCCCCTCCCTTCCTCTCTCTCCAAGACTGTTTCATCATATTTCATCAGGTCGTATTTTATCCTTCCCATCAGGAGGTGTAAAATGTCTGCAATATATGCTTGTTTCTCTGTGATGTCAGCAGTTGTTGATATGCATTGCCTCAATCCTTTACCTCATAGGGGCTTGCAAATGTTGATTCTGTAATTCCATCTTTTATTTTAGGGGAAACATTCCTTCACTAATTCTTACGGTTACCCTGAGTTATAGTTCATTTAGTAAAGGCAGGATAAATGCTTGGTTCCACCACCACTCCCCCCCCCATTTATTTTTCTACCAATTTAAAAAATACCTAATTCTCTAGCATCCTCCAAAGGTGACTAGTGAGGGGTTTTTGTTTGGGGGTCTGGAGGAGAGTACCATTATGAACTCATGAAGTTTTAAATATTTTAAGCATTTCATTCACTGCAGTTATCATTATTGATATACAAATCATCACTTACTTGGCCAGTGGAAGTGTATTCAGATTGGCTTTTGAGTCCTTTTGAGTACCCTAATAGTATTTTTAACAGCTTTACTGAGGTATGATTGACATACAGTAAACTGCATATATTTAAAGTGTACATTTTAAGTTTAGACATATGTATACAACCATAAAAACATACCCCACAGTCAAGATAATGAACACATTCATCATCCCCAAACATTTCCTCATGCCCCTTTGTAATCCCTCCCCTCACACTTTTGCATCACCCCCTGTCCCTGGACAATAACGAATCTGCTTTCTGTCACTATAAATTAATTTTCATTTTCCAGAATTCTATGTAAATGGAAATAAAGAATATAAATGCTTTCTTACTGGCTTCTTTTACTTAGCATATTTATTTTTTATATTCATTTATGGTATTGACTCTATTATAGTCCCTTAGGAGATAACGTGATTTGCAAATATTTCCTCTCAGTCTGGAGCTTGTCTTTACATTCTCTTAAGAATATCTTTCAAACAGTAGAAGTTTTAATTTGGATGAAGTCCAATTTCTCAATTTTTTCTTCTTTACATCAAGCTTTTGGTGCTGTATCTAAGAAATCTTTGCCTAACCTAAAATCTTTGTCATAAAGATTTTCTCCTATGTTTCTACTGAAAATTTTAAAGTTTGGGCTTAAATTTAGATCTGCAATCCATTTTAAGTTAATGTTTGTATATGGTGTGAGGTACGGATCAAGGTCCCTTCCTTCCTTCCTTCCTTCCTTCCTTCCTTCCTTCCTTCCTTCCTTCCTTCCTTCCCTCCCTCCCTCCCTCCCTCCCTCCCTCCCTCCCTCCCTCCCTCCCTCCCTCCTTCCTTCCTTCCTTCCTTCCTTCCTTCCTTCCTTCCTTCCTTCCTTTCTTTCTTTTCTTTTGCATAGGATATCCAGTTGTTGCAGTACCATTTGTTAAAATCTATCCTTTATTTACTGAATTGCCTTTGCCATTTTGTTGAAAATTAATCGGCCATATATGTGTGGGTCTATTTCTGGACTCTCTATTTTGTTTCATTGGTCCCAATAACACACTGTATTGATTGCTGTAGCTTCATAATAATACTTTCAAAAGTCAAGTCCTGGAAGTCTTAAAGTTTTGTTTTTCTGTTTCAAAGTTGTTTTGGATATTCTAGGTCCTCTGTAGTTCTGTATGCATTTTAAAATGACATTGAATCTATGATGACCAATTGGGTAGAAATCGATTTCTTAACAATGGCTTTCCATTTACTTAGGTCTTCTTTAATTTTCTCTTCAATTAACTTTTCAGTGTACAGGTTTAGCCAATATTTTGTCAGGTTTATTCCTAAATGTCTCATATATTAGATGCTATTATAATTATATTTTAATTTCAATTTTCAGTTGTTTGCTGTTAACATATATACAATTGATTTTTGTATATTGAACTTGTGTCATTAAACATTACTAAACTCACTTAGTTCTAGTTGCTTCTTTCGTAGATGTCGTAGTATTTTTACATTGTCATCTGTGAATAGAGACAGTTTTACTTCTTCCTTTCAAATCTGGGTGCCTTTTTCACCCATGCTTTATCAAACTGGCTAGAACCTCCAGCACAACATTGAACAGAAGTGTAAATGTGGACATATTTGCATTGCTCCCAATCTTAGTGGAGAAAGCATTCAGGCTTTCACCATTAGGAATAATGTTACCTATAGGCTTGTTCATAGATGCTCTTTAGCAGACTGAAGAAATTCCCTTCCATTTCTAGTTTGCTTTGGGTTTTTATCAGGAATAGATGTCGAGTTTTGTCAAATTATATTTCTGCATCTATTGAGATAATCATATTGTTCCCATTTGCTCTACTAATATGATGAATTATATTGATTGACTTTTGAATGTTAAACCAACCTACCATTCCTAGGATAAACTGTACTTGGTCACAATGTACCATTATTTTTACATACTATTGGATTCAATTTCCTAAATTTTTGTTAAGAATTTTTGTGTCTATATTCCCAAAAGATACTGTCTGTAATGGTAATACTTGATTCATAGGATGAGTTAGGAGGTAGTCCCTCATCTTCAATTTTCTGGCAGAGTTTGCATAGGAATGGTATTTATTCCTTAAAGCTTTGGTAGAAATCACAAGGGAGGCTATCTGGCCTAGGAATTTTCTTTGTGGGGAGGGTTTAACTACAAATTCAATTTTTAACATCAATATAGGACTATTCAGATTATCTATTTCTTCTCAGTGAGCTTTGGTAGGTTGTATATTGCAAAGGACTTACCAAAGGTGTAGTTGAGGCCTTGCTATAGATGGGCTTTCTGAAATGAGTTTTGCATGTCACTTTGCCTGGAAACAAAAAGCAGATGAGTTTCAAAGCCATGAAACAGAATCAGAGACAGAAATACTGGCCCACTCCTTTGCTTGTGGGCTTTGGCTAAGGCCAAAAAGTTTGAATTGGAGTTTAACTTTGCTTATGACATATCATGCTTTTATTTTTATTTTTATTTTTTGGCATGTTTCTTTTTGAAAGTCTGTTCCCACAACCAAGTAGACTACTCGACTAGTTTCTATTTTCTGCATATGAGAAGGGATTAGGGCTGTTTCTCCTAATTTTAGAAATGCAGGCATATGTGACAAGTTAGTTTGTCTTTCTTACCATGCAAGCAAAATTAAAAACAACTTCTGAAAGGATTTACAGCTTAAAATTACAGCCATAAAATTAGGTAAAAGTAACATGCAGTTCTTGGCAAATGAAGACAGAGATCCTAGTCTTCTATGTACTGGGTTTTGTAATTTGGGGAGGGGTTCCCTCTCATTTTCCTTCTAGTCATGAGGGATGGACTTGCTATGAACCGTTCTATTTCCCTGGTTTAGATCCTCCTCCCCATGTCCTCTTTGCTCATTTCTGAGCAAGCAGAACATCTATACTCTCATCTATATCAGTATGCCTTAGAGACTGTCTATATCATGAGCTAAATATCTAGCTAAAAAATTATAGAAACAACCTGCATTTGTTTCCCATTCTATATCCTTCTGATAGTTGCTACTGCTGGTGAATTCCACATGGACTCACTGTCTGTCTCAACTGAGCATTGGTTAAATTCTCTCTTCCAAGTACAAAAGACAGAAATGGCAGTGTCCTTGATCCTTTGGACTCAATAATAGATGAGACAGTCCGTCAGGGTATTTCCAGCAAGTCGAATACTCTGTCCTGGAATCCCAGTCCTTCCTATTCCTGTAGGTTCAACTCTTAGAGAACTTATTGACTCTTCCATCCTAACTTAGGCTACCAACTAGAAACCCTAAGGGATTTTTTTTCAACTTGGAATGATTTCCCTAAAAACATCATATTATAAATAAGCCATAAGGCTCTGGGACAGGCCACTAAAGCCCATGACGCTGTATGCCTAAAGTCTAGTAGCAAGAATAGGCTCACAGAAAGTAGGACATGAAGCCCCACCATGCTTTACACAGCTGAGGAACCTGAGGATCCACCTGGCCACTCAAAATAATCTTGTATATTTTTATTAGAAACTCTCACCACCATTTCTCTGAAACAGTCAAAAGGAGAAGCTGTTAGAGTGAGCAATGAATACCATAATGAAACATAAATAGTGCTATTGGAAAAGAGGGCAGGTAAAATTTAAGAAAGGATGTGTGAATGAATGTATTGTATATGAATTATATCTCAATAAAATTGTTACAAAAAAGAGAAAGAAAAGATGTGACTAGGATTTCCAGAGAAATGGATAAGATATGAAAAGCATTCCATGAAAATGGAATAGCTGATAAATAGAACTCAATGAGTAGAATATTGGAGGTGATAGTTTGGCCTACAATTGTGGTTTAGCCTGATTTAAAGGGGCTCTTAAATGTTATGCCTGGATTTAGAAGTTTGCAGATAAGAGAGGGTCATGAAAGGTTTTTGAGAGAAGACAGGACATAATCACATCTAAGTTTTAGAAAAGTATCTCTTCACCTTTTCCAGTAATACTTCTCACTTTCTTCTTTTGATCATAGTTGTCATTAGGCTTTAAGCTCCTTGAGTGTAATAAAAGTTTCCTAAATATTTGTCTTTCTTTCATTGTGCCCAACACAGTGATAATACATAGCAGGTGTGCATTGAAGTTTGTCCTCAAATCAGTGAAGTAGACTTGGTGTGAGAAAGCCTTGTTCTAGACTTGTCCCTTTCTGGTCGTGTCCCCTCTATTTAAATATGTCTCAGGTTCATTCACTTCTCCTCATCCAACTGCCATAACCCTTGTTCAGGCCACCATCTTCTCTCCAATAGTCTCTCTTTATATATATATATATATATAAATTTACTTATTTATTTATTTTTGGCTGCTTTGGGTCTTCGTTCTTGGGTCTTCACTGCTGCACGCGGTCTTTCTCTAGTTGCGGCAAGCAGGGGCTACTCTTCATTGCAGTGCACGGGGTTCTCATTGCAGTGGCTTCTCTTGTGGCAGAGCTCATGCTCTAGGCACGTGGGCTTCAGTAGTTGTGGCACACGAGCTCAGTAGTTGTGGCTCGCGGGCTCTAGAGCACAGGCTCAGTCGTTGTGGCGCACGGACTTAGTTGCTCCGCGGTATGTGGGATCTTCCCAGACCCGTGGGAAGGGTCTCAAACCCGTGTCCCCTGCATTGGCAGGCGGATTCTCAACCACTGCGCCACCAGGGAAATCCCTCTCCAACAGTCTCTTAATTGGTCTCCCACCTCACTATTACCCGCTCCTGTCCACTAGCGATACTGCCACTAGAAAAATTTTTCTAAAATATCAATCTGACCATGTTAGTCTCTGCTTAAAATAATTCAGTGACTTCCTGTTGCTCTGACAATTAAACCAAACCTCCTTAACATGACCCACAAGACTCTGCATGAGCAAGTCTTTGCCTGCCTAGACAGCAAAATCTTCTGTCACTCTCCCCTTTACTTTCCTGTTAAAGTCACTCTGGCTTTCTTTGGCTTCTCCTAGCTGCCACGTTCTTTCTCACCATAGGGCATGTGCATTGATTTTTCCCTCTGTCTGGAAGATTCTCTGCCTCACTCCCATCCCTTGACCTAGCTGATGCTTCCTGTTCTTCAGATGTCAGTTTAACTGCACTTTTTGGGGTTTTTTTGGCCACACCGTTCGGAGTGGAGAATCTTCCCCGACCAGGGATTGAACCCATACCCCCTGCATTGAGAGCATGGAGTCTTAGCCACTGGACCACCAGGGAAGTCCCCCTAACTGCACTTTCTTAAATAAACCTTCTCTGATCCCATGAAGGAGGCCAAGTGTCCCTGTTGTACGTTCTCATATCCTTCCGTTGGTCTCCTTTGTATCGTATAGCACAATTATAATTAAAAGATTATTATTTACTCTTCCAACATCTGTCTCCTCTACAAGAACATAGAGCAAAGGAGCAAGTCTATTTTGTCTAACAGGGTACTCCCAGGGCATAATCCAGTGCCTGGCACAGAGTAGGCACTCAGTAAATCTTTGTTGAATGAAGAAGTAGTGCTTATATCTTAATGACTTGAACATTGTAAACTTTCAGAGTATCCTGTTTTTCTCCATCACACTTTGCACAATGATTATTCTTCAAATATTTGTGTAAGTATTTATCTGTATCCCATATGAGAATATCAGCTCCATGATGGCAAGTACTATGCTTACTTTTTAATCAATTTATATATATATATATATATTTTGTGTGTGTGTGTGTGTGTGTTACGTGGGCCTCTCACTGTTGTGGCCTCTCCCATTGTGGAGCACAGGCTCCGGACGTGCAGGCTCAGCGGCCATGGCTCACGGGCCCAGCCGCTCCGCGGCATGTGGGATCTTCCCTGACCGGGGCACGAACCCGTGTCCCCTGCATCGGCGGGCGGACTCTCAACCACTGCGCCACCAGGGAAGCCCAATCAAATTATATTTTACAGACAATAAAATGTGCTGATTATACATGTGTAGTTTCATGAGTTTTGACAAATGTGTACACTCATAAACATCTCTCCAAACAAAATATAGAACACATCCATTATCCCAGGAAGTACTCATGCCCCCAGTCAACCTCACTCTCACAACCCTGCAGAGGTAACCACTGATTTCTGTCATCATATATTCGCTTTGCCTATCCTAGAGCTTCGTATAAGTGGATTCATACTGAATATGCACTTACGTGCATGGCTTCTTTCACTTAACATAGTATCTGTGATATTCATCCATGCAGTTACATGTATCAATACTTTGTTCATTTTTTAAATTCATGAATAGTATTCCATTGTACAAATATACCACAGTTTATCTACTCACCTATTGATGGAAGTCTGGGCTCTTCTCACTTTGGGATTATTACGAATAAAACTGCTATGAACTTTCATGAAAAAGTCATATTCAGTTTTTTTTTTATCATCCTACCCCTAGCACCTAGCACAGTGCCTCATACACAGCAGGCACACAATACACATGTGTTGAGTAAATGAATGAATCTAATCCTTCCAATGTTAGTGATAACTGTACCTTTCCTTCCTGCTTTAGAAACCATATTAGAAGGCAAATAAGTTAGAGTGACTCAATTACAGAAAGAAATGTGAATACCCTCTTAATATGTTTAAAAGTAAGTTGCAGAGTTTGTACTTTAAAATGTTATTACTAACAATTACTTTTGACACTCCTCACATCTGAACTTGTCACACAAGTGTGTTATGATGCTACTTGTAGGATTTCCGGATAAAATATAAGATGCCCAGTTAAATTTGAATTACAGGTAAACAACAAATAGATTTTTAGTGTAAGTATGTCCCAAATATTGCATGGAACATATTTATGCTAATTTGGGACATACGTATAAGACAATATGCTAATTGGGATATACTTATTGTTTTTCTGCAATTCAAATTTAACTCAGCATCCTGGATTTTTATTTGTTAAAACTGGCTACCCTAACTACATGTGAACTGTGTGACCTCTGGTCCTCAGGCCCCTTCCAGCTTTAAAGCTCAAAGATTCCTCACTTTCTCCCAGTCTCTTTCTCGCATGTTTTTCTCATATATCCTTCAGAAATGCTGTTCTACAAACATTATGGACAAGATTTAGTTTTTCTGTTTGTGTGTCTTAAACATTTGCTTGGTGAATTCACTTTAAGGTCTAGCTGGACAGTACATCCCCTCAGGCCCTGGTTCATTCTGGCTGGCTAGGGCTTTTGCAAGTGAAATCCAAAATGCTTGTTCCTCTCACCACCGCCTGAGCCCATCTGTTGCGTTTGTGTACGTGTGTGAACACAGTTGGACAGACGGAGGGAAATGCCTTCCTGAACTACTCATCAATGTCTGGTGTCAGCTTCATCCTTAAAATAAAGTGTGGGTGACAAGTCTCACCTTGTAGGGAGCCAGCTCGTACAGATCCATTCCTTCTCTTCCCAGAGCCTTTCATTCATAAACTCATAGGGAACTGTTCTTAAAAGGCAAATGCACATTAAACATGGGAGAAGACTAAGGTTGGTTTAGCGTGTGTGTGTGTGTGTGTGTGTGTGTGTGTGTGTGTGTGTGTGTGTGTTTAAATTTCAATGAATAGGTTTTGCTTTGGAATTGCTCAAAGTAAAGCCAGACTCTCTGTATTATTATCACAAAGTACAGAAACCTAGGATGATGCTACAGGGGGCCAGGCTTAATGGAAGGGCACTAAGATTTTGAGTCAAACTTGGGTCTGAATTTGTGCCACTCCCTAGCTATATGACCTTGAGTAGGCAAACTAGTAAACCCCTTCAAGCTTCAGTTTTCTCATCTGTGAAATGATGGCGGTAATAGTGCCTACCACACAGTGCAGTTGGGACAGTTCTGTGATACAGCAAAAGTGAAGTACTTAGCCAGGCACATAGCACTTGCTCCATGAGTGGTACCCATTATTATGAATGTGGCCCCAGGACTAGTTCTGATACAGCCAAAGAGGCCTCTCTCAGTTTTTGGACCCTGAGGCAACCAGCAGGGAATGAAGATTTTAAAAGGGCACCTCAGCATCTTGTATTATTTTTCATTTTAGAAGTTTACCTGTGCACTGAAAAGAAAGGCCCTGTCTTTGAGTCTTCACTACTGCCAAGTAATACCAACTCTGAGACTCAGGTTTAAATTTTTTTTTAATCTGGAAAATTTATATATAAATTTTCCTTGTTTCAAAAGTAGTTGTGAGAATTATATCTATAGGATGGTTGTTTAGAAAGTGTACAAACAATGCAAGTTATGGTAAGTGTACAAACAATGTAAGTTATGGTAAAGTTAGTAAACCCATCTTGATAAAAAAAGCAAAAGAATAAAAAGACACCTCCCAGGGCTTCCCTGGTGGCGCAGTGGTTGAGAGTCCGCCTGCCGATGCAGGGGACGCGGGTTCGTGCCCCGGTCTGGAAGGATCCCACATGCCGCGGAGCAGCTGGGCCCGTGAGCCATGGCCGCTGGGCCTGCGCGTCTGGAGCCTGTGCTCCGCAGCGGGGAGAGGCCACAGCAGTGAGAGGCCCGTGTACCGCAAAAATAAATAAATAAATAAATAAATAAAAAGACACCTCCCAACACTCATCTTTCTTTTCCTGACTTCCCAATTTCAAGCTGATTCCTGGAATTGGTGGCAGTGGGTTTAGTGGGGAAAAAAAAAAAGGCAGAGAGTGAGGATAGCTGGTTTCTTATCCCAGCTCTGATACTTAACTTCCTATGGTGAGGAAGTCACTAACAGCTGAGCCTTCATTTCCTCATCTTTAAAATGCAAATCAGTCATCCAGTGATCACCTAGTAGGCAGGCACAGTACTAGATAATTCCAGCTAACATATATTGAGCATACTCTATGTGGCAAGCACTTTGCTAGGGGCATTACCTTTAACCTCCCAAAACCCAATGAGCTAAAATATTATTATCCCTATTTTATAGTTGAGGAAATTGAGGCTTAGAGGGTTTAAACTGATTTGCTTTATAGTGAACAAACCAACATCACCTCAGAGGAACTTACTGTCTAGGGGGATAGGTGAAGATATAAAGAAAGCATTGTAATATTGTGTATGTGTGTATGTCGCTGCATATACCTGTACCTCTAAAACACCTATGTCAGATTTGTGGTAGAGAATCAAATGAGATTTGGTGTGAAAGGTGTTTTGAAGAAATATGACAGTGTTAAAATAGAGCTTTACCATGAGTTATTCACCATTTCAGAGAATCACTGCACTAATAGCAGCTCCATCTGTGGTACTTGAGTCAGCAATACCACATTCCAGAATCATTCTGCTTCAGCAGACTGTAGCATTCCTGGTGATTCTGCATCAAGCTGCTAGCCTCTGATGACTTCATTACATCTTCTTTTTTTTTGATTAATTAACTTATTTATTTTATTTATTTTTGGCTGTGTTGGGTCTTCGTTGCTGCATGCGGGCATTCTCTAGTCGTTGTGAGCAGGGGCTACTCTTCGTTGTGGTAGTCAGGCTTCTCTTTGCGGTGGCTTCTCTTGTTACAGAGCACGGGCTCTAGGTGCGCAGGCTTCAGTAGTTGTTGCATGTGGGCTCAGTAGTTGTGGCTCATGGACTCTAGAGCCCAGGCTCAGTAGTCATGGCACATGCACACGCCATGCATGCATACTCCACGGCATATGGGATCTTCCCGGACCAGGGCTCCAACCCGTGTCCCCTGCATTGGCAGGTGGCTTCTTAACCGCTGCGCCACCAGCGAAGTCCCTACATCTAACAGAGCCGTGTATGAGCATTTACATATTAAAATACATATTGTTTCATTATGAACTACTTTTGTTTTTTCTTTGCAATACAATTATGGCATAATAAGTGCTTTTTTTTTTTTTTTTGGCCACACTACGGGGCTTGCGGGATCTTAGTTCCCCGGATCGAAACCAGGCCCCCTGCAGTGGAAGCACAGAGTCCTAACCACTGGAGATGCATTGCATACATATACATGGAAGGGAGAAAGCATTCCAGGGTGGGAATGACACCAGTGATGTGGCCTGGTTTAGCAACGGTTAGCGTGTCCCCAGACAAGCCAGGATAGGTCAGAGACTTCCTCTGTTCTTGGTCTTGCCATGTTCCCTGGAAGCCACTCCTTTTATCCCTGCCCTCCCCCCGGCCCCCTCCCCCGCCCAGTGTAATTGAAGACTCCTGGGGGAACTGCCAGGACCAGCATTACAGGAAATTGCCTTGTGGCCAGTGGGGCTTCTCTGGTTACTTTCCTCAGTGACAGAAGACAGTGATGGCTTCCTGTCTGTTAGCTGGGTGTCTTTGCCTCCTTGTTATGCCAAGTTCCCAAGAAACCTCAGCTTGTGCTCCTTATATTTTTGTTCAGCTCCTGTTGTTGGGATTTTTTCCCCCTGTCTTATCCAGCTCCCTGCCTCCAGCCTCCTTGCTCCACGCTAGAGATCTGGAAACTTCTGGTCCATGATGGACAAATTTTATGGGACACCTAAAGGGCATTGTTTCGAATTAGGCCATAGCTCCAAACAGATACCAGTTTGGCAATGCCTGTTGAGTCCTCTCCCTTGAAGGTGATGAATTTATCATCCGGAAACAGACTGGTGTTTTTTCTCCTTACTAATTATACGTGTTCATTGAAGACTGCTTGGAGAATACAGAACTATACGGAAAAGCAAATAGAAATTATCCATTATCCTGAGAAATATAGCACTCAACATTAGACAAAGGGGGCACAGCACTGGTAAGGATTAAATTCAATGCTGCTCTGCCTCCCTGTTCTCTATTCCATTCCAGCCCCCAGCTTTCACCTTCCACAGCACCTCTTGATCTCACCCTTATGAAAACTTGCCTGTCCTGTATACCATAAAGTGGAGGGCAAACTGGAAACTGTACAAAAGCACTTACCATGTCAAAGGCATATAAGAGAGATAAAATATCTTTCATATCAAGAAGGTGTTTGGAATCTAAAATAGCAATATTTTGTCATAGCTCTGCCATCACTACCTTATTACCGAGGTGTTGTGGTGATAAAGGGTTGTGGGAATGTCTAAAGAGATAAGAGACCATCTGAGAAATTCACAGTGCTCCCTGGGAATTAGGAAAAGGTTCACAGTACAAAGAGGCAAGAATGATTAAGTGTGAGGCTGGCTCATAAATATGCCTTTCTCTTTTGAACAAAACAGCCAACATTAAACAAAAAAGTTGGATGATACTAAATCCATCCCAGAGATAAAGTTCTTATTACAGATAATAGTTAGAATTTATGTGTTGCTTTTTTCCCAAGGTGGGTAGGGTCAGAATGGCAGTTTCCTCATTTTTGAGTCTGCATTGAGACAGAAGACTTAGAAAACACTAAGGCATAAGGGTTAAGGTCAAGGCTTGGGAGTTAGACCTGTGTTCACATCCCAGCTCCGTGAGGTCATCAAGCATTTTTCACATGCCATCCACTGTTTTAGACATTGGGGATGCAGTGTGGGACAGCACAGATAAGGTCCCTACTTACAGGGAGCTTACATTCTAACGTGGGGGAGACAGAATGTTTAGTGTTGAAAAGGTAACATAGTGCTATGATTGGAAGTAACTGGGGGCTACTTTAGGTTGAGTGGTCAGGAAAGGCCTCTCTGAGAATAGACAATTGAACTGAGACTAGGGTGATAAAAAGAGGCCAGTGATCAAAAACATCTAGGGGAAGAGCATTCCAGGCAGAAGTAACAGCTGGGGCAAAGGCCCTGGGGCAGGAACAGGCTTAAGTGTTTAAAGAATAGCATGAATACCAGTGTGATTGAAGCAGAGTGAGCCAGGGAGAGAGTGAGGAGAACAGGTTGGAGAGGGTCAGCACATGTCAGGTCATGCGGGGGACTTTGGAGAAGTTCACCTTGTTATAATCATCATCATAAAACAGGGAAGGTGGGAGTTCCCTGGCAGTCCAGGGATTAAGATTCGGCGCTTTCATTGCCGGGGTCCTGGTTCGTTCCCTGGCTGGGGAACTAGGATCCTGCAGGCCACGCAGCGCGGTCCCCCCCCCCAAAAAAAAAGCAGAGAAGGGAAAAGGAAGTTGGATTGGAGAGTTTAGGGAATAGTGTACAGTATCACCTGAGAAACTTGGATCTGACTAACTGGGCACAGGGGTTTGAATGCTGTGCTGCAAGTGGGACCCTGAGGAGAACAATTCTGAGGGCAGAGTACAGGGTGGCTATTTTCATTTATCATTACATTTCTGGCACTTGAGTTTCTCTCAAGTTCTCTGCTACAGTTGCTGCTTTCTCAATGAGTGCAAATATATAAGTCCAGCGGGGCTTAGGGATACAGCTAGAGTCTATTTCCAGCCCCATGTAAAGAAATGCTCTTGTATTTTGTGGCTGGAATTTCTACCTATGTGGGGAGATGCCACAGTTCCCCAACCAGCTACCAAGCTGGCTATAGAGTGAGGTATAGACCTGACCTAAAAGGGTGCTAGCTTAAGATGGCTCTTTATTTCATGGGACTCATGACACCGCCGAGCTGCTCTGATTTATTTCGTTAGGACGAGTGTGGCTAAGGGGTATGCTTCCTGGGCAGCGTTGCTTCTTGCTTCACATGGTTCGCTAACTTTTTTCCTTTTTTCTTGTTTTTAATAGGGAGAGAAGAAGCCCTATGGAAAGCCATGTGGAGGCCAAGACTGCATTGGGGGCTGTAAATGCTCTCCTGAGAAAGGAGCCCGAGTAAGTTGCTTCCTTCATTGTTGAAAGACAGATAGTCACAGGAGCCGATATCTGAAGTGTGTGTGTTTTCTTTAGAATTAAACTGCTTAGAATTTTCTCTTATGACCTCATGGAACAAGCAAAGTGATGAAGACCAGCTGGAAGGAGCTTTGCTGACTAATGATAGCCAGAACTAGATTAGTCAAAGTCTCTGACGGACCGGGAAGAGGTTTCTTTCATTGACTCAATAGCGAAGTTTCCTCAAAGTTTCATCTGGGGTGTTTCCAAAAGTCAATTAAGTTGTGCAGAACCAGATTATGATATGTTTGTAGATGCACATCAATTTTCATAGCTCATTTACAGATAGGCTCTTCCCTACCACTCTGGGGGACAAGTGGTCCAATCGTTATCTACAGACTAGGGATGTGCTTCATCCAAAATCAAGGGTAGCCATAAAGTCCAGAAATATAGGTGACTATACATAAAGAATGATTTATAGATATTATATTAAGGCATAGGACACGTTTCAAAACATTAAGTGATTTATTCAATGTATTGTCCTTTAATAGCCATGACCAGTTCAAATTGTTGTGCAAATTGCAATGAACACAGTGCCTTGATACAGCATTTCTATCAATCCTCGTATATGCATATGTGATGTGTTGCCCCAGATGATTTGTATTTTTGATTTGCACTGAAGAAACCTGCGTCTTTAGTATAACTCAGCAAAAGTATTCAAGGGCGGGGGGGATCAATCCATAAAAAAAATAAAATCCAATCTACATTTTCAAAATTTATGGCCACCCTGTAGAATTGAGATCTTCCGACTTGCAGCATTGTATTTGCACTCTCATCACATTCAAACAAGCCTAAGAGCTTACATTGTCAAAGGAAGGTAGCATAAATAGGTCAACCAAACCCTTAAAAACATAGGCGAACAGGGAACAGAGTGACCACTCTACCTCCTCTTTCATTATTTTCCATTTGCAGTACAGTGAAATGTCAAACTATGCCAGAATTTGAAGGAAAAGTATAAAAAGCCATCTCTTCATCAAAAGGGACCAGACATATTATACATTAAAGGCAGAGACTTAGGGAATCATAAAATATTAGAAAGCGCAGGTATCTTCGTGAGCTTCTCGTCTTATCCACAGATGGTAGAGGAAACAGTCTCTGAGAAGGAAAATGACTTCCCAGGTCACACAGCAGATTGATGACAGATTCAGGCTATTACCTGGGTCTTTTGATTTCTCGCCTGTTTACTTTACCCACTGCTGTCTCCCAGGGAAGTCGTGTTCACTACAGCCACCGAGGCCCACGTTCTTCCTCTGATCTATATCTAGGCAACACTTTAGAAAAAAAAATAATTCTACAACAAATATATGAATATGTTCTTAAACAACAGCAAGCAACACAGACAATGCAAAAGTCTCCCTTGATGTTCTCTCGGTCCCACTATTGTCTTTCTGGTCTTTTTCTGTGCATGATCAAAGATAGGTATGAATATGTATAACAATAGTTTCATTTTCTGGGTTTTTTTTTTCCCAAACTATAATCATAAGTATACTATGCCGTTTTTGGTTGGTTTGTTTGGTCACATAATATGTCCTTAAGATCTTTTCCTCCACCCCAAAGTTTAATCTAGCCATTTCCCTTTTGATGAACACATAGTTTGTTTCCAAATTTTTGCTATTTTAAAAAATGGAAGTGCTACAGTAGAAATCCTTGAACAGTCGTCCTTGTACTCATTTCTAGTGTTGACGCTAAGGATACGAATTACCAGATGTAAGGGTAATGGGCATTTTTAATTTTAAAAGCCAATGACCAATTACCCCACAGAGTATCTATTCAAATTTATTTACATCAGCATTGTTGTACAAGAGGGCCCTTGTTTCTATACCCTTGCCATCACTTGATACTTTTGTTAATATGGGTGAAAATCATCTCAATTCCCAGACTACATGTAAGTTTAAGCATCTTTTCACATATTCATTGCAGGTTTGTATTTCCTCCGTGAATTTCCTGGACATATCCTCTCCCCACTTTGCTAAGGGGTGATTCTTATTGATTTACTTTACCCCTGCAAAGATACAGCAAGTAAAAATGGCCCAAGTGGAAGCAGATGAGATTTGAAGTTTGACACAAAAGGGCATTTCCTGATGGAGCATGAGAGACCCAGCAGCCAGGGAACTGAGAAACAACTCTGAACTGTTTGTGGGGCTGGGGAGCCTTTAAAACTAGAAATTCTTGTATATTCTGAACAGAGGTCAGTGCTACACCAGGCAAACATGCCTACGATGACCTCATTGTTTCACCCCTGGCTGAGATTTTGATCTTTGAAGATAGAAGGCTGTAGATTTCCTCTGTGAGGAGCTCTCATTTGGATTCCAAACATCTGGAGCCCTAATCTGGCTTCTCCTTTGAAAACATGAGTGGTTGAAGGGTCGTGGGATGGAGAAAAATAGAATATCACCGCACAGATTTTTTTCGTCAATATTTAAAAGACTCGGTGTCCACACAGTCAGATATGCTCCTAAAACTTTATTTGTGAAGCCTGAAGTTTCTGGGAACGCTTGTCAAGGTTAGTGAACCAGACCAAGCTGTATTTCATGAGTCAAGAGCAGGAATGTCCTATTTCCCAAGTAGATCAGGAGGCCGGTGCACATGGGGCCGATCCTGTGCACACGGATGCTTGAAGCTGCCCACGCAGCCAGGTCCTTTTTACTCATCTTCCCTACCCTCTCGCGTTCCCAGGGCCAAGCAGGATTGTTTAAACTGGACCCAGCACTGTTGACCCTGCAGGGCAGCCCCTCAGTACCCCTTTTGTGCAGATGTCAGAAAGATTTGAGACTGTTTTCCTTAGCTGAGAAGAGGGCCCCTTTTGGATTTCAAGCTGTTCTCTCCAGCTCTGCGAGCTGGGAGGGGAACGGAACGTTGGTTCACCCCTGAGATATGCTGCAGCCCTTTGCAGGGCCTGCCTCCTGCCTTGGGGAGACATCAAGCACGTAGCTTGCTGGGCAGTGTGTATTTTTCCTTTGCCAAAGGCCTCTTGAACTGATTAAGACATTTACACAACACCTAGCACTCCTGCGCAACTGTGATCCAACCCTTTTGGGCTTTAAGCCATCTCAGACTGATTTCTCGAAGGCATGCCATGCCTGGTAAAAAGCCCTTGCCTAGCGTTGCTACACTGCTCTGTGCTTTCCAAAGCATCTTTTCCCAGGGTCTGTATCATTATCTGTATGCAACAAATATACTGATAAGTGATTTGCCCAAGGTCACTAGCCTGTCAGCGGCTGAACCTTATTTAGCCTACTTTAGGAGAATGGCAACTTTAAAAAATGACATGCCTAGTAATGTTAAATAAAGGTGTTTCTCCCCCGCCCCTGGACATTTAAATTTGGATTTAATGTTTGACTTCAAGCTTTCTTTCTTGCGGGTAAGTGTTGTTATCTGGAAAAACCATTCTTTTGAGTTGTTCTCTTCCCTGGTTATTTTTTTTTCTTCTGCCATTGGATTGATCAGATCGTTGTAGCTTGACATTTCCATCCCTTGCTCTCTTTTCCCTACTGGATTTGAAAGCTGTCTCTGCATTACCGGCGGGTGTCTGTCTGAGTTGGGAGCAGGCGGGACTGTTTGTTTTGTTCTGAGTCTACTATTCCTTAATAGCGTTTCAGAGTTTTCCCTGTTTTAAGTGTTCTGGTGTTTACATAAAGCATGGAGAGCTCCTGATTAGCCATGCCATCTAAGGGTGCATTATCACAGAGAATCCCAAACCACAGGGAATGTTTGGATTCCCCACCTAGGTAAGGGCTGTTGGCCCCTGTTTTATGGCTGTGGAAGCTATGTCCTAGCTAGAGAGTTTATGAGACTAGCCTGAGTTTCACGAGAAACAGCCCAGGGTTCTTAATTCCTTATCTCCTGCCTGCATCCTGCTGCTTCTCTGTCACAAAGTGTGTTTCCCATGAATTCCAGAGCCCAGATGCATTCACCACCAGCCCTTCAATTTACTCTCCTCCTGCAAACAGCTGGCATTCCCTGTGTCAGCTGACTGGCGCCATGGCTACCGAGAGTACCCAGAGGTGGTTCCATTTTCTCCTGAATTAGGCAATTCCGGTAAAACATCTTTCTGTTCTCTCTGGGTGCCCTGGCCAGCCACTGTCCTTAGCCTCTCCAGTTCCAAAGCGAAAGCTCATAATGCGCATGACCTCCTTGGGTGGCCGGGCCTTGCTCCAGCTGCCTGCGGATCAGGCGTCTTGCCCCTCTGAAGGCTGGCCTCACTGCTAACGCTGGTCACCACTAACCTTCCTGTTGCCAAAAACAATGGACATTTTTCATTCTTATCTTCTTTGACTTTGCTGCACAAGACGCCCCCTTGTTTCCTGCAACTCTCGGTTCCCTTGGATTTCATCGTGCTCTTCTCTCCTGGTTCTTTCCTATTCTGATTGGGACTCCCCAGCGTTCTATCCTCATCCTACTTCTCTTCTCACTGTAGGCCTCTCCCAGGGTGGTTTCATATATTCCAGAGATCTCAGCTACCACCCATACGATGATAGATATTCAGTGTCTACCTCTAGTTCAGACCTTTCTCTGTAGCTTCGGATCAGCATTATCAGTTTCTCGCTGGATATCTCTGCTTGGAGTTTCACTGGCACCACAAACATGTATCACACAGAATTCAACCAGCAACTCCCACCAGACATGTTCCTTCCTAAGTCCTACCTATGTCTTCCCCATCTCAGCCCCACCAAGCACTCCATTGCTCAAGCCAGAAACCCAGGAGTCATTCTTGTCTTCTCTTGCTTTTCTCCACCTCCAATTGGTCATCAAATCCCATCTATTTATCTTCTTAAATTGAGCTCAAATCCATCCACTTTTCTCCATACCTATTTTTCTCCAATCCAGGCCTGTATAATCTCTTACCTGAATTGCCGTAACAGCCTCCAGACTGGTCTCTCAACCCCCAGTCCCACTATTTACTGTCCACTTGCCACTCTGCTGTCATCATCTTTCCAAAACATAAATATGATCACAAAACTCTTGCTTAAAATCTCTCAATGGCTCCCCATAGATCTCACAATAAAATCTTAACTCTAGCAGGCTTACAAAGTCCTCCATGACAGGGCCCTTGACTACCTCTCCAACATTACCTCTCATCACTAGGAGCCTCCCTCTTCGGAAAAAGAAACAAAACAAAACCCTACACATAAACCGAACTATTTATAGTTCACAGAACCTGCTGTGTTATTTAATACATTCCAGGTTTTATACCTGCTACTCCCTTTACATGTACTTCCACTTTATATGTACTTCCACTGGCTCTACCCATTTTCTGCTGACTTGCCTCTCTTTACCCATCCTTTAAAACTGAACACAGACTTCACCTCCTCAGAAGCTTTCCATGATCGAAGGTTATCTACTCTTCTCATCCTTCTTCTCATGCCGAACTACAGCAATCTAATGACTTGTCTGATCGCCACTATCTTATGAATTCCTAAAGGGCAGAGATGTGGTCTCCTTAGACTCTGCAGGGGCAGTAGGCAGTACAGATTGTTTCATGAAGGACTGACCAACCAACCAATCAATTTGGTTGGGTATGGTTCCAGCCCTGCTCTCCTGGATTAGCTCTTAGGTTGCTGTGAAGCAGATGAGAGTCTCTTGTCTAGAGAGGAATCCATTCTGCTAAAAGAAGGCAAAGAGCCAGGGCAGTCATTGCCATATCTTTTTTAGGTCTTGTTAGCTGTAAGGATCCCAGCTCTTGCCCACACTCTGGTTCCCATAGCTTGCTTTGGGATTTTGCTCTACCCAACTCCTCTGGGGTTTTGACCTTGAAAACCCTGATTGCTTCTTACTCTGTTTTACTACCAGCAATTCGTTCTCTTTCCAAGGTGAGGACATTCATGAATAATCGTGAGTGAAAGATAATCACAACCTTTCTTTTTGACATTGATTTCACCCTCCTCTCCACCAAACCTTTTGCTTAAAGCCTCTTAACCTTATGCAAAGTTGATGGTCTTGAGTTTCCCTTGTTCCTCTTCCTTGTGGGGGGAGAGGAAAAGTGTTTGCACAGGGAAGTAGCCACTGGGTGACAGTAGGGGAGGGAAGTAAAAAAAATCAAAGAGCCCTGTGTATTTTAAATATAGTTGTTTGGGTCAAGGATAATTGATGGTAATGTTAAAAGTTAGTGTCTCTGCCCGGAGTCAAGATGCACTCGTAGCCCAGCAGATGTTTGTGGTTATCTTAATCCTCTCTTTGATTATATTGGGACAGTGTGGGATTTATGGAACATATTATCCGTACTAGTGAGGGAGGCTTCTGTTAAAGAGGAGCAAAGGAGCTGGAGGAGGAGATTAATACGCAGCTGTGGAGTCAGGAGCACCGCTTTAGGTAGCCAGAGACCTCAGTGCCATGCCTGAGCTGTGCCAACTGGATGACATTGGGCTGCTGCTCTCCCCTCTCAGCGTCCCAGTTCACCAGTCAAAGGAGTGAGGGGTTTGGGCAGGGTGATCTCAAAGAGCCCACCAGCTCTGATGATCGAAGTCAGACCCCGTGCTACTGTACCATGACAGTTCCTTGCCCCTCAAGTGTCTTATCGTGCTTTCTAGTGTGGCAGTGAGATACGGGGGGCCATTTTTGACAGTGTTCTACCCTCTGGAGTGGTGTCTTGGCAGCTGCCTCAGACGTAAATCACTCGCTGTGGCTTTTTACTGCCGATGCTAGAAGCGCCTAACAGCTGAAGTTGCGCCCCTGCAGGAATGTGCCGTGCTCTCCTCCTTGGCCATCTGGCTGGTGTGATCTGAAGAGAGTCACAGGGATGTTGACTCACCACACACACACACCCCCCAAATACCTTCCCTGCCTGGCCTGCCTGCAGTTCTAGCTTTAGAGACATACTCTTCAGGTTAAGCATGGCCCCATCTTTGCATTGCTTGAATAAATTGCATAGGCCTCTCCTCTGGGGACGAGTCGTGTGTACAAATCTTTAGAGACTGCTGTTCCCTTGTCCTGCCCTGCTCATCCGTATGTCAGAGACATTGGATATCAAGACATGGGTGAGGATCTCGCCTGCTAATGTGTGACGTAGTCTCTCCTCTCCCAGAATCTGCCTTCATCTTCCCTCCACAGATGTACCCTCCTCTCCTCTCCTCTCCTCTCCTTGTTTTCTCTGGTCTCTAACTTCCTTCTTTCTCCTTCCCGGCTTCCCTCCCTCCGGCTCTAGCATTTCTAGCTCTCCATCCCTCATTCTCATTTTCCTCACCCAGTTACTGTTCTCTGCTTTCAGTTACCTCGGAGTGCTTCCTGTGTCACCAGTCCCTGTTTTCTGTCCTCTATGAGCAGGTGTGAAATGATAGCAGCAGGAGATCGGAAAGAGTGGCTGAGATGTACTTACAGAAGCATTGCACTTCTCCAGAGATTCTAAATCTCAAGGCCTGGGTCAGTGGTCTCCAAAATTGGTGGGTTTGGGTGGAGGGGGGGGGTTGGCACATGCAAATCAGTCCATTGTAAAAATCAGTGTGAAAGAAAATATTATGACTTCTATTTCCATTTAAATTGAAAACATCTAGAAAGAAATTAAGATTTGGATTAAAGCAATGTCATTTATGTAAAGTGCTTAAAACAGTGTATAGTACACCAAGTGCTATCTAAATATTAGCTATTATTAGCACTACTATTAAGCCTTTCAAATATGCAATACACGTATTGTCACTGGCACCCTCTGTTGCATATGCTTTGTAAGGTATTCTGAGGGAAGAATGGGAGCCCACAGGTGGAAGGGTTGACCCTGGAGCCCTTACTTTTTTTTTTTCCTCTATGTATACCAGAGGTATTGCTACCTCCTTGGGCCCAGTTAAGCGGATTTACGGATTATATTATCTAACTACATTAACCCTCACAAAATGGACAAGTGGCTTAAGAAGATTCCTGCAGATAAACCATGTATTGAAGATAATACCAATTGGGCTTCCCTGGTGGCGCAGTGGCTGAGAGTCCGCCTGCCGATGCAGGGGACATGGGTTCGTGCCCTGGTCCTGGAGGATCCCACATGCCGCAGAGCGGCTGGGCCCGTGAGCCATGGCTGCTGAGCCTGCATGTCCGGAGCCTGTGCTCCACAACGGGAGAGGCCACAATAGTGAGAGGCCTGCGTACCGCAAAAAAAAAAAAAAAAAAAAAAAAAAAAAAAAGATAGTACCAATAATGTAAGCACATGAAAATGGCAGCACTCACACTTCTCTTACTCCTTGAATGAGTTTTTCCATCAGCCTCATTGTGAGGTAAAAAGCACAGCAACCTAATCATACCTGACAAGAAGTCAGCAAAAAAGTAATGATGCAAGAATAATCAAGAAGACTAAATGAAATATGGATTTATACCCATTCTCAGAATGAAAGATCTTTCCCTAAGTGTATATGGTGCCTTGAAATATTAGCTAATAATACAATGAAGCCATCACAATGAACAAGACATTTGACATGCTATTTATTTCATCTTTAGCTCATCCTTTTACATTTTCTATTTATTGTGTGCATTTCATAATATATGTGTAGGTACATATATATGCAGAGTAGGACATGTATATAATTTATATAATCATTAATAATATAGTGTGTATATATATAAAGCATGCTCTCATTTGTGTGTGTGTGTGTGTGTGTGGTACGCGGGCCTCTCACTGTTGTGGCCTCTCCCATTGCGGAGCACAGGCTCCGGACGCGCAGGCTCAGCGGCCATGGCTCACGGGCCCAGCCGCTCCGCGGCATGTGGGATCTTCCCGGACCGGGGCACGAACCCGTGTCCCCTGCATCGGCAGGCGGACTCTCAACCACTGCGCCACCAGGGAAGCCCTGCTCTAATTTTCTTTTAACTGAAAAGGGTGTGCAATCAGAAAGACTTGGAAACCACCGGCCTAGACCATACTTAAAATAGATGGGACCCACGAGCAGAGGCAAAAGAACTTGAATAAGAAAAAACATAACTGTCCCCAAATCTCTTGTTCTTTCCCTATCGAACAGCCATGCCACCAACTTTAGAGCCTCACCTTGACAACTTTATATAAAATAAAGCTATGGATATCTCAGGAGCTGGGAGAAGTGAGACAGCAAAGAAATTTAAAAATCATAAAATCTCAAGCCTGGGAGGTTGGATCCAAGCCTCAAGTGGCATATCATGGTTTCTAAACCATGCGTGTGAATGCTCTTTCCCTCTCTTTAAATGTGAAGACTTTTAGAAGAAGCCATTTCAGAGAGGTTAAGAGACTTTCCCAAGGTCCCTTGCGAGTGGCATAGCTGAGATTTGAACCAAGTATTCTATCCCCCTGCTCAGCGTTCTTTCCACCATGTCAAATGGCCTCTTAATTTCATGGCCATAATCAGCTGAGCTCATCTTGATTAGATTGTTGTGAATGGAGGAATACTTGTAGTGGAGAAGAAAAAGATGCCAAGAAGATGTAGACCAGATCTCAACAAATCAATCGTCCTTTCCCTGCCCCAGTGAGAAGTAAGCCCTGACCATGTGTATAGCATCTGTTTATATCCTTGTCTGGGTTTTAAAATGTTTTCCTAATATCCCTGTCTTTTAAAAGTCACAAGAACTGAAATCCATGCATAAGGAAAGCCTGGTTTTCATCTGTGATTACACAGATGAAAGTTTTGTGAGGTGTCACATCAGTTTTTACAGCTCTGATACAGGTCTGTCCCTTTATGTAGGCCACTCGCTGTATGGAAGTTCTCTGCAATGGAGTTAGAAATGTGTAGAGATGAAACTACCAAGTATATGTCAAGGAAATAATATGGTGTCTGTTCTGAGAAGACTTGCATTAATGGAAGTCTTCCAAGAATGTTTAACAAAATTAATTCATGGCATCTCTCTTAAGCTATAGAAGTCGATGGGAAAAAAATGTGCATTGCTTTGCAGAAATTTACCTCACTGTCATCTTTTCAAAAGAGCTTTTATTTTAACACATAAGGCAAATGGCCAATTATTTAGTGACCACCTTTACTTATAGAGGTAGAGGTCCTAGACTATGTTCTGCATTTTGTTTTTCTCATTGTGTTGCATCAGGTTCAAACTCACTACACAAACATTTAAGGAAACACTCTGGGGGGGTGGTGCAGGGACTCTGGAGAATGCAGACATATCACAAGCACCAGAGTTAGGGAGACTACACACATACACACATACACACACACACACACACACCACAGCCAGCAGCAGCCCTTAACTACACAGCACTACATCATCTGATTGAAAGTCTGAGTGCCAGAGAGCACAAGTCCTCAAAAGGAGGTATTGGTATAGACTGGAGTGATTAAACAAACTATTTTTTAAAATATTATGACAAAAATGTTTCTTTAGGAAGATTAATTTGATGGGGGCTGTACAGATTGGATTAGAGTGAGAGACATGATAGGTGGATAGAATGCTCTCTATTTTTAGAGGTTAAGTGGCATGTCCAAAATCCCCTAGCACAGCAGAATGGAAACTTTGCATTTTCTGCTGCTCAGATCCTATCTTTCTTAAATGATTCTCTCCAACCTTAAACACACGCAGAGATGCATACACATTCAAACAGTGATTTGACGATGAAGGCTCGTCTTCATTGAAGGTATCACCTTTTTGTTTTTTATGAACTGAACGATGGTACTAGTTCCTTTCCACCACATTCCTCTAACTCCTTGGAAACCAGTATCCCCATTGGTTCGTCTCTACTGATCCCAACTGAGGAAAACTCATCCCCAAACCAAGTGGAATCAGCAGCACTGAAGTGACCTTATTTTGATTACAGAGAGGACAGTAAGGTGCTTCTCTCCATCACATGCTAAAAGCTCCTACAGTTACTACAATGCCCAGTGAGAAAGGCCACCTCAGTGGGTTCTGAAAGAGCATCTGTTTCCTACTTGATGCATTTTGTTGTGGGAGTTATGAGTGAAAGGTGGGGTTTGAGGAATCATGAAAGAAGGAAGGCACTGGTTCACATAAGACAGATCTTAAAGCTTGAATACCTTAGAATACCTACAGAATACCTTAGAATGGTTCCCTTATCCTGGTCCTACCAGCTAGGACCTTAGCAGGCTCTGTGGACTTAACTAAGCACTCGGCTTTGCTATGACAGCTTTTACAGTTTTTACAAGGTTAGTTTTACTCCTTAATTTTTGAAAACCCGGAGGAAAAAAGGTTCGTTCCTTTAGACCCCAGGAAGATTAATGTATATGTTTGGTTATCAGCCATATCAAAGAAACCATGGTCTCTGGCCCTGTACATGTCTTTTCTAGTTCAAGTAATTGGAGCAACTTGGCATTCCACTGCTTTGGTTGGGTTCCTTCTTGGGGTTGACACCAGTCAGTGGTTGCTGCCCCCTTCACATGTTGCTGCGGGAATGCCAGTAAAGCTCTGAGCAAAGCAGGGAGCTGTGGAGAAACAGGCTGTGAGGCCCTGAATGGAATGAGGGGTAACCAGGGTTCAGGAGCCAGGTTTCCCCAGAGAGAGACAAAAAGAAAGCAAACAAAAGGAAGAGACAGGTCTAAACAGGCTCCCCAGACAGGGCCCCTGTGCTGTAAGAACAGAGCCTTAAACTTCACAAAGCTCAGGAAGGGAGGGGAGCCAGGGGTTAAACACAGCCTTTGCAGTTCAGTTGAAGAATGATTAACTGAGCACACACAGAAAAGCCACACGTGTCCATATAGAGCAACATTTGTTATTCTTAAAACCAGCGCAGACACTCCATGAATTTAAAAACGTACCTAAAGCTGTACATCCACAGAGATATTAGTATTGATCCCCAGAAACCCCAAGGGTACCACCCCTCAGAAACAGACTCAGAGAGGCTCAGCAGCGCAGAAATACCGGGAGTCCCACCATGCCTAACAGAGGGCTGGTTTTTGAGGCATGTGACAGAGCTTAATGCCTGATGAATCCAGTCCTGGCACCTGGGGCCAAGGTTCCAATGACTGGCACCGGAGTAAGACACACGAATCTCTCTTTGAGTTTACCTTCCAAATCAGGCCCAAGCCTGGCTCTAGCTAAGAGCAGGATGGAAGCCAGTCTCCTCCGGCCCGTGTGAAATGAGGGGCCGGGCTTGAAGGCCTCCCAGGTCCCTTGGAGGAAGCAGAGCAGGCGCTGTAGCAGAGCCCCTGCCCCCTCGTCTCCCCCAGGCTCCTCAACAGCCTAATGACAAGCCGCCCCCAGGCCCCAGTGTCCCAGATCCCTGAGGGGAAGCTCATCGCCCGCCCGCCTGCCCGGGAGTGGCACGGGCTCCTCGCGGGGTCCCCAGAAGCCCCCACTCCCCGAGGGCCCCGAGCCAGCACCCACTCCCACACCCAGTCCGCCCCCGGCGCCCGGAGGCCGGGTCTCCCAGGGGGCCGCTCAGCTCGCTTCGCAAGGCTGCCTCCCAGGGGAGGAGGACCGGCCTGGAGGAGACACACAACTTCCTCCGCAGCCAGAGGGGGAGGCCCGGGGCGGCCCTGAACCACCGACCCGCCGCCCCACCGCCCCACCGCGTTCACGGCCCAAACCGAGGGGCCGCCGGCCCTTAGCCATGGAAGAAGCCAGTCGGGAAGAAGCAAACACGGAAACAAACACAACCTGGGAACCGTGGACCAGCTTCCAAACAGAAAGTCCTCAAATATACCTTGGCCGCCCCCTCGCAAAAAAAGCATTTGCCTCATGAGAAAACCCAGGCACTTAGGCTGCAGGATGGCAGAGCCAGAGCACCTCGGGGGATCATGTCGTCCAACCGTTTCATCTTCCGTATGGGGTCCATAGTGTGGAAGAGACTTAAGCTCCAAGGAGTTTTCCTTGATTATGAAGGCCAGGGGTGTGTGTACTGAACCATGGAACTTGTGAGCAGGAATGCCCTTAAGCCAGTGACCAGATATTCTTCCCACTTCCCAGGGATTCACAGGTACCCAGAACAGGGTAGGGGAAATTTCCCATTTTGGTAGTACAAGAAAGTACAGTGGTTGAGAGCACAGGTTTTAGAGCCAGATAAGCCCATCTTTTAAGACCTGGCTTTATCAATTACTAGATGTGTGGTCTTTACCCAGTGGTTCACAACCAGGGGCAGTCTTGCCCCCCAGGGAACATTTGGCCAGGTACGGAAACACTTTTGGTCGCCATAATCGGTGGGGTGCTACTGGCATCTAATCAGTAGAGGACGGGGATGCTGGTAAACACCCTACAATGCACAGGACAGTCCCTCACAACGTGGAATTATCTGGTCCAACATGTCAAGAGTGTCAAGGTTGAGAAATCCTGCGTTAGGCAAATGACTTAACCATTCTAAGCTTTAGTTTCTTCATCGGTGACCTGGAGTAATAGTACCTATCTCACAGGGTTGTTATATAGACTAAAACATATAAAGCCATTAGCATAGTGTCTGGCACAGAGTAAGTGCTCTACTAATTATTAGCTATTACTTCCCCAAACCCTCCATTAACTCCACCTTCTCTTATAGCCACTGTCCTGTATCTCTGTTCCTCTTACAGCATAACTCATTGAAATAGTTGTTTATACTCAAAATCTCCACTTTTCACATTCTCTCTCGAACCTACTCTAATCAGGCTTTCTTTGCCACCTCTCCTCTCTTATAAATGTCACCCGTGACATCCACTTTGTTAATTGCAACGACCGTGTCTCAGTCTTCATCTTACTTGACCTGCCATCAGCATTTGAAATGGCTTTTCACTCCCTCTTTCTTGAAAAACTTTCTTTGCTTGGCTTCCAGGACACCACTCCTTTGATTCTCCTCCTACCTCAATGTAGAAAGCTTTGCTCCAAGAGGAGGAGGACTTGGTCTGATTTGTTTTGTTTTGTTGAATGAATAAAGTAATGAATAATATTTATTTTAAGGATTAAATGAGATCATGTATGTAAAGTGATTAGCACACATCAAGCACTTAACAACCGGTCACTGTTACCAGTACTACTACAACTATTACCACGGATGTTATTGCTGTTATTATCCTTCTCCCCTACTGGGCTATGAGCCTCGAGCACGGATTAACGTTTAGCTTTATTCAATAGCAGGGTATATATCCAAATCTGGGTATATATCCAGAAAACAGTTTGCTCTGGATGTGAGTACTTGACGAGGGCACGAGCCTAGAGCAGGACCTTAGAGGAGAAATAGGTTTGGAAGAGCTTGATTGGGGGTGGGGGTGGGTGGCTAGAGTCTCATGGGAACAGGCATCGAGAAGGGAGTCACATCTTAGCCATTTCCACTCCCCTCTTCATAAATGATGAGACCATAAAAGGTAGGGAGTAGCAGTTCTCACCCATTAATCATCTCAATTCCTCCTCTCCCAAGTATGGGGGAGAAGTGGGACTGTGACCAAATGTTAGCACGAACAGAGCTTATCTGTTGGACTTGACAGAGTAAAAAGCAACATAAATTCACTTGACTCACAGTACTGGTTGCACTTCATTTTCAGTCATCTTGAACTTTGAGCAACTTTGTACACTAATCAGCTCCTATTAGCATCTGTACAAATTTGCAAGTGGCGTTTATGTTAGCCTGAGGATTTGGCTCCTTAGGGATAGCCATTAGAAAAAGTACATAACCCAAATTTTATTAGAAAACTTGTGAACACTCAAAACATCTATTAAGTGTTGCTGATCATTGTAATAACATAATTTGTCAGCATTTTAGTGAAAATGAGGTAATAACCAAATAGGCTATTTGAACCAAGATTCTCTTTTCCATTAAAAATGGAATGACTGGTTTTTCTAATATTCATGCCATTAACTACTGCCAACTGTGGCATTAAGTAATGACTAGCCTTTCCTTTCTTTCCTTCACCACCTACTCCAAACAAAATGTCCATAGCTTGGACCCTAAGAAATGCTATTAAATAAAACCCCATATGTTTTCAGTCCCTGACCATCTAAAACCTACACCCCTGCTCACTTGCATTGCATTATAGCCCATGTGCAGTAACCAACCTGCTTTACAGATGGCTCAGCCTATCTGTAACTTGCCAGATGGGACCTGGCCAAGTGCAGAGAAAAATTGCAACCTGGTTTACATTAACAACCAAAGACTTTTTTTTTTTAATCCACAAAACTCTAACCATTGACTTCAAAAGGAATTATGGTAATACAACTTTATTTTCAAATCAGCATTAATTTTCTTTGGGTTTGAACTTGCCATCAACTCAGAGATCTTCTAAAAATTAACTTAGTTTCTAAATTTTCTAAACCTTTTCAACAGTCTTGTTTTTTTAAGCCTTCCAGTAGGTGCTGAATAAATACACAAGTGACATACAAGTGACATAAAGGCCACCATGATTTTCCAACTGGCTGTGCTGTTGGTGACTTCTGGCAGCTCTACTATTATTTGTCAAAGACCCTCCAATACCCATCTGGGCCCACAGATAGCCAAGGCTCCTGAAAGAAGTGTTGATAGAGCCCAAGGGGGGAAGTTGTAATTCATTCTGGAAAGGTGACCCAGCTGCCCGAGTCCCCTGAGCCCTCTATAGATGCCAAATGAGCTCCTAGCCTAGTAGTCCCATCTGTGATCTAAATGTGTCCAGAAACCACCCACTCATCTCCTCATGTCGACTAATGTGCTCACAGAGACATATTTTTCCTACTAAGATACAGACATTGCTTTCAGAGCTGTCCGAGGAAATGATTGTCATCTTTTTCATGGTTGCCATCATAAAAGTAATAACACGTAACAACGAGATAATAATAGTTGTCACCACTTATGAAGTATTTACTATGTGCCAGGCATTGTACTAGGTATTTTACGTATGTTGTCTCAATACTTTAATGAGATATAAATATCATACCAGAAAGCTAACCCTTTGAAAGAGTACAATTCAGTGGTTTTTAGTACATTCACAAGGCTGCCCAAAACCATCACAACTATCTACTTCCATTACATTTCATCACCCTGTCTCATTTAATTTTCACAGTAGCCATGGGGAGTAAGTATTTATTTTAAACACCATGTTACAAATGAGAAAACAAAGATTTAGTGAGGTTAAGTGATTTACCAAGTTCCCACAGCATGTAAGAACTGAGAGTCAAAGGCAGATCTCTCTGGGCCCCAAACCCATATATCTCTTTCTATCCCCTTGATGGTCCTTTATTTGTACCATGGTCCATTATCGGTTCCACCAACAGGGACACTAAAGGGAAAAGTCGTAACTTTCTTATTTCTCTCTTCCACTTCTTGCCCTCCTCTCCTTTATCCCTCGTGGGATTAATGGCTTTGGTATCCCTAGCAACCACCCTCGTCCTGCTCACACCGCCTTCATATACATACTAGTATACAGCACACAGTTCCCCTGTCAAAATCTCTTCTCAGCTAGTGACTTGACTTTGCATTGAAGGTCTAAAAGACTTATAAAACTTTAATTTGTTATACTCTCTTAGGCCTACTTTTGTTTAACAGTAAGCCATCATTTAGCATAGTGATAAGAACAAAACTTACTTTTTATCTTTTGGCTGCGTTGGGTCTTCATTGCTGCGCGCAGGCTTTCTCTAGTTGCGGCGAGTGGGGGCTACTCTCCACTGTGCGGGAGCTTCTCATTGCGGTGGCTTCTCGTTGCAGAGCACGGACTCTAGGCGTGCGGGCTGCAGTAGTCGTGGCATGGGGGCTCAGTAATTGTGGCCCGCGGCCTCTAGAGTTCAGGCTCAGTAGTCGTGGCACACAGGCTTAGTTGCTCTGCGGTATGTGGGATCTTCCCGGACCAGGGCTCGAACCCGTGTTCCCCTCCTTGGCAGGCGGATTCTTAACCACTGCGCCACCAGGGAAACCCTGAAGAAAACTTTTGACATCAAGCTTAGATTTTAAGTTCCAGTCTGGTTTCCCCATGCTAAATGTGTTACTCTGGGCAATTCGCCCCTGTGAGTGTCAGTTTCCTCAGCTGTAAAATGCAAATAATAATAATAATAATACATGCGGGACTTCCCTGTCAGTCAAGTGATTAAGACTCCACACTTCCAATGCAGGGGGCGTGGGTTCAATCCCTGGTTGGGGAACTAAGATCCCACACGCCACGTGGAGTGGCCAAAAAATAATAGTGGTACACACGCATCACAGGCCTGCTATGAGGGCTAAATGGCAAATACATGCTAAATGTATAATGCAATGCCTTGAAACAGAGTACATGCTCAGTAAATGGCAGTAGTTATTTTGGTGGCTTCAGTGGGTGGGTAGAATGCAGAATTATAGAGCACACATTAAGATATATGGCCTAGAGTCTCTCTAGACTGCAGGCCCACAGGGCAAATGTTGATTAAAAAAAGCATTTATTATGCAAGGAAATGAATGATAGTTTGCCAGGTAGTATACCAATCAAGTTAAATAGTTCCTGCAAACTCTTGCCAGGTTAATCAACTAAAAGCATAAAGATCCCTTCTGGCATTAAATCTCTGGTTGCTTTCCTCACCGCAGTCACAGCATTTCCCTGTTGTCATCGAAAAGCAAAACTTGACTTGGAAGATATTGAGCACAGCCAGGAGTGGCACAGTGTCCAGTTGGGTCTGACCTGCCTGAGGAGATCAAGTAGTCCTGGCAGACCCATGTGGTTGGATAGAGGTCAAAGGCCCAAATATAGCTGAGAGTATAACCCATGGGCTATTTTAGAGTTAGCAGGTTAAGACGAGAATCTGGAATAGAGATTTCAAGCAGGGTTATCAGGTTAGGCTTTAAGTCAATTTCAACATCCAATCCAAACAGGAGCAGTCAGCAAAGGTCCAAAGAGCAGGGTGCCCCAACACAATCCAGAGACCCAAACTTGACCCACGAGCATAGTTGCCATTATTTATTTACCATATAAACAGACACTTTGCTAAGGGCTTTACTGTGTATTCATTATCTCATTTAATTCTTACCACTATCTTATAAGGGTAAGTAGCATTATCTTCCCCATTTTAAAAGTTAAGGAAACAAAGGATCATAGTGCTGGAAAGTGGTGAAGCTGGGATTAAATCCCAGATCTGTCCAACATACATGCCCTCAACCACTGCATCATATGAATGCCTCCCCAAACACTGTAGTACTGCTGGTGACCAGAGGCCACACACTTGGAGACTTAGGCACAAGGATAAAATGATCCTAGCGATAAAGCTGACTCGCTGCTTAGCCAGAGAATTATTGAACTTGGGGTCATGGTTTTTTCTACTTTGTGGTAGGAAGAATATGCTGAGAGTCTGAGGTGGGGCTGAGAGTATCAGTATCAGAGACGTCTTAACTGCCTCATATATTCTAATTTTCAGTGGTCACAAATAGAATAATAGCTCCTATCACTCTGCCTTTAAATTCCTTATCTGCTTCCCTTGATCTATAAAAAAAAATTACAAGCAGGAGGAGGTGGCTCTTTGTCCCCTAAAGAGCTATGTAGCCTTCTGGTAAATTAAATGACAACAATTCTTCTAAAAGGTGGCCCCATTTTGCAAGGATGGAGTCTGGGTGCTACAGAAATAGGCTCAGAAGGAAAGCGCTGAAGACTGTGGTAGATGGGTGGCCTCTGTTGGAAACCACCTTACTCTTTTTGGAGGGTGGAGATAATACTGTGAACTACCTCTGAATGCTTTCTTCCCTCTAGTGGTCAGTGGAAGGAGGAAAGAACGGTGGTATAAGCGGTGCCCACTTTTTACTGTAAATGCAATCCTGGAAATAACATCCAAAGAAGATTACTTCCTTAAAGAATAATGTTATAATTGGAGCTATGTTTCAAACCAAGGATACTATATCAAATACATTTAAAATATGACCAACAGTTTCTCATATTAGCAAAGATACTTACAGTAGGACTATAATAATTCTAAATAATAAAATTAAGGCTTGTGCCTTATAATGGACACAGGTACAGTCTACATAATGATTATAAAAGGGATCCCTGCTGTATCATTCTTTTTTCATCTAATTATAAAATGCCACCTAAAATAAACAATACAATATACATTGACTAAACTTTTTATTCACAATTTTTTCACCTTCTTAGATGTTAACTTTAAAGTGCTTTCCAAAGTAATCTAAGTTCTTTCCACAGAGCCATTTATAAAATGAAGTTCCACAATCACCCAGATACTGTTCAAACAATTTCCAAATGTGTCTTCCAAATTAATGCTGCCAATTTCCCTTCCCAATTAATCCTCTCTGCATTTTGGCAATGTGTATCAATAGCCTTAAAAATGTTCACAGCCTTTGACACGGTAATTCCACTCTTACAAATGTAATTGAAGGAAATAAAGCAGTACAGAAAGATTTATGAATGAAGATATTTGTCAGAGCCCTATGTATAACGGTAAAAAGTGGAAAAAGCCTAAATGTCATACAGTAGGGGAATGGTTAAGTAAAGAAATATGGTATATCCCTTGCAGTGGAATAATGTAGTCGATGATAAGATATTTCTTTGAAGAATCTTTAATGACTTGGAAAAATGCTTATGATATAATGTTAAGTGGGAATTATGGGCAACAAGTAGTTGTACAGTATGATCTCAAGTTTGTAATGATGATAATTATAATATATATCTAACTGTAAAAAAAAATACTGGAAGAACATACACCACAAAATTAGCAGTGGTTATCACCAAGAGGTAGAATTGTGGGGGAAATTTTGGACAGGCAGAGGAAGAAGAGCCCACAAAAAAGACTGAGAAAGTATTCCTAGATAGGATGCTAATGAGATCTGAAGGAATGAGGAGATAGCTAGGTAGCAGAGCCAGGTGGGTTTTCTTGGGAAGAGGCCTGGATCTATTCTGTGAACGAGAGGGTGGACTCGAGTAGGGTGACCAATCATCCTGGTTTATCCAGGACTAAGGGGTTTCCCAAGATGTGGGAGCTGAAGTGTTAAAACTGGGAAATTTCTGTGCACACTGGGATGCATTAGTCACCCAGACTCAGCAAACTGAGGCCGGTAGATGGGTAGTGTCATGACCAAAGTCACACAGGAAGCAGAGCACTGGGCTGGGAATTCGAAGGGCTTAATTCTACTCCCTATTTATTTATTTATTTATTTTTGCGGGCCTCCCACCGTTGTGGCCTCCCGTTGTGGAGTACAGGCTCCGGACGCGCAGGCTCAGCGGCCATGGCTCACGGGCCCAGCCGCTCCGCGGCAGGTGGGATCCTCCCGGACCGGGGCACAAACCCGCGTCCCCTGCATCGGCAGGCGGACTCCCAACCACTGCACCACCAGGGAAGCCCTACTCCCTATTTGGCTGCCTCTTAGCAAGATACTTAATTTCAGTCTTAGTTATGGCTATAAACACTTACCTTGTTTGCTCACCAGCTTGTTCTGCAGACTATATTCAATTATTCGCAAATACAAGGGATTATCAGTAATAATAAACATGCACTAGGCACACACTACATCGCTTTGGGGCACAATTCTAAGATTAGGGGAGTATTAATAATTCCAAATTTGTAGAATTTTGAAGTCTTAGTGAGATTATATTTCTAAATAAATTAATACAATGCTTGTCTTCTAGTAAACACTCATTAAACATTAGCTCTGGTGATTATATGTGACTGATTATATGTCTCAACTTGAAAAGACAGATACGAGAATCCCCTAAAAGTACTATCCATGAGATAGTACTTCGATTAATACTCCCATTTTACAGATGGGAAAATTGTGGCTCAGAGAGGTTAACTGCCTTGCCTAAGTGTATACAGTCAGTAAGTGATAGCGCCATTTGTCCCCTGGTCCAGCACTCTTTTTCCACTTTATTAAATTGCCACCCAGTCAAAAGCCTTTTGGCTTTTTTTGAGAACATTGGCAACAGTTTTTTTTCTTTTTACTGTAGACAGCCTTCTTCTTACGTACATCTTCAGTTTAGTCAAAGCCTACTCTTAGGCCAAATAGGGGACACCAGGGAACAATCTATGGGATATTTGTTAGCAAGCCTCAGAGAACTTCCAGATTCTTTAGTAAGGCTGTAAACCAATTACAAGGTCTGCAAGACACTTCTCATACAGTAAGGCTGAAAGTCAGTAGTGTTCTGGTGAGTGTTTAGCCACTGGCTCTGGGAGAGGGAGTAGAGGGACCCTGATTTGTAGCATGTGCAGACGTCATGTCGTAAATATTTCCACCAGGCCTGATTTCAAACTACCATTGTGATTGGCTTCTGTGAACCAATGCTAGCCAGTACAAGCCAAGGCAGACCAGTTCCAATGCACCACTAAAAGCAGAATACCAACTTTGAATCAGTTGCTTTCCTGAGCGTATATAAACTCAGTGAGAATTCAAGTATGGGCATTATTCAAGGAGCTTGGTTTTAGTATGTCAAAAAGGGAGGGGGAAGGGAGTATAAGTTAATGGGTTAGGATCCAGCCGGTGAGATCATTTAAGGCAAGGCCCAGGGGAACAGAGGAGCTTCTGGTTACTGCCTGCAAGTCCAGGTCTGACCATTCATGAAACCTCTCAGTAAAGCCAAAGCTAACACCTGTCATAGGAATGAGAGAAACTTTTTTTTTCCCTGCTTGTCAAGCTTTTCATTTTCCCACCAACTTTCTATTTTGAACATTTTCAAACCTTCAGAAACGTTACAAGAGTAGAACAATGAGCGCCCATATAGCCTTCACCTAGATTTACCAATTCTTAATATTTTCCCACATCTACTTTATTACTCTATTTTTATGAACTATTTGAGAGGTATTTGCAGATATCTTGACTCTTCACCCCTAAATACTTGAGTAAGAGTCTCCTAAGGACAAGGGCACTATCCTATATAGCTACAATATAGTCATCACACTCAGGAAGTACAACTCTGATACCACAGACAGGTATAAAGTCTATATTTGCACTTCCCCAATTGTCTCAGTAATGTCCTTACAGCTTTTTTTTTGATGCAATAAAATATTATGAATTGCATTTAATTGTCAGTATCTTTGGTCTCCTTTAATCTAGAACCGCACACCCCACTTTTTTTCTTTTGTCTTTTATGTCATCAACATTTTTTTAAGAGTCCAGGCCAGATGTTTTGCAGAATGTCTCTCAATTTGATTCCTCTGATTATTTCTCATGAATACATTGAGCTTAAACTTTTTTGTTTTCCATAATGTTATATCCTTCTCAGTGCCTCACAACAGGAAGAACATGTCATTTTTACCATTATTGATAATGGTACACTCGATCATTTGGTTAGGGTGGTATCCAACGTATTTCTCCATTGCACTGATACTGGTAAAGTTTTGAGTTTACGTGAATATCCTGTTCCAGGAGAAGCTTCTTTATGCCACAAGTATAAATTGCCTTATTACTGAAAATATAAATCATATGGTTCACTGCAGAATCATGGGTTGAAAAGGCATTTTCCCTAATTAAAAAAAAAATAGAAGATGAGATTTATTAAAAAAAAAAAAAGCTGGCAGTAAGCCTCTTAGACAAGTTCATGAGCTATTCACATGACAAGAGATCTTATCTAAATAAGGGGTTCCTTATCTAAATTGTGACCTGCTGCTGGAAGCGTATGTCTCAGTCTATACATATATATGTATCCCTAGAATATAGCCTAGTGCCTAGGCTACCATAGATGTTCAGGGAAAGTTTATGGAATAAATGTCTCTCTAATTGTGCCGTCTCCATGAATGAGAAATTAATCATACTAAGTAAAAATATGTACTTTATTTTGTCAACTGGCACCAGCTGGAATTGATTTGGCTGCTTAAGCACCACTCTTCTCATGGGAAATGACAGAAATTTCAGTTTTCATCCAGGTATTTGACCTTACTCAGGCGCTATTCAAGTCTCTGGTTATTCTAAAAATCTTAGCTTCTCTATATTAAAGTCAGAAACTGCTCTAAATAAATCAAGGATCAGCCCTGTATTTGTTAGGATTAGACTTGGCCGCAAATCACAGAAAACCCCAAATAACAGTGGGTTAAACAATACAGTCATTTATTTCTCTCTGATGTAAAAGTCCCTAGTTCTGGCCAAGATGGAGTAACAGGGACTGGATTTACCCTCCTGCCTGAAACAAGTGAAAAACCAGACAAAATGAAAACAATAGTCTTCAGACATCGGACACCAGGCAAGAAACAACAGTGATCTCTGAGAGACAGGACACAAACAAGGTGAGCCCTATGATTGCCCCAGCTTACTGCCTGGAAAGAGTTTCCAGTCAGTGATACAGGGAGAGGGAATCCAGGCAGGGCCAGGTGGATGAGGCTATGGAACCGGGAGTTGGGAAAACCAGGGCAGCTAGAATTTGCAGGACAAGGTGCCGGAGAAGAGAAAGCTGTACAGAAAAAGAACTCTGGAGATTTGCAGAGTCCCCCTTGACTCTTCAACTGAATACTGATCAACACATGTACATGAGACTAGGAAAAGGACCACCCAAGAGGAACAGATATCATCACACAGGACTAGAAATAGTGCCTGTTCCTTCCAGCCAGAGTGGAAAATCTCATAATTCACAGTATCAGAGTTCTCAAAAGGGTCTTGCCTCAGTAGTGGTGCCAAATTAGCCCTAGACTGAAGGCCGCTCTAGACCTGCCTAATGAAGTTTAAAAAAGAGCCTTGAAAGGATCAAACTGTTTCCAAGTAACTTAACTGTGTTCCAGAACAAAGCCTAAGACTATCCAACAAGGCAAAATTCACATCTGACATCCGATCAAAAACTTCCAGGCATCCAAAAGAAGGAAAATATAACCCATAATAAGGAGAGAAATAAATTAAAACTGACACAGAAATAACACAGATAATGGGGCTGGTATACAAAGACTTTTAAACAGTTATTATAACTATTTTCCATATGTTCTAGAAGCTAGAGGAAGGATTAAGCATGTGAAATAAAGATATGGAAGACATTAAAAAGACCAGAATAGAACTTCTAGAGATGAAAAATTCAATGTCTGAGATGATGTAAAAGTCCATATAGGTAGTTGAGGGCTTGTATGGCATCTCCATGATCCCTAGGGACCCAGGCTCCTTCTGTCTTGATGCTCTCCCATTCTCAACCTATGGTTTCCAATTTATGATCCAAAATGGCTTCTCTAGCTCCAGCCATCATATCTGCATTCCAACCAGCAGGTTTGGAGACTAAGGGAAAATAGTATGCCCCTCCATTTAAAGACACTTAGAAATCACATGACATCACTTTCCCTTGCATCCAGTTGGTCAGAATATAGTTTCAGGGTCATACTCATCTGAAAGTGAGATCAAGAATCGTAGTCTTTATTCTGGGTGGCTATGTGCCCAGCTAAAATGTCAGAGTTTTACTACTTAGTGAAGAATGGGAGAACCAAAATAGGGGGGCAACTAGCCACCACTTTTCAAGTTCAGGCTCCTGTCAGTGCAGGAGAGGTCCTGATCCAGTTTGAATAATATTATGATTCCTGGCTTAAAAACAATCTGAATAAGACACACCTCAGTGTTTTTCATACTCAAAAATTTAAAATCTAGGGCTTCCCTGGTGGCGCAGTGGTTGAGAGTCCGCCTGCCGATGCAGGGGACGCGGGTTCGTGCCCCGGTCCAGGAAGATCCCACATGCCTCAGAGCAGCTGGGCCCATGAGCCATGGCCGCTGAGCCTGCGCGTCTGGAGCCTGTGCTCTGCAACGGGAGAGACCACAACAGTGAGAGGCCCGCATACCGCAAAAAAAAAAAAAAAAAAAAAAAAAAAAAATTAAAATCTGGCTAATTTGGTTTGAGGTTGTTTGACTTCCAACCTCCATACCTCCATATAATTTTGAGTTTATATCAAACTGCCAGAGTTGCTCCATTTCCCCGATCAGTGACACCAAGCTAAAGGTGGAGTTTAACATTTTGTTTGGCTTATGCCTATGTTTATCCTGGCCAAGAAAGTGGGGTCATTCAATGTGTTTATGCCCTAGTCCTGAAACAGCTCACTTTCTTTCTTTCCTAATAAAGTCACTAACACCTGCAGCTGAAACTAACTTTCACAGGGGCATCCATATTGCATGCCCTGGAACATCAGGGCCTTCTTCCTGATGGAGGAATTTTAGCACATGATAGATACAATCTGTTATTTGCAAGAGATGGTAGGTGGACATGCAATTGATCTGTTTTTGTCAGGCAAGAAACTATTGCTGAAAAATGGCAGTTCTTTCAAGGTGCCGTACAAACCAAGTATATGACTGGCTCACTGAGTCTTCCCATAGAGCATTTTGCACTAGCTCTGTGTGCTGTCTTGAGCAACTCAGACCAAAAAAATCTACAAGAAGTCAGGCCTGGGTGCTCTCCAGTTAGTAATGTTTTAATAACCTTCTGCACAGACATTGCAGTAGAATATTTCCACTTTCTCCCCAAAAAGCTCTCTCCTCCTGTAATCACACTGCTTCTCTATTATTAGCATCACCACCATCATTATTCTTTACACCAAATAATAGTGATTTTTGAAGTATAACATACATAGGAGTTTCATATAGCAAACTAACAACCTAAAGAAATGCTTTGGTGGAAGGAGTTGAGATAGAACCTACAGTGCTGATTTGGACTCCAGACTGTGACCTCAGGGGAAGACTCTTTCCTTGTTATGGAACCAAATTTGGGTCCACTCTCCTGCATGCAGTAAAGCCAATCTACTGACACCACGTTGTGGTGACAGAAGGTACAGCGTTTATTGCAGGGTGCCAAGCAAGAAGAATGGGCAGCTCATGCTCAAAAGACCCGAATTCCCTGATGCCTTTCAGGGAGGGGTTTTTAAAGGCAGTGTGAGGGAGGGAGCTGCAGAGTGCATGATCAGCTCATGCATAATTCTCAGATTGGTTGGCATCAAGGTTAAGTTTTGAGCATCACCAACCTTCTGGTTTCAACCAGTCTGGAGTATACATGCTTGTGGTCAGCAGTTTTCATCTGGTGGGGGTCTGCTTCCTGTATAAACAATGTAGGAATGTGTGTCAGGCCTGTATCTCCATCTTTCAGGGAACTAGGAGTTCAGTGATTCTGCGATGTGGTGGATTTATAGTCTAAATTGTTACCAGTTTCCTGGCCCAACAAGTATTCTTTGTTTATACATCTTCACATTTCCTAATCATTAACTCTTGAGCCAGCCTTTCGAGACTCAGGGGAGGCCTGGGAGACTAAAGCAAAACCCTTTTACTTCAAAGGACAGGGACACAGGGGCTTGTATGCGGTTTCAAGTCCTCCTTTTGTTTGATACTCCTCAATCTTGAGGGGAACAAGTTCAGAACAAGAAAGAGGATACAATTTTGGACAGAGAGGTTAATCATAAACTCAGCAGAGGAACTCGGCTTTAGGGAAACTCGGTTTCAATCCCTACTCCTATTTCAACCTTCCCCAAATCTTTGAGAGAACGGGACAACCACCACTCTGACTACTCTTGGGCTCTCCCACTGTGAACCTGTCCACAGAAGTCATGATGGAATAGATTCAGTAAACACACTCGTTGACCTGCTGTGCCCTATTTAATGTGGTTTCCCATTGGACATCCAGTAGACCCAGAGCATACCATCTAGGCCAAATGGAAAGAGATGCTTTTTGACTTAACAAAATGCTGTTTGTCAGGTGTAATTTTGTTTTCAGTAAGACCTTGAAGTTTGGATAAAATGAAGGTAGGGATGGAGAGTTAATGTAAAGGGAAGATAACTCATGAGACTGGGTGTCTATTTTCACCCAATAAGAAATGGACATTAACAACTTAAGTTGTTTTCCAGGTGAAGGTGAGAAGGAAACGTCTGTTAGGCATGGAGGTGTATTTGAAGCTTGATGCTATATGAGCTCAAACACTGGAACTTTGTTCCATTTATTCTGACAAACCCCTCACTGACCATGCTATCAAAAGATTGGGGTGAATGCTTGAACTGTCAATGACTATTAACACTAAAAATTGCAAACGTTTGCCATCTGAGCGCCTGTCTTTCTGACCCCTCTTTTTTTTATTGATTTGGAAAACATAACATTCTTTGAACTGGTTGGCTCCAGATCTGTGAAGTGTTTTGGATCCAATCAGTGAATTGCCACAAACGAGGCAAATCAAAGAGGATTTTTTTGCTGTCTTTGAGAAAAAAAAAAACGTGTTGAGAGTTTCACCCAATAATATGCAAAAGGACAATTCAGCTTTAGGTCTTTGTGTCTTTCTTTTCAGTGGATTAAACCTAAAGCACAAGAGCTATCTGTCCTCCACCAGTCAGGCAGGGCAATAAAGTAGTATTAACAAATCAATAAATATAACACTAAACCTATTGAACGTGTTACAATTCTCTCTGCCTCCGTATTTTGGGCTTCTTCATCTTGTTCACATTTCTCAAGTGTGGCCCTTCTTCAGATGTCGTCTTACATAACCAGAACATATGTTCAAACAGCAAATTAGCATCCAACAATCTTCCTCCCCCAGCACCCTCTATTAAAGAGGCTCTACCTTCCTCCCAAGACCTCTTTTTTTCTTGGGAACCCATGTCTAATACATTCTTGTCACTTCTTATGCCCTTGTCATGGTAGATTTTAAAGGCTTTTTAAAGTGTTCCTGTTATAAAGCACTGTGTCCTGCCCCTACCTGTAATCAAGGATGTCAGATCCCACAATTGTCAGTTTTAGCTACTGAAGAGAATAAGAATGAGAGACTTTGAGGCTCACTTCCCCCTCGAAACTTCAGAGAGCCTCTCCATGGACAAAAGATGTTGTTCACCTTAAGGTACAGACACCCCAGAGCAAACATTCTCTTTGAACCAACAGGTACATAGCAAGTGTTTACTGAACACCTATTCTGTGTACAGCATTGAGCTACGTACCAGAGTAGAAATAAGATGGGCATAGCATGGTCCCCATCTTGGATGATGTTCTATTTTCAGCTTGGGGAAGGGAAATATATAATAAAACCTAAGAATAGAGTGTCCAGCTTATGAACCATCAAATGTTAGGGCTGGAGAGAACCTTTAGTTATCACCTAGTACAACCATGTTTTCAAACTGTGGATCCTCAAGCCTTAAGATTCAGCAAAGTGCCTCAAATGCTGCCTCTCTGCCCTTCTTGCCTCTGTCCCTTTCAACCAGTGACACTGCTCTGAACTTCTATAAGATGTTGTTTGTGTAACTAAAGCTCCATAGATTTTGAAAATTTACAAGCCATAAGTCTAGTCCAACCCTCTCGTGTTACAGGTGAGGAAACAGAGCCCCAGAAAGTGAAGGGAATTTGCTTGTGGCTCCATGGCCAGTTAGAAGCTGCAACCCTCAGTTTTCTGATTCCTGTGATCTACTTCCCCATGTCACCTAGCAGCCTAGCAGCAGACATTTCTAAAATATCAGCGTGGCCTGCCATCTTAAGAAGAGTCACTTGTCTCAGGAGCAGGAGGAAGTTGCTTTGGGGTATCTTGAGCCAAGTGCTTAGCCTGAGTTATTCCACAGTATCAGAGAAAGGAGAGATCAGTGAGAGGTATTGTTCAGCCTCCCATTTTGCTTCCCCCAAGTGGGTCCTCATCCTTCACAAAGCAATAAGACTACCTAGCTGGTAGAATTGTGAGGATTAATTGAGATCATGCATCCAAAGAGTCTGGCATATAATAGGTGCTAAATAAATGGTAAATCTTCATCATATAGCTGTTTCTTTGGAATATAAAGTGGTATCTTTCAGTGATGTGTCTCCCAATTATTACATAGGCAAGGAAAATGAGCATTCGTGAATCAGAATCCAAGTCCAGGGTGAGCTAAACTGGTTTACCAGATGGATGCCAATTTCATATGTTATTTGGTGGAGTCAAGGCACATCCTTCATTTCCCAGGGAGCCTGGTAGGGTTTGGCAATCCTAGTGTATCCAACTGTGCCAGGACAGAGAGCTAAATAGAGGGTGTGGTACTAGGTTTCTTTAAAGCACAGGTCTGGAAAATACTATGCTTTGCCTCTCATAATTGAGCTGGCATACATGGAGAAGAAAATTGTCAAAAAGGATGTTCGTTTTTCTTGGATGAATTCAATTCTCAAAAAACAAATGAAATTTCCTCACTTGCAATGAACACACTCATACGTCACTGCATAGAGACCTAAATAGGAAGAACCCTCTGTTTTGGAGACATGGCCTGGGAAGTGTCATTGATGGCATTGCCTGGTTTCATGGAGCATTTGCTTTCTGTTTAGTTTCTGTGACTTTGGCTGGGGAATTTTCCAAGGCAAAGGTTACATTTTGAACTTGAAGATCAAAGCTCCACTCATTTGAACCACCATTCTACTATCAGTCCCACATAGTTGATTTCTTTCTGAAGACATATGTGGTTTCCTTTGGGTTGCTGACTTAGATATTTCAATTCCAGTGTTCCCACTCTGCTGTTTCTCCTTGGATTGTGGATAAAAGCCCTTCTTCTCCTACTTGCTTTATCTCTTCTGAGCTGTGGTCCTGATTTATTAAAGGTTAAGCAATTTACCCCAGATTTCTTGGCTAGAAAGTAGCAAGAGCCAGGAGTGGAACCTAGGCAATACGACCTTAGAGTTTAGGAGCTTAACCCCTATGCTCTGTTGCTCAGGGATTCAAAAATCAAGAGGAAGCACCTCAAGGCTGGTGGAGTCAAGGGTGAGTTTGCAGAGAAAATAACCATGGGCCTTGAGGGATAGATTTTGACAGAACAAAGCATTGAAATAATGTGAGTATGCCATACAGGTAGCAAAGCACAGGGTAAAATGTGGGCCAGCGTAGATCATTTGGCTAGAATATGGGGTCATTTGAAGGCTGTATTGGAAGATGATTCCTTAAACAGAGTTGGGATTATATTGTGGGGAGCCTGTTTTGAGAGGATGAATTTATGCTTAGTTCAGTAAGCAACTGAAGGTTCTTTCCTTCTTCCCCTTTTCCTTCCTTCTTTCCTTGCCTCCCAAGTAATATATGTGCTAACAATTAATATCTAAAAAAAAAAAAAAAAAAAAGAATTCCACCTGAAAGCCCCTCAACAGAGATTATTCATGTTAACATCTCTCTCTTTCTCTCTCTCCCTCTCTTTCTCTCTCTCTCTCTCTCCATATATAGAGATATATATTTCCAGACTTTATCCCATGCAAATTTATACATATAAATAATTCCATATTATTGGATATTCCATATTTGTAGAAGGAAAAATTCTAAGGTGTCTGCTCCCTGGCTATATGCCCTATATAATCCCCTCCTCTTGAGTGTGGGCACACCTGTGAATATGATGTGCTATGGCTCCCTTGATAAGTCATGTTATATGCCAAAGGTGGTGAGCTAGTCATGCCTGTAATTACATTACATTATATAAGAATTTCCAGCTGGCTTTGAAGACTAATCTTCACGTTGTGAGAGAGCCATGTGGCTAGGACCTGAGAGCAGCCTCTAGGGGCTGAGACTGACCCCCAGCAGTCAGCCAGCAACTGACTGGGGAAATCGGGGACCTTAGTCTTAAAACCACAAGGCACTGAATTCTGACAATAAGTAGTGAGCTTGGGTCACAGCCCTGGCTGATGCTGTAATTTCAACCTACTAAATATTGACTACATCTTCTTTTATGTAGCCAGTTCTTAAAGATAGCAAATGACTGGCCCAGAGGGGTGCCTTTCATATGCAAACCAACCAATCCAGACCCAGTATCTGAACCACCCCCTCTGTTTGGCTCTTACACTCCAGAAGGCAATATTCCTCTGCCCTAATCATCCCAGGGCCGGGTACCAGACAACTAGTGACAGCTTCTATAGCCCAGAGCCCGCTGAAATTATTCAAACTAACCAGTCTTGAGCCTGATTACTCTGCCTTGCCTTGCCTTTCCCATAGAAACTACAATAAAGGCCCTTGCCCATGCGTTTCCCTCACTCCTTCTGCCTCCTGGCCAACCCTGGCACTTCCCATGTGGCTCTGTGTGGTGTGCTGTGCCCCTCTTCTTGGAACCTGTAGTAACAAATTATCTTTTCAACGGCAGTCATCCCCTGATCTGTTGGCCTCACCATACTTGACTGATAATAAAACCGATATTTTAAAACAGTGAGAGACCCTTAGCAGCAGTCAAACTATGCTCAGACTCCTGGCTCATGGAGACTGTGACTTAATAAATTTGTGTTGTTTTAAACTGCTAAGTTTGTGGAAATCTGTTATGCAATGATAGAAAACTAACATACACATAAAATTGATATTTAAACAGACTATATTCTTCTCTAACCTATGTTTTTTCATTTAATGTAGCATATTTATGTTCATGTATATAGAGGTAAATAGAAATAGATATATAGATATGGACACACCATTAAAAGATCTTGAGTAAGGGAATGAACCACTTAGAGCTGAGAATTTAAACAGCAGTAAAATGTGGTACAGTTAAGAAAACCCAGAAGTGGAGGAAACCTGGCAGGAGATTATACTGGTTATCTGGATTGGTGGTTCTCAACCTCGGAATCTCCTAGAACAATTTTTCAAGTACTGATACCTGGGACTCACTACCCCCAGAGATTTTGATTTAATGGTCTAGGGTACAACCTGGGTATTCAGTGTTTTAAAACCTCCTCAGGTGATTCTAATATACAGTCAAGGTTGAGAACCACTGGCAGGTAGAGGGTAAAGTGTGCAATCTTGAAATAAAATGGTCCTGTGGAAATAGAAAAGGAGGGATGGGGTGAATAAGGCATTGCTGAGGAAACCACCAATAACCCAATAGTAAGAAGACTGAGAGGTAAGAAGAAAGCTCATCTTGCTTTTATTGTTGTTTAGTTTGTTTCCAATTAGATTTCCACTCATCTCATTAGTATTATTAGAATTTTCATGAGAAGATAGAAACGTGAGGCTGCTTATGCGTACATGGAGTGGCAGGAATGTTGAGGAGGTCTCAAGGAGCATTCCAGCCAAAGGAAATGTTATGAGCAGTTTCAAAGGAGGGAATTCGTTTTCCAGGTATGAGCGTGAAGTTAGTGGTTGACACAATGAATGAAGTTAGAGGGACAGAGCTGTCACACAGAGGCTTCAGTGCTATAAGAAAATGGGTCGTTCTCATTCCTTGAAAAGAAAGGGAATGAATAGATTTTTCAAAACGGTAGCGGAGAAAGACGACCTGAGTGCAACAGGAAGGAAAGTAGAGAAAACCTAAAAGCCAGGAGTCTCACCGGCTGTTACAGTAAGCAAAGCATGGGGAATGGAGCCTATTATAGGGCAGAGCAGTGGGAGGGGAGAGGAGCAGGACAAATCCAGAGATGCATCGGAAGAAAAGGCAAATTTGAAGGACCTATTGGATGTGGGTTGCCAAGCTTTGGGTATGATGGTAAGATGGCAATAAGGGATCTGATCAGAATGTATCTATTTTGGCATTGTGGTTAAAGGAAGGGTAAACTGATTAATTAGATTTCAGATGTTCTTGGGTATCCCTGAAGGCAGCTGATACTAAGGGAATTCATCCACCATAGGCTTTCCCTTGCTCAGAGTGAATGGGTGACTGATCGATTTCACGAGGGAAACGTAGTAGAAATAAAGTGGTTTAAAGTAGTTCGCTTTCTCGCATTCTCTATAAAGGAGAGAACTCCCTTTGGACAGCTGCATACAGTGAGAAACAGCAATCCCAGCTGCCAGTAAAGAGAGCACACAATTTTTTTTCCTTTATAGACCCCCAAGGTGGAATTTTCTGAGGCTGTATCTGGTTGTGATTCATATTTTTGGCTGTGGTTCAAGCCTTGGCGTGCGACCTGTAAGCTGGTCACTTGTAGCTGAAGCAGCAGATGGTCGTTCCTCCTTCCCTTAAATGGCTGAGTCTGGCCCGATTCCTTAGGAGTGTAAATAATTTACTCTCTAGTCCACTGAGTCCAGTTAATATTACTTCTCAAAATACTCCTGCCTGTGCTCTTATATTTACTTATACTTTTCTTGCCAAGGTCTTCTAAATATCCCTTCTAATATTTATTTTCTGGGTAGAAATACTGGCCTGACCCAAACTCTGTGAAGTAAATTGTGAAGGATGGGAGCATCTTTAGTCAGCCCAGTGGGATTTTTAAGTACAACTGTCCCCCTCCCTTAGGGAAGTTTTGTACCAGAAACAACCGTGTGAGATCCTGCTTTCCATCAAGGGTTTATTGGTTAATGAGGCCTGTGGCTGGTGTGGTGTTCCTGTGTTTAGCTTTTGGAACTCTCAGAGACAGTTGCTTGGAATAGAGAGCTGACAGAATTATTGCTCAGCAAGCCTGCCGGCCACAGCCCACATGACTCCACCAACATCGATGAATTTTATGGCTGGTTCAGTGAACACAGCAAGTATTTGAAGAGACACAGTGAAGAGCTGTTGGCATCCTGTTCTGCTGTCTGAAGAAGTCTGCAAGGCTTCTCGTTAAGCCATCCTTTTTCTATCTCCTTCTACTCTAGGCTTTGTTGTTCTTCCTCAAGTGCCTGAACAGGGACTCATGGGCAACGATGACTTCAGGATGAGGTCACTGGAGTGGAACCTTGAGACTTAGCCCCCCCCCCGCTAGTTTACTTGTGGCAAAGGGGACCCTTTCAATTAAAACCTGCAGTAACAGAACATGACCAAATTCCACTTTACCCTAGCATTCTAGCCCTTCAAGCTGCTACACTCTTAAAACAGTCCATTGCATTTGTATAAACCTTGGATGTTTTGTAAAAGTACTCTCATATATTATCATATTTGAGACTCATATCACCTCTACAAGTTATATCAAATAACTGTCACTATGTAACAAACCATTCCGAAACTCAGTGGCTTAAAAGATTTCTTATTTCTCACCAGGCTGTAGGTTTCTTGGGCGTAGGCCAGTCTAAGTTGGGCTTGGTCGTGAGTCTGTGGCAAGCCTAGGGGTTACCTGGTCTAGGCTGGGAATGGCTGTGCTTCACGTGCTCCTCATCCTCCTCCTAGAACCATGGGCTAACCTGAGCGTGTTATTTTCATGGTAAGGCAGAGAGAGATGCAGGGGTGAGTCGAGCCAGTAATGCCTCTTAAGGCCTGGGCTCATAATTGGCTCACTGTTATTTCCACATCATCCAATTTGCCAAAGCAAGCTCCATGATCAAACCCAGAGTCAATGGATGGGAGATGGCAGGGGCAAAGAATTGGGGTCAGTAATGCAATTTTCCACAGGTAGCTAGGGCAGATATGACTGTTCCTGTTTTACAGATGAGAAACCTGAGACCCAGAGAACTTAAATGCTTTGCTCAAGGTCACATGGAAAATCTGGGCAGGTCTGGAATGCAAACCCAACTCTTATGACTTCTAGTCCTCTCTGCTTTTTGCCACACTAAATTCCACGATCCCGTAACATACACAGCTAGGTAAAGGTCCACGGCTCTTGTCTCTTCAGGGATGAACCCTCATGGCCTGGTCCTTTTCTGTTCTCTCTTATGCCCCTAGGGTTTGCCTCCTTCACAGTTGTCACAATCTACTCTTCCATTTGGACCTGTTTGGGGGGGAGGATGGAAGTTCCTCCTACTGAAACATGCAGACACAAATTCTCCCGTCCCTGAAACAGACATACCTATCTCTCCATTTTTAATAAAAATAGATCTTTAAAAAAATCTAAACATCACATATTAGTTGAACTAGAGTGGCCTCAAACCCCAATATACTATGGTTCTTTGAAGAATGGGAATATTATAATCATCTGAAATCTGTCAGCTTGCTTATTGCTGACTCTGAGCTTTACTTAGATGTTAATAGGTCCAGGCTAGTGTTGTCTTAGCCCTTACCTGACTGCCTTTGTAGAGTTTTTAGTTGCCCTCAAATCATGCCTCTGCCCCATCCTGCCCAGTCTGGTCTGGGTAGAATTTTAGTCCAAGCTGCTCAAACCTAGCCTGAAGAGATTTGAGCTGGTATCTTTGATATAACCTGCAAGATTTTTTCAGGTGTGAGTCTCCATGGCAACCTGTGTCTCTGGCTTTTGGTAGACTTGCACTGCTAAGTCTGGCTTTTGGAATCCTAAAGGTAGAAGATACCATCTGCCCTTAAATTCTCCTCCTCAGGGTTTCTGGCCAGCATGCACTGACAGTGTGTTTGCCTTATATGAACCTTCTAGACAGAGGTCTCCATGACCCCAGTCTCTGAAAGCCCCTCCCTTTTCCTTAGCACAGTTCTCTCCTTATCTTTTTTTTTCCTGTAGTCTAACTTCCAGCAGCTGGTTGCTATGGCTGTCTGGCTATATCATTCAGTGAGGCTCCGTCTAATCTCTTTTGAGTCTAAGGGCTAATGTGCCTTAGCTATAGCAAGGAGGCTGAGTTCTGATCTCTTTCTCCATACTTCCATGGAACACTGGAAGACAGATTACTTGCAGTGATTTCTGGAGGCAGAAGGTAAGTGAGTAGCCTCTATAGTGGTAGAACTAAGAGGGAATGCTGGTTGTCCTTGAGCCTTTGGAGAATATAGCTAAATCCAGAGGAAAAGTGAATAAGGACCAGCTTGGTAAAAAAAAAAAAAAAAAATAGGTGCAGCTGCTGGAAGAAACAAATTTCTGCTACTGATAAAGAACCTCAGTAAATTCAAAGTGTCCAGTTGTGGTCCCTGATTATCAGTAAATTCAAACAGTGTCCAGTTGTGGTCCCTGATTATCTTGCTGGCTCATTGCTAGGGAGATAAGAAAGCAAAGAAGTCTGGTTAGGAGCATCGCCATAGATATTTTGTGTCTCACTTTGGTATGGTCCACCATTAGGATATGAAGAGGAAGCAAGGAGGCAGCTGACAGGGTAGCACCACATGCTGTGATTCCTGACTTGTGTGTCTAATAGTTGACAACATGGTACAGTAGTAGTCAGTGTGGGCTCTAGAGCTAGACTGCTTGGGCTTGAATGTCTTTTGATGTGTGACATTTAGCAAGTTTCTTAACTCTAAGTTTTAGTTATCACATCTATAAAAATGGGCATGATGCATCCTACCTCATATGGTTGTCATGAGGATTAAATAAAATATAAAGTTCTTAGCACAAATCTGGGCACATAAGAAGCACTAAATAAATATTAACCATTGTTAACATTAGCTGATGCACATTTTGGGTGGGGGGACTTTCAAGAAGGAAATCAGTACCAGAGTACATTGAGACTACGTGGTATCTATTGGGCATTCCTTTTTTAGTAAACTCTTAAATATAGTAAAAGCTCCCATCACTGACATCTACTTAACTGATGTGGTGGATTGAGTTGATGCTTTCCTTTCCTACTGAAATATATACTGACTAATGCTCAGGGCACAAAGAAAGGTCACGGGCAGTAAGTTACCCTTCAGTTAACCCTTATACTTCTGCTCCCATGTGTCAAGTTGATGCTTATCAAGAATTAGTTGTTTTCATTATCAGCTGGCACCGTTTATGGAGCATACTGCCCTATAGCCACTGAATTAAATGTCATTTCTCTCCTATAAGGTCACAAATATATTTAGCTTGATCTGAAAAAAAAAGAATTAGTTGTTTCATCACCAACCCCATTTTTGCCAGTTGTACTTGCTAATGAAGTTAGGTAACATTGTAACTTTATGAAATATGAGCGTAAAAGGAAGGCTACTGTTTCCATGTAAACTAAGTTCGATTCTTTGGAAAGACTTGATAAAGAAAAGTCTTAAAGACTGCTCTATTGTTGAGGCAGGGGGAAACATGAAACTGGAAATCAAATGGGATGCATTTGGGATGTAACTTACGGAAGAAAGAGTCAGAAATGTCAGCCAAAGGACCCACACTCAGAAAGAGGGGCTTGGTCTTACATCACATCACCAGATTGCTGAATGAATATACATTTGTGTGTTTTAGGTTGAAATAAAATGCTTAAGGACCATATGTATCATTTTATATGATTCTTCACTTTAACCAATCAATTACTTATTATACAAGAGAGTATTATATATACAAGAGAGCTTCTACTACACGGTCAGTGTATTGTGTTAAGTAGTTTATATGCTCTGGGCTTGAAAGAAGGCCCAGTAGAGTACATTTACCAGCTTTATGGGTGAGAGCTTGTAATAGGCAGAATAATGCCTCCCCTCCCAAAGATGTCCACATCCTAATCCCCGGAACACTGTGAACATGCTATGTTATATGGCAGGGGGGAATGAAGGTTGCAGATAGTAGTAATGTTGCTAATCAGTTGATCTTGAGACGGGAAGATTATCCTGGATCACCTGGCATGGCCCAATGTAATCAAAAAGGTCCTTACACGTGGAAAGAGGGAGGCTGAAGAGAGAGTGTCAGAGTGATGTGAGGTAAGAAGGACTTGACCAATGTTGCTGGTTTTAAAGATAGAAGGAAGGGGCCATGAACAAAGGAATGTGGGCAGCATCTAGAAGCTAGAAAGGCAAAGGAATTGATTAACCCCTAGAGCCTCCAGATAGGAATGCCATTCTGCCAACACTGATTTTAACCCAGTGAAATGCATTTCAGACTTGTGACCTACAGAAGAGTAAAACAATAAACTTGTGTTGTTAGGCTACCGGGATTATGGTAATTTGTTATAGCAGTAATAAGAAACTCTTGCAGACATTGAGCCAAGTTGATGACAAACAACAAATTCTATCCCCTAACCATCACCACCACTACCACCTCCTGGTCCTGCAACTGTGCTTATAGGAAGCCTAGGCCCTTCATACTTTCAGGTACCCTAGACACAGAATTTTACACTTAATATCTGTGTCTGGCCTTAGAAGCACTATATTTACTAAGTTCCTACCATTTGCCAGGCAGTACACTAAATGCTAAGGCCTCACTGATGAACAGCATAGATAAAGGATCTGTCTTCATGGAGCTCTCAGGCTACTTTCATTATCTCTTCCCATTTCAAGACCTATATTTTACAGGAAGATGGTTCTCAACATCTTCATGTGTCTTGACTGAGGAATACCTTGTTTTTTGCTCATTTGTAAAACAGAGTTTAGGCCATTACGAACTCCATTCTTCCCCTAATCCTTTTCCTCAGATTGCTTTTGATTTGTGACTCCGGTACCTCCTCTTTCACCCATTCACCCATCCCACAAAGTGACTTTGCAGAATTCTATCATTACAGTCTTCCAACATAAAAATACCAACAACAAAACAGATATTTCCACCAAGGAAAGAGAAGGATGGCTCCCTCATGCTCCATCTTCCCACATGGCCATGTTTGTTGTAAGCTTTCCACTCCACTCAGGTGTTTTCCTCCATCCAAAATGAAGGACCTCATGAACTCCAAGTCTCTCCCATTTATCAGGTCCAGCTTATGTCTGCCTTCAACAATCCCCTCCCCAGCCATAGCAGCTCACCTTTGCCTCTGTAGTATGCACAGTTCTGAGTCACGCCTTTGTGTCCTTTATTATTTGTCATTTTGTCCTCTATTACATGTGGCATCTGCGTTTTATTACTTTCCTGATTGGAAACCCCTTCGATGGTTTCCCACTGCCTTCAGAATAAAGTCCAAACTCTTCATCATAGCGCTGAGTCATCACGGTCTGGCAGCCCTGTCTTCCTCTTCATATTCTAGTGCCATTCTCCACCTTCCTCATCTGTCTTAGTCTTTTCAAGCTGCTATAACAAAAATACCATAGGCTGGATGGCTTATAAGCAACAAAATTGTTTTACTCACAGTTCTGGAAGCTGGGAAGTCTAAGGTCAAGGCACTGGAAAATTTGGTGTCTGGCGAGAGCTCACTTCGAAATCCATTGATGGCCATGTTTTCACTGTGTCCTCACATGGTGGAAGGGGTGAGGTTGCTCTCTGGGGTGTCTTTTATAAGGGCACTAATCTCATTCATGAGGGCTCCACCCTCATGACCTAATCACCTCCCAAAGGCCCCACCTCCAAATACCATCACATTGAGAGAGTAGGTTTCAACATATTAATTTGGCAGCGACACAAATATTCAGCCTATAGCACTATCCTCAGCAGCCATTCTGATATTTTCAAATATCAAACATTTGTGATATTTTCCATCTTCTCGTCAACCTCTGGGCCTTCAACATGCTGCATCTTCCTGAAATGCTTATCATCAGCTATTTCTTTTCCCACTCCTGCCCCCACCCTCCTCACTAAAAATCACCCCGTATTAGACCTCCCTTGATAGTATCCTCCCTTAGACACATAATCCTTTAGCACCATGCATTTCTTTGTAGCACTTATTAACTTGTAATTACTTGGATTTTTTTTTTTCTTCCTCTAGATGTAAGCTCCATGTTTGTTGAAAGAAAGAGTGTGGGTGAATGAACTAATGAATGAATGATCTTTTAGTCTCAACTTTTACAGCTGTTTACTATCTGTCTCCTCCAATTAAAATGTAAGCTTAGTGAGGCAGGAACCTCGTCTATCTTATCGACTGCTGCTGTGTCACCACCAGTGCCCAGCTTATAGTATATATTTAAAAAATATTAGTTAAAAACAATGTTGGCATCTTTGTGGAGTCCAGTCAAAACATACCTTTCTTAAATCTTAGGCCACTTATACATAAAGAAGGAAGCAATGAGAAAGTTCCCAGTGTTTTGGGATTCCCCCTGAACCTGGAATCCTGAAATTAACTCCATTTCTTTCCTGTCATCTAAATGATATTAGTTAATATTACTTAGAAAGTTTACAATGTTGTTTTCCTCAAGTACTTCTACATAATTTTCCCCCTATGAATTAATTGTATTTTTTGTAAGATGGACAAGCCAGATATAATTGGCCCTATTAGATAGATCAGTGACTCTTAAACTTAAATTTGAAGCAGAATCACCCAGAGTGTTTCTTAAAATTGCTTATTCCTAAAGCCAAGCTCAATTCTGATTCTTTAGATCTAACATGTAGCCCAGGAATCTGTGTTTTTGAAGCTCCCCCCAGGTCATTCTGAAGTTGATTGTCCGGGAATCATACCTTGAGAATGCCTAATATGGATTTTGAATTGAGTGTTTGAGCAGTGTAATGACCTTTTCGGATAATAATATTAGATACCATCCATTGATAGTTACTGTTTGCCAGATACTGGTCTGTTCCAGGAGGCCTTATAGAAAACTATCATTACCTAATTTAATCTTTTCCACTAGTCTATGAGGAAGGTATTAATTTAATCCCTCATTCTGTAAGTTAGAGAGCTGAGGCTAAGGGAGGTTAAGTAATTTGCCCAGAGTCACACAGATAATAAGTCATAGTGCCACTCAACATACTCTGACTCCAAAGCCCGCCTTTTTCCTTTAATTCCAGGCTACTTGCCTCCCACAAAGCTCTCCTCATTTGCAGACTTCTGGATCCTTGGCAAGCTCAATGTGCGCTTACCTCTACAGTCCTAATCAGAATTATGATCTGTTGCCTTTAAAGGTGCTTTGTTGCATGTTACCGAGGGAAAAAGGTCTGTCTTCCTACAGTTCTTTGTTCTGCATTTGTAGAAACAACAGACCCCAGGGGAAGAGGCCCTTTCTTAGAAGAAAAAACAATGTTCTTTCTGCCCTCCTCACATACCACATTAATTATCAGCTACAGAAGAAACTGCTGAAACTTCTGGCCCACTTGACCTTTCTTCTCCTCCAAACCAGGAAGCAGCACAGCAAGAGAAGAGCTTCATTCTGAAGCTCAAGTGCTCTCCCACATACCATAGCCTGGGACAAAGGTTCAGAGTGCTGGGTATGAGTCCTGTGATAAGACAACCATCAATAGGTGGAATGTTTATGGAAAATAGATTGGGATGTACAAACAAGAACTCTAGTTTGAATTTAGGGTAAATATTGAGTGAAACTCCCTTTATGCTTGGCCTTTCCTGTACACTTGATACTAGGAGGTCATACAGAGACCCTCCATGAACCCAATGTGATAAGTTCCTCTGCATAAGGCTTTCAACTTGTAGCAGAAGCTGGGGTTGAAAGTGCTTCACTGGGTAGTAGAGGTAGCTAGGTGAGGGATCTCTCTATTGCATCCACTTCTGGCTTCCACCTTCTCCTGCTTCAAAAGAGTGTCCTGGTGGACAACAATCTGGATACTTAAGTATGATACTAGAAGCAAAAGCCAGGAAGGCTTCTCCAGAGGTTATTAGATCTCTGCCAGGCAGGATTTAAGGTAAAGATGGCAAACAGTAGTTTCATGCCCACTCCATGCATGAGTGGCTGCCTAGAACAGTATAGTGAGAAGAATTATGAGGCCACATATGAGCTCTGCAGGAAAGAGTGCCAGAATTGATTAGTGATGTCTGCCATGGACATGAAAATTTGCCAACAAATGATCTACTTTTTTTTTTCCACTCTTGCTCAGAGCTAGTAGTTCTTTAACATGATTGCACACAAATCACAGGAAGCTTTTTTAAAAATACTGGTACCTGGAGTCCACCCCAGACCAATTAAATTAGATTCTCTGGAGGTGAGATTCAGGCATCCGAGCATCCACGGTTGAGAGCCACTGCTCTGTACCATCACAGATATACAGAAGACTTAACTCAGTACTTCTCAAATGCACTTCCTCCAACAAGGACCTGCCAGGCTGGCTGCATAAGAATTGTCTAAGTAGCTTGTAAAATTGGGGATTCCTGGGACCAACTCCTAAAATTTTGAATTTGGAAGTATGGGGATAGGTCCCAAGAATTTGTATTTTTAAAAACCTCACAGGAGGAAGCTGATGTGCACCCAGGTTTGGAAACCACTGCCCTGAGCTCTTCATAATGCCTCAGATGAATGACAACTCTAAGCAGAACCTTGTACTCTAGGACAGTGATTTTCAACCCAGACTGCACATCAGCATTTCCTGGGAAACTTCTTAAGAGCACCAGTGCCTGGGTCTAACTCCAGGTCAATTAAATCACACTCTCTAGGGTAGAACCTGGATGATTCTAATGTGCAGCTAAAACTCTAAGAATCAATGCTCTAAGAAGTAGGATGCAGGAACCTCATTTGAGAACTTCATCAGGTAGATGTCATTTCTCTTTTGCTATGGATTCCGTCCCTGACTTAGTCTAGTGCTTTGGCTTGATGTTAGGCGGTAGAACCCCTTCTGTTTCCCTAAACTTGTTTACCCACTAGAATCTATCATTTATTATGGTTATGGTTGTCTTATGGGTCTTCCTGGACTAAGTAAACATTGGCTGCAGTTGCTTACTCATTTTTTTAAACGAAGAGCTACTGAGTGTACCTGAGTGTTTATAAAATGTAGATTCCAATATCTTTTACCTCTATAAAGAAAGGTTTTTGAAGACGTTTTTTTAAATTTTATTTAGATAATCAAATGAAAACAAGGGCAATTGATGCTTTTAAGAGACAGTCTTTGTAAAGACAAGCTTGTATTTAAAGTGAGAGGCCTTCAAGGCCCCTCACTGTGAATTAGTAGGAGCAAAAAGACAGCTTAACTGCCAATCCATGATTAGCTATTGTAAGGGAGAAAAAACTTTTCCTTGACCCTCTTAGGGTCCTTTGCTGGGTCTAGAAATTAAACTGACAGAGACAGAGTAGCAGGGAAAAAGCATACAAATTAACTTTTAAGTTTTACATGATACGAGAACCTTCATAAGGAACTGGAGACCGGAAGGAGTTATACTTGTATATTTTTATGCTAGGTTTGATGAAGAGTGGGCAGTTGTGTAGAAATATGATAGGTTAAGGAGTATGAGGTAAGTGTAGTAAACTGAGGAACACTTAGCAAGGCCTGTTTGTTCAGATTCTTCTTCGCGTCTCTTTGTCTTCGGAGACAAGGATGCTCCTTTCCTCTGGGTATGGGGAAGGCATCTCACATAAGGGTTTTATGACCTGTCTCAGGGGAGAAGGGTGGGGGGAAGGTCAGAGTGGCCTTCCTACTTCTGCAGTTTTCTCAAACTCCTTCAGCTTAAAATATTCAATATATCGAGGTGCCATGTTTGGGGGTAGCATGCCCTGAACCCCATCACCTGGCTGGTCCTTTTTGAAGCAAATGGAAGAAATATCACTCCATTTTTTTGAAGCTTTGTCTTTATGTTTGTCTGCCTCACATTAGTTGTGTAAGACAGCTAGACAACCACAGACAGAGTCAGCCTTGCAGGGATGACCACACCAAACATGGTGAGATTTGCCGAATACAGTAGGAACACCCCCTTATTCCTCAAAATGCATTTTTAAAAAAAATCCCTCTATTTCCTCATTTAGGCTTGAATTTCCATCACTAATGATGAATGTATTTCATTTAAACATTCCCTCGTCAGATCCGTGTTTTTAAATATAAACAGAACTAACACATTAAGTCCCCAATACCTCCAATACTCTCAGGAAGGAAGAGCCATGACAATCTTGGTGGAGAAATGACACCATAGAAGAGAAGTTAAAAGAACCTCACAAAGAGAGCCCAAGGCTTCGAAGACTAACTTCTCTTCTTACTGCAAGTTGGTTTTTCCTTGCACTTCCCATTTCAGGATTTACTTGCAGAGGTAAGCTGTTTTAAAAACCAATTTGAGGCAAGAGGGAGGAGCCTCCACAATGGCACCTGCCAGCATGGGCTTCATGCAGTAGAAGGAGCTCCCCAGTATGTGCTACAGCCACCCTCTGCCTCTCCAGGAGACTCTCCAAGACCAGCAGATAAAGGAACAATCGTTTCCAGGCTGCTTAGGGTGAAGGAGGACACATGGGAGACTGATACACAGACTTGCTACCATTCCTGTTTTCAGCTCCATACTCAACCCTTACCTTCTGAGAGTTATCCTTAAAACTATGCAAAGCAGTACTAGGAGGACGTGGAATTCACGTCTCCTCACAACTAGGGCACCTACCAGGCACCGGTGGGGGACCATGGACACCTAAGGGGACAGGAGGAACCCCCAGAGACTGGCTTGTGGGATCTTGGTTCCCAGGCTGGAGGTCAGACTTGAGCTCCTGTGGTGGGAGCTCTGAGTCCAAACCGCCGGACTAACAGAGAACCTCAGACTCCAGGGAATATCAATCAGAGTGAGGCCTCCAGGAGGTCCTCATCTCAGCACCAAGACCCAGCTCTATCTAACTGCCTGTAAACTCCAGTGCTGGACGTCTCAGGCCAAACAACCGGTAAGACAGGAATATAACACCACCCATCAAAAAATAAATGAAATGACAAGAAAATACATTACAGACGAAGGAGCAAGGTAAAAACCTACAAGACCAAATAAATGAAGGCAAAATAGGCAACCTACCTAAAAAAGAATTCAGAATAATGATAGTAAACATGATGAAAATCTAGGAAACGGAGTGGAGAAAATACAAGAAACATTTAACAAGGATCTAGAAGAACTAAAGAGCAAACAGTGATGAACAACACAATTACTGAAATGAAAAATACTCTAGAAGAAATCAATAACAGAATAACTGAGGCAGAAGAACAGATAAGTGAGCTGGAAGATAAAATAGTGGAAATAACTGCCAGGAAGCAGAATAAAGAAAAAAGAATGAAAAGAATTGAGGACAGTCTCAGAGACCTCTGGGACAACATTAAATGCACCAACATTCAAATTATAGCGGTCCCAGAAGAAGAAGAGAAAAAAAAAAGGTCTGAGAAAATATTTGAAGAGATTACAGTCGAAAACTACCCTAACATGGAAAAGGAAATAGTCAATCAAGTCCAGGAAACACAGAGAGTAGCATACAGGGTAAACCCAAAGAGAAACATGCCGAGACACATATTAATCAAACTATCGAAAAGTAAGTACAAAGAAAAAATATTAAAAGCAGCAAGGGAAAAGCAACAAATCACATACAAGGGAATCCCCATAAGGTTAACAGCAGATTTTTCAGCAGAAACTCTGCAAGGCACAGGAGAGTGGCAGGACATATTTAAAGGGATGAAAGGGAAAAACCAACAACCAAGATTACTCTACCCAGCAAGGATCTCATTCAGATTCGATGGAGAAATTAAAACCTTTACAGTTAAGCAAAAGTTAAGAGAATTCAGCACCAACAAACCAGCTTTACAACAAATGATAAAGGAACTTCTCTAGGCAGGAAACACAAGAGAAGGAAAAGACCTACAAAAACAAATCCAAAACAATTAAGAAACTGATAATCGGAACATACAAATCGATAATTACCTTAAATGTAAATGGATTAAATGCTCCCACCAAAAGACATAGACTGGCTGAATGGATACAAAAACAAGACCCATATATATGCTGTCTACAGGAGATCCACTTCAGACCAAGGGACACATACAGACTGAAAGTGAGGGAATGGAAAAAGATATTCCATGCAACTGGAAACCAAGAGAAAGCTGGAGTAGCAATTCTCATATCAGACAAAATAGACTTTAAAATAAAGACTATTACAAGAGACAAAGAAGGACACTACATAATGATCAAGGGATCAATCTAAGAAGAAGATATAATAATTGTAAATATTTATGCACCCAACATAGGAGCACCTCAATACATAAGGCAAACGCTAACAGCCATAAAAGGGGAAATTGACAGTAACACAATAATAGTAGGGGATTTTGACACCCCACTTTCACCAATGGAGAGATCATCCAAGATGAAAATAAATAAGGAAACACAAGCTTTAAATGATATATTAAACAAGATGGACTTAATTGATATTTATAGGACATTCCATCCAAAAACAACAGAATACACATTTTTCTCAAGTGCTCATGGAACATTCTCCAGGATAGATCATATCTTGGGTCACAAATCAAACCTTGGTAAATTTAAGAAAATTGAAATCGTATCAAGTATCTTTTCCAACCACAATGCTATGAGACTAAATATCAATTACAGGGAAAAATCTGTAAAAAATACAAATTCATGAAGGCTAAACAGTACACTATTTAATAACCAAGAGATCACGGAAGAAATCAAAGAGGAAATCAAAAAATACCTAGAAACAAATGACAATGAAAGCATGACGACCCAAAACCTATGGGTTGCAGCAAAAGCAGTTCTGAGAGGGAAGTTTATAGCAATACAATCCTACCTCAAGAAACAAGAAATATCTCAAATAAGCAACCTAACTTTATACCTATAGCAATTATTAGAGAACAAAGAACCAAAGGACCCCAAAGTTAGCAGAAGGAAAGAAATCATAAAGATCAGATCAGAAATAAATGAAAAAGAGATGAAGGAAACGATAGCAAAGATCAATAAAATAAAAACTGGTTCTTTAAGAAGATAAACAAAATTGATAAACCATTAGCCAGACTCATCAAGTACAAAAGGGAGAAGACTCAAATCAACAGAATTAGAAATGAAAAGGAGAAATAACAACAGACACTGCAGAAACACAAAGGATCATGAGAGATTACTATACGCAACTATATGCCAATATAATGGACAACCTGGAGAAAATGGACACATTCTTAGAAAAGCACAACCTTCTGAGACTGAACCAGGAAGAAATAGAAAATATAAACAGACCAATCACAAGCACTGAAATTGAAACTGTGATTAAAAATCTTCTGACAAGCAAAAGCCCAGGACCAGATGGCTTCACAGGCGAATTCTATCAAACATTTAGAGAAGAGCTAACACTTTCTTTCTCGAACTCTTCCAAAATATAGCAGAGGGAGTAACACTCCCAAACTCATTCTACGAGGCCACCATTAACCTGATAACAGAACCACACAAAGATGTCACACAAAAAGAAAACTACAGGCCCATATCTCTGATGAACATAGATGCAAAAATCCTCAACAAAATACTAGCAAACAGAATCCACCAGCACATTAAAAGGATCATACACCTGATCAAGAGAGGTTTAACCTAGGAATGCAAGGATTCGTCAATAAATGCAAATCAATCAAGGTGATATACCATATTAACAAATTGAAGGATAAAAACCATGTGATAATCTACAGAGATGCAGAAAAAGCTTTTGACAAAATTCAACATCCATTTGTGATAAAAACCCTCCAGATAGTAGGCATAGAGGGAACCTACCTCAACATAATAAAGGCCATATATGACAAACCCACAGACAACATTGTTCTCAGTGGTGAAAAACTGAAACCATTTCCTCTAAGATCAGTAACAGGACAAGGTTGCATACTCTCACCACTACTACTCAACATTGTTTTGGAAGTTTTACCCACAACAGTCAGAGAAGAAAAAGAAATAAAGGAATCCAAATCGGAAAAGAAGAAGTAAAACCGTCACTGTTTGCAGATGACATGATATTATACATAGAGAATCCTAAAGGTGCTACCAAGAAAGTACTAGAGCTAATCAATGAATTTGGTAGAGGAGCAGGATACAAAATTAGTGCACAGAAATCTCTTACATTCCTATACAGTAATGATGAAACATCTGAAAGAGAAATTAAGGACACACTCCCATTTACCATTGCAGCAAAAAGAATAAAATACCCAGGAATAAACCTACCTAAGGAGACAAAAGACCTGTATGAAGAAAACTATAAGACACTGATGAAAGAAATAAAGATGATACAAACAGATGAAGAGATATACCATGTTACTGGATTGGAAAAATCAACATTGTGAAAATGACTCTACTACCCAAAGCAATCTACAGATTCAGTGCAATCCCTATCAAACTATCAATGGCATTTTTTCACAGAACTAGAACAAAAAAATTTCATAATTTATTTGGAAACACAGAAGATGCCAAAGAGCCAAAGCAGTCCTGAGAACGAAAAATGGAGCTGGAAGAATCAGGCTCCCTGAGTTCAGACTATACTAGAAAGCTACACTCATCAGGACAGTATGGTACTGGCACAAAAACAGAAATATAAATCAATGGAACAGGAGAGAAAGCCCAGAGATAAACCCACGCACATATGGTAATCTTATCTTCGATAAAGGAGGCAAGAGTATACAGTGGAGAAAACAGCCTCTTCAATAAGTGGTGCTGGGAAAACTGGACAGCTACATGGAAAAGAATGAAATTAGAACACTTCCTCACACCATACACAAAAAGAAACTCAAAATGGATTAAAGACCTAAAGTAAGGCAAGACAGTATAAAACTCTTAGAGGAAAACATAGGCAGAACACTCTATAACGTAAATCACAGCAAGATCCTTTTTGACCCACATCCTAGAGAAATGGAAATGAAAACAAAATAAACAAATGGGACCTAATGAAACTTCAAAGCTTTTGCACAGCAAAGGAAACCATAAACAAGACCAAAAGACAACCCTCAGAATGGGAGAAAATATTTGCAAATGAAGCAACTGACAAAGGATTAATCTCCAAAATATACAAGCAGCTCATGCAGCTCAATTATCAAAAGAACAAACAACCCAGTCCAAAAAGGGCCGAAGACCTAAATAGACATTTCACCAAGGAAGACATAGAGATGGCCAAGAGGCACATGAAAAGATGCTCAACATCACTAATCATTAGAGAAATCCAAATCAAAACTACAATGAGATCTCACCTCACACCGGTCAGAATGGCCACCATCAAAAAATCTACAAACAATAAATGCTGGAAAGGGTGTGGAGAAAAGGGAACCCTCTTGCACCCTTGGTGGGAATGTAAATTGATACAGCCACTATGGAGAACAATATGGAGGTTCCTTAAAACACTAAAAATAGAACTACCGTATGATGACCCAGCAATCCCACTACCCGGGCATATACCCTGAGAAAACCATAATTCAAAAAGAGTCATGTACCAAAATGTTCACTGCAGCTCTATTTACAATAGCTTGGAGATGGAAACAACCTAAGTGTCCATCATCGGATGAATGGATAAAGAAGATGTGGCACATATATGCAATGGAATATTACTCAGCCATAAGAAAAAATGAAATTGAATTATTTGTAGTGAGGTGGATGGAATGAGAGCCTGTCATACCGAGTGAAGTAAGTCAGAAAGAGAAAAACAAATACCATATGCTAACACATATATATGGAATCTAAAAGTAAAAAAAGCTTCTGAAGAACCCAGGTGCAGGACAGGAATAAAGATGCAGACGTAGAGAATGGACTTGAGGACATGGGGAGGGGGAAGGGTAAACTGAGATGAAGTGAGAGAGTGGCATGGACATATATATACTACCAAATGTAAAATAGATAGCTAGTGGGAAGCAGCCACATAGCACAGGGAGATCAGCTCGGTGCTTTGTGACCACCTAGAGGGGTGGGATAGGGAGACACAAGAGGGAGGAGATATGGGAATATATGTATATGTATAGCCGATTCACTCTGTTATAAAGCAGAAACCAACACACCATTGTAAAGCAGTTATACTTAAAAAAAAAAAAAGAAAGGAAATTGAGTTGTTATTTGTAGTGAGGTGGGTGGACCTAGAGTCTGTCATACAGAGTGAAGTAAGTCAGAAAGAGAAAAACAAATACCGTGTGCTAACACACACACACACACACACACACACACACACACACACACACACACTCATATATATGGAATCTATTTAAAAAATGTTTCCGATGAACCTAGGGGCAGGATAGAAATAAAGACACAGACGTAGAGAATGGACTTGAGGACATGGGGAGGGGGAAGGGTAAACTGGGACTAAGTGAGAGAGTGGCATGGACATATATACACTACCAAATGTAAAGTAGATAGCTAGTGGGAAGCGGCCGCATAGCACGGGGAGATCAGCTCGGTGCTTTGTGACCACCTAGAGGGGTGGGATAGGGAGGGTGGGAGGGAGGCGCAAGAGGGAGGGGGTATGGGGATATACGTATGCATATAGCTGATTCATTTTGTTATACCGCGGAAGCTAACACAACACTGTAAAGTAATTATACTCCAATAGAGATTTTTTAAAAAAAAAAAAAACCTAAACTAAATAAACCAATATGAGTCCTCTGAGAAATAGTGTGCTGGGGCGCTGCCATCTCTGTAGCCCCTGCACCTGGTTCGGGATAGTTAATGAATGGCAGCCAGTGAAAATGTATCATTGCAGAACTGCCATGGGAGGTTTTGGATCCAGCCTTGGACCCAGCCAAATGAGTCCCAGTAGCCAAACGTCTGGAGGACAGCCTAATCATCCTTGTAAACAAGACCATTTCCTTTCCCCCCTGCCCATGGAAAACAGGACCCAACAAACCCCTTGCTGATGCAATATCCCCATCCATGTGCTCAGAGAATAGACCATTGTATTTTCGCCAAGAGCTGGCTATCCAGTGAATAATGTGTTCCTATACATTTACACTCAGTGTGGAGTATCCTAGGACATGTTTATACTCAAGAAAGGTTAGTATTAACATTGTGTCAGGGGATTAATCCATTTTAATCGCAAATGCCAAGAAGAAAACCCCTTCTTTGGCGCCCAGATGTATGACTTTGGTTAAATATTTATAGATCATTTGGAATGTTTACTCTTCATTCTGGAACTAGGTATTTACTTGCATAATTGCATACTCTTCCCCCACCCCCAACCCTATTCAGTGTTCTCCTGATGTTTTCTCTCTATAAGGAGTAGCAGGGAGATGATGGGCACATCTGGCTACTGGAACAGAACTTCTGATGTTGGTGGGAGCTGACCCCGAGCTAGTAGAGTAACCAGGAAAATACTCTAGGTATATTACCAGGATCATGGAATGAGGAGGGGCCTCAGAATCAGGAAACCTGGATTCTAGCCCCCAATCTGCTACCAATTAGGTGTGTGACCTTCGCTGGGCCTCAGTTTCCTCATCTATAAAATAAAAGAGATGAATTTGAATTTTTAAAATTTCTTCCAGCTCTGAATCCTCATGGAAACGTTCTCTAAGCCATTTGGAATCCCTACCCACTCCAGGTGTAATACTCAGGCTCTCTGGAGCAGTGCCCTCCAATCGAACCTTCTGCAATGATGGAAATGTGGTGTCCCATAAGGTAGCCTCTAGCCACATTTAGCTACGGAGCATTTCAAATGTAGCTAATGTGGCTGAGGGACTGAATTTTAAATCTTATTTTATTAATTTAAATGTCATAGCCATCTGTGATTAGGAGCTACCATATAGGGCAGCATAATGCTAGACGATTAACAATGGTATTGCCTCGCTCCTTACAGAAGGCCATTATCTGCGCTAACGACGGTTTCTAATTTGGAGAAGATTAAAGAAGTTGTTGGTAAACACTGCTCAGTTGGAATGCTCTTTCTTTGATGTAGAAGGTGGGATACAATCAAATATCCTCAGATTTCAAAATATACAACTCCTGAGTTCTTATTAATGCCAGTAAAAAGTGTCAAGCCATTGAACTGATTTCCTCTTTTTTTCTGTCTGAAATGTTAATATGCTTTTAGCTGCACTATGGTAAGCTGGGAAAACAGTATCAGTGTAGGGCATTCTAAGACATCACACAAGATTGCACAGAATCAACCTTCATCATTTCACATTAAACATTTTTTATACCAAAAAAAGAGCTTGTTTACTTAATTTGCAAAGTGTTTCTTTGCCATTTAATAGTTGACTGATCTATATTTCATAGCATTGACTGCAGAGAGTTATTCATCTGTCTGAATTAAAAATAGTGGCAGCTCTTCATTATACAACTCGTTGAGTTGAAAATCAGCTATGGCTGTTCCTGGACTTGCCTTTCTTGCTTCCAAATTTACAATGTTTTTCTTGATATAGTAAATAATATATGATTATTAGTTATTACTAAAACTAGTACCAGTAATAACTAAGTAATAATAAGCATTTATTAGTCAAGACTTTCTATCATAGCTCTTATAGTACAAATAGCATTCATGATAAATCTTGCGAATATTTGAAAAAATATTAAACGCCAGTCCATGAACTGGTGAGAATGGAGAGTTCTAAAGAATATGATCCACTTGCCCAAGTGGTGTTATATATGTCAGGGTTGGTAAATCCATGGCATGAAAGCTGTCATTTCCCACCCATTCCTTTGTCTTTGGCTTTCTTTCCCACTGAGCTTGGACCTAGCCTCCGAATTCTTCTCAACACAGTGTTCTAGGCAGCCAGTATCAGACAAGTGAGACAATTAACTGACAACATTTAAGATGAAGCTGATTTTCCCTCTCTGGTTTTTGCCGTGTGGACATGATCGATTTGTAAGAAACAAAAACACAGTAAAATACTATTATATTTCAGCTCTAGAGCTGAAAGGATCCCTAAAGAGCATGCAATCCAATCCCCTTATTTTATACATGAGAAGACTGAGGCTGAAAGAAGTGAGGCGAGTTAAATAAGGTTAGAAAGTCAGTTGGTGGCAAAAATAGGACTAGATCCCAGCCTCCTGACTCAGACAGACTCAGCAAGACAGACACCGTCTCCAGCCTACCACGTGGTAATTGTACTTTGCATGTTTGGTGCAGGAGTATCATTGCTCTTGAGTTTACTGGAAACGATGTCTGCTTTCCTGGACAAATGAGCTGGATAGGCCTATTAAACTGGGCCCATCTATTGGTTTGTGGTGTGGCCACATCCAAACAGATTATCTGGTATATTTTCCCATGAGTCGGATTTACATGGTTTCCAGACATCTGTGTCCAGTGCCAACTGATTGGAAGAAAGAAATAGCAGCCCATTAATTGAAACGACCAACCCTAGCTTAGCAGGACCCACTGGAATGTTTAGTTCTGATTAACAAATACAATCTTTATTTTTATCATTAGCAAATTCCTGGATGTTTGCCTTTGTTAATGTGTTGCTCTTCACCTAATAATTTGCTCCTCTTAATACAGCCTGTGTCCTCAAGAGGGGTTGCTCCTATGCCTTAATAAACTGTTTATTAAGTTTAATAACATTGATATCATTGTCAGGCAGTTTCTAAGGGTTGAGCCCTCACATTTTAAATAGAGAGGAGTGAAACCTGCTATTCTAATCATGCAGTAGCAGGAACCTGGGAGTCTGGGTTATTCCATCTTTATTATTTTTTTTTGATTTATAGTTGATATACAATATTGTGTTAGTTTCAGATGTACAGCAAAGTGGTTCACATATATATATATTCGTATATATACTCATATGTGTGTATACATATATATATATATTCTTTTCCAGATTCTTTTCCATTACAGGTTATTACAAGATATTGAATATAGTTCCCTGTGCTATACAGTAAATCCTTCTTGTTTAGCTATTTTATATATAGTGTTGTGTATCTGTTAATCCCATACTCCTAACTTATGCCTCCTCCCTTCCACCTTTGGAGTTACCCGTCCTTTAGATTGTGTTTACAATCTAAATGATTCTTTAGGTTGGCAATGTTAAATGATTTGCAAAGTGAGAATCACATTTATTATTTTAAGTAGTATAATGACTATAAAGGAACAATCAGGAGAAGGGTATAATTGTGGTTAATGGCATTATCATTTAACTGCCAGGTGCATCTGTTTCTGAACAAACATTCAGTGCCTCTGTTTAGAGGTATGTTTATATCCTAGTTTCCCCTACTGTTGAACATTCCCATTAAGCAGCAAGTTTTATTAGAGTAGTTTACTCTCCTTCCTTTTTTTCCTTTTAACACTTTGGTTGTGTCTCAAAGATCCCCTTCTTGTTTTTCCAATTAGATCCTTATAATCCTTTCAGTAAACTAAATTTCAGTGTGTCTGAAGCTTCTCAGCTCTTCCGAAGGCATGAGCAGGAGAGGCCTGATCCCCCAGTTTCCATAGGAAGACACACCCTTCAGCTAGTGACTTGTAATTTCCTTTACAAGATTGGCTTGGTTCCTGCCATACCTTGGGTCTACGAAGAAGCAGACCAGACACTCAGGGTTTCTTTTTTTTTTTTTTTTGCTTTTAACATCTTTATTGGAGTATAATTGCTTTACAATGGTGTGTTAGTTTCTGCTTTATAACAAAGTGAATCAACTATACATATACCTATATCCCCATATATCCTCCCTCTTGCATCTCCCTCCCACCCTCCCTATCCCGCCCCTCTAGGTGGACACAAAGCACCAAGCTGATCTCCCTGTGCCATGAGGCTGCTTCCCACTAGCCATCTAGTTTGCATTTGGTAGTGTATATATGTCCATGCCACTCTCTCACTTCGTCCCAGCTTACCCTTCCCCCTCCGCATGTCCTCAAGTCCATTCTCTACGTCTGTGTCTTTATGCCTGTCCTGCCCCTAGGTTCTTCAGAACCATTTTTTTTTAGATTCCATATATATGTGTTAGCATACGGTGTTTGTTTTTCTCTTTCTGACTTACTTCACTCTGTATGACAGACGCTAGGTCCATCCACCTCACTACAAATAACTCAATTTCGTTTCTTTTTATGGCTGAGTAATACTCCATTGTATATATGTGCCGCATCTTCTTTATCCACTCATCTGTCGATGGACACTTAGGCTGCTTCCATGTCCTGGCTATTGTAAATAGAGCTGCAATGAACATTTTGGTACATGACTCTTTTTGAATTATGGTTTTCTCAGGGTATATGCCCAGTAGTGGGATTGCTGGGTCGTATGGTAGTTCTATTTTTGTTTTTTAAGGAACCTCCATACTGTTTTCCATAGTGGTTGTATCAATTTACATTCCCACCAAGACTGCAAGAGGGTTCCCTTTTCACCACACCCTTTCCAGCATTTATTGTTTCTAGATTCTTTGATAATGGCCATTCTGACCAGTGTGAGGTGATACCTCATTGTAGTTTTGATTCGGATTTCTCTAATGATTAGTGATGTTGAGCATCTTTTCATGTGCCTCTTGGCCATCTCTATGTCTTCCTTGGTGAAATGTCTATGTAGGTCTTCTGCCCATTTTTGGATTGGGTTGTTTGTTTTTTGATATTGAGTTGCATGAGCTGCTTGTAAATTTTGGAGGTTAATCTTTTGTCACTTGCTTCATTTGCAAATATTTTCTCCCATTCTGAGGGTTGTCTTTTGGTCTTGTTTATGGTTTCCTTTGCTGTGCAAAAGCTTTGAAGTTTCATTAGGTCCCATTTGTTTATTTTTATTTCCATTTCTCTAGGAGGTGGGTCAAAAAGGATCTTGCTGTGATTTATGTCATAAAGTGTTCTGCCTTTGTTTTCCTCTATGAGTTTTATAGAGTCTGGCCTTACATTTAGGTCTTTAATCCATTTTGAGTTTATTTGTGTGTATGGTGTTAGGAATGTGTTCTAATTTCATTCTTTTCCATGTAGCTGTCCAGTTTTCCCAGGACCACTTATTGAAGAGGCTGTCTTTTCTCCATTGTATATTCTTGCCTCCTTTATCAAAAATAAGGTGACCATATGTGCGTGGGTTTATCCCTGGGCTTTTTACCCTGTTCCATTGATCTATATTTCTGTTTTTGTGCCAGTACTATACTGTCTTGATTACTGTAGCTTTGTAGTATAGTCTGAACTCAGGGAGCCTGATTCCTCCAGCTCTGTTTTTCTTTCTCAAGATTGCTTTGGCTATTTCAGGTCTTTTGTGTTTCCATACAAATTGTGAAATTTTTTGTTCTAGTTCTGTGAAAAATGCCAGTGGTAGTTTGATAGGGATTGCATTGAATCTGTAGATTGCTTTGGGTAGTAGAGTCATTTTCACAATGTTGATTCTTCCAATCCAAGAACATGGTATATCTCTCCATCTGTCTGTATCATCTTTAATTTCTTTCATCAGTGTCTTATAGTTTTCTGCATACAGGTCTTTTGTCTCCTTAGGTAGGTTTATTCCTGGGTATTTTATTCTTTTGGTTGCAGTGGTAAATGGAAGTGTTTCCTTAATTTCTCTTTCAGATTTTTCATCATTCGTGTATAGGAAAGCAAGAGATTTCTGTGCATTAATTTTTATCCTGCTACTTTACCAAATTCATTGATTAGCTCTAGTAGTTTTCTGGTAGCATCTTTAGGATTCTCTATGTATAATATCATGTCATCTGCAAACAGTGACAGTTTTACTTTTTCCGATTTGGATTCCTTTTATTTCTTTTTCGTCTCTGACTGCTGTGTCTAAAACTTCCAAAACTCTTGAATAATAGTGGTAAGAGTGGGCAACCTTTTCTTGTTCCTGATCTTAGTGGAAATGGTTTCAGTTTTTCACCATGCAAACGATGTTGCCTGTGGGTTTTTGTTGCAATGGTAAATGGGACATTCAAGTTTCTTGACAGAGAAGAGGATGTGAGTGTCTTCCCTTACAGGGTAAAAGTAGAAAAGGGAAAGTTGTAAATATTTGTGTTTTTTTCATATTATCTCAGCTCCTCTTTCAGTGAGACCCCATAACTCATCTCTAATGAGCTCTATTCCAACTGTATCACAGACTATGCCCTCTGAAATGTTGGCTTCTAAAATGTTACTTCTCCTGGCGCTATTTAGCCTCAAAGAGGCCCCTCCCACAGAGTATATGTAGTTTACGTGTACACTCTTAATAAAGGAAAGTCTGACTGCCAACATTAGCTCCTTCAACTTCTGCCACATCATTCTTCTTTCTCATATTGCTGTCACCACCAGCCTCATTTTCACATGAAATCAGATACCTTCCTATCAATAATGAAGGAAGGTATCTCATCCCACACTAGGATCCACCCATTCTATTCAGATCATCGACTCCTTCCACACTATTAAGCTCAAGGCCTTGTATCAGAGCTTTTCCTGTGGAATTCACATAGAGACCAAAACCAGTATAATGGTGAGCTTTCCAATTGCTAATTTGTAAGTGTCTGACGTTTTTCTCTGTGAGGGAATTTGAATGAATTTGAATTTGCAGGTCCTCTGTTGTAAAGGTCTAGGGTTAAGGAATCTCTACTTCTACTCCCTTTTACCTCCTTAGAATGTGTGTTACCCTTATCCTCAAACCATGCAACCCTGGGATACTTGCAGAGTCCATATCTTTGCCCATATAGCAAATCATGGTTGGGGAAGAATCCTTTATTAGCTTGGGACCTCTATAAAGCAGACTCTAATATGGCATTAGATATGCATGAGGTTTATTGAGCTGAGTTCCCATGAGGAAAAATGGGAAGGGAGCCAAAGGAAGTAGGGGCTGTTAGATCATAGTGCGGGGCCAACCCCTGTGAAAGAGAGAGGGAAGGAAAGAGGATTGGACAAGTAGAATCTCAGATTGCAGGACAGTTTTGAGAATGTTTCAGCCAAGCCAGTAAAGAGTCCTCAAGCCAAAGTCGCCCATGAGAGAGGAGTCCTCTGTCTCACGGAAGGGGCCCACATTAGTATTCTTGCCATGCTCGGCCATTGGCTAGGAACTGCCTACTGGAAGCATGACCTCGGCTCAAATGCAGCGATGGATTCAGAAGGTCAGCAGCTAGGGCCATCTGTCAGTTATGCTCCCCAAAGCAAGAGAACTGTGTGGCACATTTTCAGGGCTTCCACAAAACCTAATAATCACTGGGCTTGGTTCATTGGAAAATCTTCATCTCCAGCTGCTACTCTGACCTAAGCACTGTGAGTAAACATTATTTCACCCGTGTCAGTGGCTCACAGCAGGTTGTTTGAATCAGCCATCTCTTTCCTAAAGATCTGGTCAGATCCCCTGCACCATCACTAAAATCTATTAATCAATTTTTCTGGTCACATGAGCAAAAATCGAAAGCATCAGCTTCTTCTTCCCTGGGTCCATCTCTGTCTTTTCCAGTGCTCAAGAGATAGCCATCCTCGTTGTCCTTTGTGACCCCAAGCTACTCTGCTTTCTTCTACTTCTCCTTTGTTTCCATAATCTGGCTCCTTCCCTTCTGCTATCAGACATGTCCTGGTTTCTCCACTCTTGCATAAACCTTCACTCTACCTCAATTTGAAATCCAAATTACTTTCCCATCTTTCCACACTTGCTGCCATTGGTTCAGGACAGTGCGTTACAGTGTAATACATGTTCCAATGTGAGTGTGTGTCAGAGGTCACCTGCAGGGCTTGTTGAAACACAAATTATTGGACCTCCCCTCCCAGAGGTTCTGATTCAGTCTGTTTGGGGTGAGGATCTGATCATTTGCGCTTCTAACGAGCTCCCAAGTGATGTGGATGCTGCTGGTCCAGGAGCCACACTTTGAGAAGCACTGGTATAGCAGTTAAGAGTGTGGCTTCTGGATCCAATCTGCCTGAGTTCAAATCCTGGCTCTGACTCTTAAGTTGTGTAACATTAGGCAAGTTCTTAGTCCCTCAGTTTCCTCATTTGTAAAATAGAGGTAATAATGCCTACCTCATACAGTTGTTGTGGAGATTACATGATTTAATATATATAGTTCTTAGTACACTGGCACATGCCTGGCACATAATAAATGCTGTAACTTGTTAGGTATTATTGTTCAATTGACCCAAAATGCTAGAGCCAGTAAGAATAATCTAGGCCATCCCTCACCAAATCCAAGTCCAAATTTGCATAATACCTTTATTCTTGCTGTATGTAGTACTCATTATTTTACTAAATGCTTTTCTTTAGGTTGGCTCATGGTTTTACCTGGCTAAATTTATTTTAAAATAAAATAGGAATGGAAGACCAGTGTTTTCCAAATTTAAGATAGAATATATACAAAACTATTAAAATAAAATAAATTTATCTGTGTACCACCTCAAACCACTTATTGTTTGGGTATCCCTCTTTGAAAGGGGATTGATGTCACTCATAAGCCTTCTTTTCAAATAAGGAAACTGAAATCCAAAGGAAAGTAGGTACTCACTTATGATCACAGAAAGTTAATGGTAGAGCTGAGACCAAGTCTCCTAAATCCCTGACAAGGACACTGTCTTTACTACCTCTTGGAAGAAATGCCCCACTACCCCTTCCTCCTGCCTTAGGATGACATTATAGCAGCTGTCTCTCTAATACTGAAGACACCTAATTTCTAGCAAGGTTTTGTCATTTAACCTGATTTTATAGGTCTGTAACAACATCTGGTTTTTATATCATAGGGGTTTTGGCCATGGTTGATTATAGTCCTAAGAGCTTAGAGTTGGAAGAGAAGCCGAACATGCTGGCTGCCAGATAATTAGGAGGAAGTGTGAAAAATGAACATGGGCAAGAAAAACAGTCAGAGGTTTTTAACAGGGTGAGGTTGGCAGACCAGTGACAGGAGTGAACTGAAAAGCAGATTCAGGGTACATACACAACTTGGATCTCAACAACGTTAGAGGAAAGAGGAAACAAGAGCAGGGAAGAGGAAAGAGGCTCCGAATGCTGTGTTGTTTGGTAGGCCATATGCAAGCATGGGAGAAGTCTATTTAGCTGATGAGTCTCTTTATAGAACCATCAGTCCTTTCTCAAGTTCTTTCAACGCCCAAGGGCATCCTGGCCCTCACTTTGAGAAATGCTGCTTTACATTTTAGTGTGGAGCACTAACACAGACTCTTCTAGATAGCATAGACCCTCACCTTAGTCCAATTCAAATAGCAGTCCATCAGAGCAGAGCTTTGCATACAGCTCCCTTCAGGAAGTAAGTCCCCTCAATTCTGAGGTGCCCTTCCAGTTTTCTTCTTCCCTGTGAGACTCAGAGTGGCTTGAGCAATTAGCAGAACCAACAATGGGGGTTCTTTGTAAGTGTGCTCTCAAGAGGGATAGAGCCTTCTTAAGCCATCCAACTTTTGGAAAGCTTCCCTGGCAGATCTAGGGAAGGGTTTATACAAAACGTGGCCAGGGTTTGCTTTTTCCCTGAGGCACCATTTTCCACTGTTGCTTTTTTTATAACTGGAGTTAAGAAGTTCAGGATTATACAAAAGAGGCTGAATAGCCAAAGCAATCTTGAAAAAGAAAAATGGAGCTGGAGGAATCAGGCTCCCTGACTTCAGACTATACTACAAAGCTGCAGTCATCAAGAAAGTATGGTACTGGCACAAAAACAGAAATATAGATCAATGGAACAGGATAGAAAGCCCACGCACATATGGTCACCTTATTTTTGATAAAGGAGGCAAGAATATACAATGGAGAAAAGACAGCCTCTTCAATAAGTGGTGCTGGGGAAACTGGACAGCTACATGTAAAAGAATGAAATTAGAACACTCCCTAACACCATACACACAAATAAACTCAAAATGGATTAAAGACCTAAATGTAAGGCCAGACACTATAAAACTCTTAGAGGAGAACATTCTATGACATAAATCACAGCAAGATCCTTTTTGACCCACCTCCTAGAGTAATGGAAATAAAAACAAAAATAAACAAATGGGACCTAATGAAACTTCAAAGCTTTTGCACAACAAAGGAAACCATAGGGCTTCCCTGGTGGTGCAGTGTTTGAGAGTCCGCCTGCCGATGCAGGGGACACGGGTTCATGCCCCGGTCCGGGAAGATCCCACATGCCACAGAGCGGCTGGGCCCGTGAGCCATGGCCGCTGAGCCTGCGCATCCGGAGCCTGTGCTCCTCAATGAGAGAGGCCACAACAGTGAGAGGCCCACGTACCACAAAAAAAAAAAAAAAAAAAAAAAAGGAAACCATAAACATGATGAAAAGACAACCCTCAGAATGGGAGAAAATATTTGCAAATGAAGCAACTGACAAAGGATTAATCTCCAAAATATACAAGCAGTTCACGCAGCTCAATATCTAAAAAACAAACAACCCAATCCAAAAATGGGCAGAAAACCTAAACAGACATTTCTCCAAAGAAGATATACAGATTGCCAACAAACACATGAAAGGATGCTCAACATCACTAATCATTAGAGAAATGCAAATCAAAACTACAATGAGGTATCACCTCACACTGGTCAGAATGGCCATCATCAAAAAATCTAGAAACAGTGAGTGCTGGAGAGGGTGTGGAGAAAAGGGAACTCTCCTGTACTGTTGGTGATAATGTAAATGATACAGCCACTATGGAGAACAGTATGGAGGTTCCTTAAAAAACTAAAAATAGAACTACCATATGACCCAGCAATCCCACTACTGGGCCTATACCCAGAGAAAACCATAATTCAAAAAGAGACAGGTACCCCAGTGTTCATTGCAGCTCTATTTACAATAGCCAGGACATGGAAGCAACCTAAGTGTCCATCAACAGATGAATGGATAAAGAAGATGTGGCACATATATACAATGGAATATTACTCAGCCATAAAAAGGAGTGAAATTGAGTTATTTGTAGTGAGGTGAATGGACCTAGCGCCTGTCATACAGAGTGAAGTAAGTCAGAAAGAGAAAAACAAATACTGTATGCTAACTCATATACATGGAATCTGAAAAAATGGTACAGATGAACCTAGTGGCAGGGCAGGAATAATGACACAGACGTAGAGAACGGACTTGAGGACATGGTGGGAGGGGAGGGGAAGCTGGGACAAGGTGAGAGAGTAGCATTGACATATATACACTACCAAGAAGGAGGGGATATGGGGATATATGTATAGATATAGCTGATTTACTTTGTTGTACAGCAGAAACTATATATAACAATTATACTCCAATATAAATGGGAAAAAAAACCTTATCTCACTGGAAAAAAAAAGTTCAGGATTTGCGCAGATAAGGTAAAGTAAACAAAATGTTTTACCCCACTGGTGGTTTCTCCAAGCTTAACTTCCCCTCTCCCCACGTACTCCTTCCATCCTAGTTCCTTGATCCTGGCATATACACACCTCTGACCCCTCTTCTATTCTGCACAGTTCCCCAAGATAAGCAAAACTAACAGAGGTAGCTATATGCAGAGTGCCCATGAGTGTTACCACATCTATTGATACAAGATTTAGAGAAGTGTGTGAGCTGTATAAAATGGACATTCTGGCCTCAAATCATTGTGCGTTTAACATGTATAGTTGATTGATTTCACCTTTTTTTCTTCCCAGACAGGAATTAATTATTCCCCTTGCATGTTAGCAAACCAGCATGTCATGTTCTTTGGGACTCGGAGTGTGTTAATTCAAACCAAATTACAAAAGTCCCCTGATGTCAACTATAACTGTCTAGGAGTACTTTCGTTGCAACCCTATTCCAGGCATCTTAGGGAAGAATATTATAGAGTAAAAATCATTCCCTTTAAATTAGGTGTACCCATAGGATTACACATATCCCACTGAAATGTTCGGTAAAATCTTGTTAGGCCAGAACCTTTGCTATCTGGGATATCTGTGGTACTCCTCTTTTAGGAGGACTCACATATGAGAGGGAAATGACCCGAGAGGTCAGGGATATAGCCCAGAAAAAAAAAAAAAAAAAAAAAAAGAGCCTTCATGTAGCATCCTGGGACCCCTTCCCATTTAGTCCATGTCCTGCAGCTCTAACAAATACAGACTCAGACAATGGGAAATGATCTACTGGAGAATAACTCAGAAGCCACTGAGCTCTCAAATAGCAAAGAAAGATTTTCTGTCATCTCCACGTGACTCTACCTTATGAGACAGGAAGTTTGCCTCTGACAATTTAGAGAGATTTGCATCAATAAGGGTTTTTCCATGAGGCCTCAATGAACCATACAATTCTGTAAATTTGCACAGTCCATACTCCAAGAGTCCCCATTACCTAAAAGATTTGCTGTAAACTCTAATAAATACCATAATAAATTAATGAGTCTTCTAAAAGATAGGGCCCACAGGAACCCACAGATCCTAGGATATAATTCCCAAGGGCTGAGGAAGTTGCTTGTGAATCAGACAGGACCTTCTGCAGCTTGGGGAAGAAGTGGGGGTTCTAGTTCTGCCCCAGCCTGGCCTGGGCTCCACGGGAATATATGCATTCTCTATTTTTACTTGGTTTCTGGGCTTGTATGTGCAAATCATTCAGTGGTCTCAGTACCTATGACAGGATCCAGGATTCTCATTTCAACAAATATTTCATGGCCATGTGGCTAGGTTCTAGAGAAACAAAGATGAACAAGACAGAGACCCCACCCTCAAGCACCTCACTACCTGGTGACAGAAGGAGACCAAGAGATTAACAATCACAATTTACAGAGGTAAATGTTATTATCGAGGTATAAACACAATGCAAAGTGAGCATTTTTTGTTATTTGACAGATAGTAGAAATAGCTATAAGGATGATTATTTCCTTTGCTGATGTGACCACTTTGTTTTTATGGGTTAAGATCAGATTTATCTGAACTAGGAAAAAAAAAGAAAAAACATAATTAGTTCATCACTGTACGTTATAGGGATATATGTTGACCGGCATATAACTTCTTGCAAAAATATTTTCACATGAGAATTCACATTTGGGCCTTTATTTACTATATAACATAACTTTTGTATATCTAGCTCCCTTCTATAATATCCGCTACACGAGGGCAGGGATTTTTGCCTGTTTCGTTCACTGTTGTAGCTGCAGCGCCTAGAACTGAGCCAGTGAATGTGTAATAAATATTTGTTGAACAGATGAATAAATTAAATATAGATGATTAAAAATTATGAGAAGTGCCTTGAAAGAATATTAACGTGTGTGATTAGAGATTATAACAAGGGGATCTGCTGTAGATCAGGGCATCTCGATGGGTCTCTCTGAGCCAGAGACATTTGAGCAGAGACATGGGCGTTACCCTTTAGACAACAAACAGCTCCCATTTGGCATACAAAAACTCCTGGAAATCTGCAGGTGTCTGGTTTTTAAGTGACTCCCATTTGCAGGATACTCAGTTGACATGTTAAGAAATGGGTTCGAAGTGGCAATTTGTAAGCGGGGGTTCTTGTTGATTATCTCAGTCTCCCAGTTCTACCTAAATCATTGGGTTTAAAGCCAAGGCAACGGAGTTCAGACCCATGTTTCCCTCCTGCTTCAGTCCCCATGTGGGATTCTGCATAGACTTAGCTCCGTGCATTCAGTCTCTTGAAACTCCTCTGTGACCTCTCTGGAGCTGGTACCACCACTCAGGATGCTCTTCTTCGTTGGCAAGAGACAGGTCTGCCATCTGGAGTCAGAAAAACAGCCTGCCAACCACTGAACAGTTCAGCCTGGGCCCTGGACAATGAGCATCGGGCAATAGCCAATTCCTTGTCTGCAATTTGCTGATTATCACACCCCAGGGTGTGGGATTGTACAGCCAGGACCGCTTTGCTCTGCCTCTCATCAAGGCAGAATGAACACAGATCCTGACAGGTCAGATCTTCCCCCAGACCTCAGAGGTTGCTGTACAAAGGACCAGGCTTAATCTCTGGCCAAGTGTATAATTCATTTATCTGCACGGTCATGAATTCTGGGCTCTCAGGGCAGGAAGCGTGGGGCATTGTGACTGGTTCTACAGGCCCAGGGAGTCACTTAAGCCCTGATTGTATTGTGGAGGGAGGGATTTCGGAGACAAAGGCCTCTGTCCTCCAGAGATTGAGCAGACTGGAAGGGGAGCCTATGCGCACAAACAAATGGCGCTGTAGGGAGAGGTTGACAGCCTTGTCATCAATGCCCATGAACTTCTCTAGATCATGTAAGTGATGACAAGGGGGCTGGAATTAATTATTTCATAGACTTTAGCCGAGAGGAATTGAGATAGGTAAAGAGTTCATCTCAGGATGTTTGCCCACTGCACATCCGCCACTTTGCAGTGGAGAGAAGTTTTAAACACCAAGGGCTACTTCTTTCACTTGTCCCCTTCTCAGGGAGTTGTTGGGGGTCTTAATGGTCTTAATTTTCGCCTCCAGCTGTCAGAGCTCCTTTACCACCACCCAAAAGACTTGAAATAGAAGGCAGTGCTGTATAGAGAGCAGATACTTTAAAGCTAATTGGAAATTGTTTGGAAATTTACAGTTTCCTGGCTTGGCCAGCTGGCGCTCTCTCTCTGATCCTCTGGACTTCCTGCTGAAGAGAGATGGGAAGGGGATGCCATTCTGTGTTCCTGGAGTTTCATTTGCATGGTTCCACAGCCTGAGGGAAGTTGACCCGCTGCAATAAATGTAGCCTCAAATTTAGAGTTATTTGGATTTTCAAGCGTTTCCAGCTCCATATCTTTCATGTCACTGCAGCCTACATTGAACTGTGCAATGGAGGGCGTTTTAATCATGAATTGTATGTTATATATACACTGCAGGCTCTAGAAAGGGAGGAGGCGGAGTGTCATGGAAGGCAGAAAGCACTGCAGAGGAAGGCAAAGCACAGAGCTCTAGTGCCTACTCTGACCTTGTATACTTCACCTCTTTGTATGGTGAAATATCTGGATGCGTCATGTTTTACTTTTCTCCCTATTCATTTTTGGGATGTGATGTGAAGGACATGATGAAATGCCAGGCCCAGATCTCCCTAACCAATCCTGTTAGTATCTACACTGACAATCATTCCTCACTCCATTGAAGGGTCTCTGAGTGCAATCATTATCTGGAATGCGATCAGGCATCAAATACATTATCAGTCATTAATACTTTTCCCCTCAGATGCATTTATCAAATTAGTCTCAAGAGAAAATTGGGACCCCTGGGGAAACGGGCTGAAAGTATAAAGCTCTCTATGGTGACTGGAGAGGATTTTGTTCGCTTAGTCTTTTTACCCTTTGACACCTAATAATAGGTGCATAGATAGTTGCATAGATAATCAGATAGTTCCTAGATAATCAGCAAGCACTAAAGATTCCCTGCTTCATAGGAGTTCACTTATCTGCCAGCCAACAGCCTTATCACCGGTAAAACCATCGGAGGACTCTATTATCCCAGTGCATCCCAAGCAGTTTGTTGCTTTTTTCAGCAAATCTTTGTTAAGCGCTAATTCTAGCACTGTGCTAGGTCCTGTAGAGGATGTGGAAAATATTTCCATAGTCTTCCTTTAATGAGCTTGTTTTCTGGTTACTGGAGATAAGTCGACAAACTCTGCAATGTATACCTTTAAGGACCACGTGCTAAGTGACATAATTAGTGCTCCAGCTAGAGTTTTGCAGTGATGTAGCAGATGGATTAGTCATGATAGGGTTCTTGATGGAGATGAGACTTTTCCTGGGGCCTTGAAAAATGCATATAATTTTAATATGAAGAGAAGAAGGAAGAGGGCCACTTGTGCAAAGAGAATTACACGAACCAAGGTCCAGAGGTGGGAATGAGCCTATAAATGTATGTGGAGGGGTTATGTAAAAGACATAAGGGTAGGAAAAAAAAGCTTCAGACCAGAGTAAAGAGCAGAAGAATCTTGATTTGATCCTTTACAGCAGTATCTTCAAAACCTTTTTGATCATACACTCCTGTCAGAAAAATACATTAGCATACCCCCAACGTACGTATATTTATTTGTAAAGTGTGTACTTATACTAATGCACTAGTACATTATAAAGCATAAGCAAAAATTATAAAGGATGATGTAATAAAATTTTAAAAGTTCTAATATTTCCTTCTCATACCCCCCAAAATCATCTTGTGTTCCCCCTGGGGTGCCTGTGCCCCCGCTCTGGATACCACTGCCTTAGAGCATCAGTTAAACATTTTGGGACCACAGAGCCCTTTAAAAATCTGATGAAAGCTACATGTCCTCTTCTCTCCCCAGAAATCCATGCACAGATGCTTAAGTTTTTTGTACAATTTCAAAAAGGGTGGAACAGGGGATGAACCCTCTGAAGCCCATTCTTAGACCCCAGTTTAAGAACCCCTTCCCTGGGTGGAGAAAGGCACTGAAGACTTCTGAGTAGTATAACAGCCTATAGACTTTAATCTTTTCATTGAATTTGGTCATCGTGCATAAGATGAATTGGCTGTGGCCAGGGTGGTGTGGGGAAGGACAGGTGGTAGAAGCAGGGAGACAAATTAATAGGCTATTTCAAAACCTCAGACCTGAAGTACAAATGTAATGACGATGGAAAAGAGAACAGATGCAAATAACATTTCAAAGGAAGCGTGAGCGGGTCTCAGTGATCAGTAGCAGATGAAGGGGAGGGAGGGGAATCAGTGGCAACTCTGAGGCCTCAAGTTTGGGGTAGTGGAGGAAGGGCAATGATTCTTGGAAACTGTAAACTGGTTCAGATGACAGCCCAGCATCCCAATAGAAATCATCTGAGGACAGTGAGAAATGGGGGATGAAGCTTGGGAAAACAATCAGACAGGAGTCACAGATTGGGGAGTTGAAAGAATGGGAGTAGAGCAGCTATGAGAACAGACAGAATAACAATGGTAAACATTTATGTACCAGGCACTGTTCTAAGCACTTTACATACATCGATTCAGTTAATCCTTATGACAACCTCTGTGAGGCAAGTGCTCTTACAATCATCATTCCATTTTATAAGTGGGAAACTGAAATAAAGCAGCTTGCCTCAAAGTCACAGAGCTAGGAAGTATCAGTAAGGTTTCCAACCCAAGCGGTCTCCAGAATCTCTACCTCGGAGCACTATTCCGTGTGGCGTCTCAAGAGTGAGGGGTGGAGAGTGAGTGATGGGAAAGTTCACAGGGGAGAGGAGAAGAGGAAAGGACTAGCACCTATGGAGCACCCCAACGGATCAGGCATTGTGCCAGCGCTCTAATAATAATAAAGGCAGTAGCAGGGGCGTAGTTAAAACCACCAAGCGCTTTCCGGGGCATCGTGAATATACGTCATTTTAAGATCAGTCAGCACCCAAATGGCATTTCTAGTTGGAAAGAATTCCCCATTGCATGAGTCTTGTTGTAGGACAGGGCTTCACCCCTTACTGTGGAAGCTGAAGGAGACCAGATACTTTCTTTCCCCGTTCCTGGGTAGCTAGGGGGTGGGCACAGGACCTATGCCAGGCCAATAGGGCACTTTCCCTGCAACTTTCAATCTGGAGCAACTGAAGCTAAGATGACAAGACAGAATTCAACTACAATGGTAGTCCATGGCTGTGGTTATGGTACCTCGACCAGACTGTTCCTGCTACTGAGGTTCCAAAGTCTTCTCCACCCTTCCATCTATTCTGGAAGTCTCCATATCACAGATTGTCAGACTACAAATCTGGCCCATTACCTTTTATTCCAAATAAAGTTTTATTAGCACACAGCCACGCCCATGCATTTATACAATACGTATTGTCTTTGGCTGTTTGGGGCCTACAGTGGCAGAGTTGAATCTTTGCAACATACGGAAAGTTGAATAGTTGCAACACCATACATACAGCCCACAAGCCTAAAATATTTACTACCTGGCCCTTTCCAGAAAGTTTGCCCTCTCCTGCTCTACATCCTTCCAGTACATCCCTTTTTTGCTTAATATATGCAGACTTGATTTCTGTTGCTTACAGCCAAGAACTTTAACTGATACAAATGTATTATCTCATCTAATCCTCACAACAACCCAGACAAGTAGGTGCTATCATTAACCTCAATTTGAAGAGAAGAAAACTAAGACACAAGGAGGTTATCTGCTCGGGATCACACAGATAATAAGTGCAAGGAAGTGACACAGCTGAAATTCCAGCCCAGTTCTATCTGACTCTATCATACATGAAAGAAATGAAGAAAATGGAGATGGAGCAGTTAGCAGTCCCAGACCTGTTTTGAGATAGCAAATGAAGGAAAATTATTTCCCCATGTTGTGTGGAAGCACCAAAGTGATCAGCACCATGGAAACAGAGAGGAGAAAGGAATAGAGATAGTAGCAGCTTGGGTTTGACATGTTTATCTCCCTCTGGCTGCTTCTATGCAGTCTATTAAAATGTTGGTTTGAGCCTCTGTCAAAAGGTTACACCGACCTCTCAATTCTTACGTTCTGTGCCAGCCTTTTACTTGCTGAGAAACCTAGAATACATTTGAGTTGCAGCCCAGACGTACGCTAGACTGTGGAGTTTGAATTCTCTCTTCAGGTCACTTGGACCTATGCTGGATCCAGGTGACAGGAGCTGAAGTACCATATTGTTTCCTCTGCTAAAATCTGTGCCTTTTGAGGACAGAGTGTGTTGGGCTGCACCCCACAGGCCTGTAAGCCTTGTAGTTGCCCAGCCTCGAGGCCAAAGAAAGAGCCCAGAGACAGCAACAGGGACGTCAATGGTTTATTGGGTAGGGGACATTACACGTCCTCAATAAAAGGGCCTGGAGTGACACCCCCCACTGTAGACGGCAGGCAAGACATGGCAGTCATCCTCACTCCTGGAGGAGAAGGCAGCTACCATTAATAGGGGGAACTATGTCAGGTTGGCTCATCAGTTACCAGGGAAACCAGCAGCTTGGGCACAGCCTCAGGTTAATGACCATCACGAGGGCTGATGTTTCTCTTTAATAAAATAGCAGGTGGAGCCATTCGAGCCTAAGGATTCGAACAATCAGTAGCTAGGGCATGGGGCAAGCAGGTTCCTGTGAGTAGGGTGTAGGTGAGGCAGGAACTGGTGGAGCAGGGGATGTACAAAGAGCAAGAGAACAGCCATCTTGAGTGGCCTGACTGTACAGGGTGCAGGGCTTGCTCGTTAGTACCACCTACATATTGAAATATGTAGTCGGTGCCGTCTTTTGAAGTGGCTCATGTGGAGATGACCACAAAAACTAATTTCACAGGCAACCCTCTGTGCTCTCTGTGTGACTAGGGCAGATGGTCACTTTCACCCTGAGCTCAGCGGTCTGGAGCTTTTGCTTTGCTAAATGCAGACGACAATGGCCAATAAGCCACAGCTTTTCAGGGGTGGGTGGGAGAAGGTTCAGGCACATACAGCTTTTCAGTCTTACCCACGGGGCCTGGAGTTCCTTCCATGGGACTCTTGTGAATCCTTACAGTAACACGGTGTTCCCTCTGCTCAGTATACCATTTAATTAAGCTAATTAATGACAAGTAAACATCTCACAGCAGCGAGCCTTCTGTTGGAAGAGTCTGAAGGTAGCAAGGAGCAACATGCAGACTGGTGAAGGAGGCTTCTTGGACCAAGGCTTTTGGAGTGTTATCGGACTGACCTGTTTGTGTATGCACGTGGGGACTGACGGACACACACACACACACACACACACACACACACACACACACACCTTTCTGTTAAAAGAATCTTCTTTTAAGCTCGTTGGGAGAATTTGTGAGTTTCATTATTGTCACATGTACTGATGGAGTGATTTGACCCTCAGCAAACTTCTGTCTCTGATAATTTAAAGAAGAAAACCCTACTTCTGCCAAGTAGGTTGGGAGAAAATTTGTGAGCGTCCTGTATTTTGTAGCACGTGATGGGCCCCCAGGAACGCCTTTTTTTTTTTTAACCATCTGCTAATGGGCCAAGGGGACACCCGAAATGGTGTCTAAAGACAGACGTCTTTTTGCTGTGGGTCAAAACCCAGCTCCATGGCTGTCCGAGCTGGCTCTTTTTTGGATGAGTGCCTAGAGCTAACTAGCAAAAGAGTGAACCCAGGGAAGCCGTTAGGAACTTTCATTATTATTTCTTGATGATCTGTATGTGGAAAAGGAGTGTTGGTCAGGACAGTTGTCGAACCAGCCTTCAGCACACTCATTCGCAAGGTCTAATCACCAAGCTCTGATCATATTCACCTAGTACTGAATCCTTTTTCAAAGCACTTTCCCATTGAAGATTCTCGTTAAACCCTCGCAACAATCCAGTGCAAGTTCCACGATTAGGGGCTACCCTGTAGATCAGTAGGTCGACAGCTATGCCATTCGGCAGGTCAGGTGCTCAGGTGTGTGTTTCCAGGTGCCCTGGGCCTGGGACTTGGGGAATTGTGGCATTACTGGGCAGCTCAAAGAGAAGCAGAGCCTAAGCAAACTGAACTCACAGTTGCATGTTTTTATGATCGGTGACCAACGATCCAACGATGACCAACAGGAGACTTTGATTCTCTCAACCCTTCGATTTTGCTGTAAAATTCTTTCAAATTAAATCTTCTCTGATCAAACTCAATGTTGATTCTAAGCACTATAACTCTGAGAATGTTGCTTAAAAGTGAACACTGAGTAACACATTGTGGCAATGGAGCCCTGTTTGGTGTAATCAGAGAAGAGCGTTTGATAGCTCACTTCTCATTCTCCCATGAAGGAAGCAAAAAACATTGATGAACACATCTGAAGAGCCCAGTTTTCACAGGGCTTCCTGTATGCCCACTCAGACAAGGGGATCATATGTCTTAGTTAAGTCCACAAATGGAAAATACAGATCATAACATTGCCGTTCTTCTGAAGAGAACTAAAAGAGAAAATATGTCAGCTGTCATTTCATTAAATGTCACATAAGCTGCCCCAACTTTGGGGGAGGACATTCATGTGTTTGATGGATAGGACTAAGTTGTTTGAGCAGGAAGGAAGCTCGTGTCTATCCTGCGATGAAGCGGTGATATAGGGTGATGTTTCTCCAAACACATGCGGTAGCTTTTGTGTTCACGCAGGTGCAAGGGTGATGCAACTTCGACGCTGCATTCACTTCAACTACTATGTAAAGCAGAGGCTCCCAGCTTTGGGTGCACATTAGAATCACGTGGGGAGCTTTTTCAACTCCCAGTGGCCATGCCATACCCTGTCTTAGCTTGGGCTATCATAACAAAATATCACTGCTGTGGCTTCAACAACAGAAATTTGATTACAGTTCTGGAGGCTGGAAGTCCAAGATCGGGGAGCCAGCATGGTTGGGTTTTGGTGAGAGCTCTCATCCTGGCTTGCAGATGGCCACCTTCTCACCGTGTCCTCACATGGTGGAGAGAGAACTCTGGTGTCTCCTCTTCTTATAAGGGCGCCAGGTCTTTCTGATCAGGGCTCCACCCTTATGACCTCGTTTAACTTTAATCACCTCCTTAAGCCTGTTTCTCCAGTATAATTATGGGGGGTGGGTGTGTAGGCTTCATTATGAATTTTAGGAGAATGCAGTTCAGCCCACTGGATACCCTAAACCAATTAATTAGATCAGACTCTCTGAGAATGAGACCCAGACATCAGTAGTTCTTAAAGCCCTCCAGGTGATTCCAATATGCAGCCAAGCTGAGAACTAATTTATAGCAGCCCACAACCAGCAGCATCAATATCACCTGGGAGCTTGTTAGAAAAGCAGCATCTTGGGTCTTACCCCTGACCTCCGGAACCAGAACCTGAATTTTAACAGGATGCCCAGGTAATCCGTATGCACAGTACATTTTGAGAAGCGCTGATCGAGAACATCTAACACGTTTGTACTCTAGAGCATCTTCCTCCTTCCTTATGCGGTCAAATATTTGCAACAATAGCTATGTGAGCCCTTCACAAACTATAGGATTATCTCCGATACCAGATGCTTGGCTGGGCAGTCTTCAGACAATTGCTGGATGGTACAGAGTACGAGGTGGTCTGCTGGGGTCTGATCACTCACTCAGGTGCCATGCGCGTTGCTGGGTAACTGCCAACAATGTGAGTGAAGTGACCAGTTTGAGGTTCTCTTCTGAAAACGGGAGTGCAGTCCCCTCTTTCTTCCTGGTGATGTTTTTGCTATTGGATCGGTTTCACAGAATTATCTTCTCTCAAAACCATTTGCAGCCTGTTTTTCAGGCTATGAATTTCACCCCGTTGGCTTGCTCAGCTTATTATCACCAAAGGTTTTGATTATTAAGAGGGCATACCACTAACCCAATCTCGATGTTTCCTATATGTACTGCTCATACTTAGCAGTTTCCATGGTTTCCACATAAATCACCCTCTTTGTCTGGTCTTGTTACAACCAATCATTAATTGCGTGGTGATTGTTTTTCTTTGGTGCCAGCTACTCTGGGCAATAAGGTTTTCTTTGTTGTTGTAAAAATGCATTTTACTAGTTTCAGTTGGGGAAGATGAAGAAGTTCTAGAGATGGATGGTCGCGATGTTTGCACAGCAACGTGAATGTACTTAATGCCGCAGAACTGTACACAAAATTGGTTGAAATGGTAAATCTTTTATGGCATGCATTTTACCACAATTTTTTAAAATAATGCATTTTACTAAATGCAGTGTTGTGTCTTGGTTTGGATCCTGGAACAGAAAAAGGGCATTAGGATGAAAACTGATGAAATCTGAATGAAGAATGGAGTTTTGTTGTTAGTCTCATACCAATGTTAATTTCTTGGTTTTGATAAATGTACAATAGTTATGTAAGATGTGAACATTAGGGGAAATCAGGTGATGGAAGTGTGGAGTATATGAGAACTCTTTGCTACCCTGGCAACTTCTCTATAAATCTAAGATTATTCCCCAAAACAGGTTACTAAAATATTAAAAATTGTTTCTAGTCTGACGCATCATTTTGGAAAGGATGTAGGAAAGACCAGTAGAGCAATCTGACAGAAGACAACAAGAGCTAGAATCCTTTTCTTCTCCAGAGCTTTCAGGTCAAGCCCCTTAGAAATGATGGCAGCGGAGGATCAACAGAGCACCCCTCACCATGATATGGTCCTCTACAAGTAACTTGGTCAGAGGGCACTTTTCCTTCAGGGCTCCAAGCTGTAAAAAGGTAATTCATTACTTCTGTGTATCTCACAGAGGCTCTTCATAGTACTATTTGCTGAATGTCAGTTCAGCATAATAGTTAAGAGTGTGGAAGCCTGAATTTGAATAGGGCTTCTCCCACTTTCCAACTGTATGACTGTGGCTAGTTATTTAACCTCTCTTTGTCTCATTTTCCTTATATACAAAGTGTGGATGATAATGGTACCTCCTTCATAAGACTTTCTGAGCATTAAATGAGAGCATCCTTATGAGGTACTTAGCACGGGCCTGACATACAGTGAATGCTGGGTGTTATTATTTATGTGCAGATACTATATTGTGTTTTATATGCATTTATATTACATGTGAACCTCCTATCATGTCTCACTTTTATTTTTCACAGCTTTTAAATTATATATTATATATACTACAACAAGTTTTAAATTACATTTAATATACAGTGTAGTCAAATCATAAGTGTACAGCACAAAGAATTTTTACAAAGTTAACACCCATGTTAACAATCAGATCAAAATATAAAACACCATCCTCACCCCAGAAGTCCCCATATGTCCCCTCCCATTTATTACCCACCATAATTACTCATTTGTTTTTGTTTCTATTCAATTTCAGAGATCCTTCCCCCTCCATAGTTCATAATTTAATATAATTTGGGGATAGGCAAAACAATAACATGGTTCAAAAGTCAGAACTCCGCATTAAGAAAAACAAATATCGTATATTAACGCATATGTGTGGAATCTAGAAAAATGGTATAGACGATCTTATTTGCAAAGCAGAAATAGAGACACAGATGTAGAGAACAAATGTATGGACACCAAGGGGGGAAAGGGGGTGGGGGTGGGATGAATTGGGAGATTGGGATTGACATATATACACTATTGATACTATGTATAAAATAGATAACTAATGAGAACGTACTGTATAGCTCAGGGAACTCTACTCAGTGCTCTGTGGTGACCTAAATGGGAAGGAAGTCCAAAAAAGAGGGGATATATGTATACATATAGCTGATTCACTTTGCTGTACAGTAGAAACTAACACAACATTGTAAAGCAACTATACTCCAACAAAAATTAATTTTAAAAAATCTCTACATTAGTTAATCTCTTTTTCTCCTTCCCTCTCTTTCCTCCAATATCTAATTTGAAGTAACATAGCTATTTATTTTTAAATGAGAATCACATGGCATTTTTGTCAGAAAATTACATGGATGGTAGTTTCTAAAACATTCTGCAGTACTTCAATTCAATTCAATTCAATTCAGTTCAACCAATATTAAGTGAGCACCTACTATGGCAAAGCACAGTAGTGGAAAGAAAGGTGAAGCAAAGTCCCATCTTTAGATGCTCCAAGTCCAGTTAGGGAAACAGACCCTTAGGCATGGAATTCTAGTTGTTCAATGCGCACTCTGAATATACGATAGAGGTGCAAAGTTCTGTATGGAAAATTACCATTCACAATAACAACAAAAAGGAGAACCTGTAACATATTTTTTTGTTAGTAGTTCACCTAACAAAGAGTATATCAGACATTTTCCAGATAAAATTTTTGAATTCCATTAATGAAACATAAATGACCTGAATAAATGGTGGGATATACCGTGTTGGCAGATGGGACGACTTATCATTGTAAAGATGTCAATTTTCCCCAAATCTATCAATTCAATGTCATTCCCATAAAAATACCAGCAGGATGTTTTAAGTAACTTGAAAAACTTATTCTAAAATGTATATAGAAGAATAAATGTCTATGAATATCTAAGTCAATTTTGAAAAAGAACAGATGAGAGACTTGCTCTTCTACAGTTTGAGACATCATCATCATCATAAACTGTAGGACTGTCACAGTAAAAGGCAAATAAACCATAGGAATAGAACATAGAGCACAGAAACAGATGATAATAAGTACAGTGCAATTTCACAGCAAGGGAAGGATGGATTGTTTGGTATTGGAAGGAGTGGGTCACCATGTGGCAAAACTTCCCAATCAGTGTGTCATACTGTGAAAGCCACAAATGGGTTATAGGGGTGTAGAGCTATTGATCCCCTTGACCCTTAGGATGGCCAGGGAGGACCTAAAGTGGCCAGAGCTCCGGTGGCCTCCATCTCTGGCTATGAGCAGCCCCATTCGTTTACCACATTATGCTTGGCGCATACTACCATATACTCTCTATGCCATGACATCGAAAAGATTGAGAAGCACTGCTATGTGGAGAAAAATGAAGTTGCATCACTACTTCACATCGCCTACCAAGGTGACTTCCAAGTGGATTAGAAGCCTAAATGTGAAAGGTAAAACTGTAAATGTACAATTTCTTTATAGTTTGAAATGGTGTAGGACTTCATAAGTAAGACCCCAAACTCTAAAACATAAGGTCAAAAAAGTCATGAATTTTACTACAACAAACCTAAGACTTTCAATTCAATGAAAGGACACCATAGACAAAGTTAACAGACAGATGATAGACTTGAAGGTATTTGCAATGTCTAAAACTGACAAGGCATTGATATCTAGAATGTCCGGGGGACTCTGGTAACTTATCAAGAAAAAGACAGAAAACACAATAGACAAATGGGCAAAGCATATTTACAGTATGGACAGCTCACAGAAGGGAAAACTGTATTGGCTAACAGGCATATGAAGAGATGATCTATCTCTCTAGTATTCAGAGAAATGCAAATTAAAATAACAGAGAACAAGTTGTACTCATCCAATTGACAAAAATTAAAAAGTCAGATAACACCAAGCGTTTGTGAGCATGTGCGGGGGAAAAGGAATTCTCGTGTATTGCTGGTGGGAGTGTAAACTGGAATAGCTTTTTTTTTTTTTTTTTTTTTTTTTTTTTTTGCGGTACGCAGGTCTCTCACTGTTGTGGTCTCTCCCGTTGCGGAGCACAGGCTCCGGACGCAAAGGCTCAGCAGCCATGGCTCCCGGGCCCAGCCGCTCCGCGGCATGTGGGACCCTCCCGGACCGGGGCACGAACCCGTGTCCCCTGCATCGGCAGGCGGACTCTCAACCACTGCGCCACCAGGGAAGCCCTGGAATAGCTTTTTGGAGAGCAATATGGTGGCCCTTTTTGATGGTAACTATGTATATATTCCTACAACCCAGCAACCTCACTCCTGAGTATATATCCTGGCCAACTTCTCCATAGTTCTAAAATGGAACCTTTATGAAGATATTTATCATAGAATCATTTGCTTATCACAGAATCATTTGTGTTAAGGGATTGGCGGCAAACTAGGTTGTCCATCAGTGAGGGAATATACATAGAAAGCAAGCTGAATGCATACTATGCATACTAACAAGGATTAGGAGCAAATACCAACATAGATCTTAAAAACATTCTCATGAAAGGAGAAATAGAATGATCTCTATATAGCCCAGTGACATTTGCTTGAATTTAAATACACACATACAGGGCTTCCCTGGTGGCACAGTGGTTGAGAGTCCGCCTGCCGATGCAGAGGACACGGGTTCGTGCCCCGGTCCGGGAGGATCCCACGTGCCGCGGAGCGGCTGGGCCCGTGAGCCATGGCCGCTGAGCCTGCGCATCCGGAGCCTGTGCCCCACAACGGGAGAGGCCACAGCAGTGAGAGGCCCGCGTACCGCAAAAAAAACAAAACAAAACAAAAAACCAACACACATAGACACCAAAGGTAGGAGACAGATAAAGATGTGGATGTAGGTGATGTACACGTAGGTGTAGGTGTAGGTGTAGATCTAGATCTAGATGGATATCTTGAACTGACATCAAATACATTCGAGAAATTTCCTGTGAGGGGACAAGAATAAGAGTGGAGATTTGGATGAAGGAAAATTTAAAAATAAAAGGGTGGGCCTTATATGGACTAATGATTCTGTTTTGCCATGAACTGAGGGGTGTGACTAATCCAGCTCTCTGTAGCTGAATTCCAAACCAAAAAAAGTTGTTTCAAGTGTTAGGAAAAAGGAGACGTTAACTCCAAGCAGGGAAATAAGAGAAGTGTTTTTGGAAGAGGTCAGATTTGCGTTGAGCTTTGAAGGATGGCTAGAACCTTGGTAGAGAGTTCTGGAAGAGAAGGGTATTTTTGGCAAGGAAACCACTTGGTTGGAAGCCCAGGGGTGAGAGAGTACAGTGTGGATTTAAGAATCAGCGAGGAGACTGTTATACTTGGAGTCTAGGGCAGGTAAGGGTGTTTAGGGGGGAAATAAGCCTGCAAAAACAGGTGGGAACTGAATGAAGGGCCATCAGTGCCCAGTTAAGGAGTACAGGGGGGTTAGTTGCGAAAGTAATGGGGAGTGATTACAGTTTTGAGCGGAGAAACAGTAGGATCAGACTTAGGAAGATTACTGTCCAGAGTGTTAGATTGTGGCAATGTTTGACTGGACACAGAGAGGACTCCAGAGGCTGTTGTCATTATCCAGGGGAGAGCTAATGAGGGACTGAGATAAGCTTTGGTATTGGTCCCTAAGGGGACCAGTAATAGTGCTGTGGACATGGACTTGGGAAATTGACAGGACCTGAGAAATAAATTAGAGCGATGCCTCATCTTTATAGGGGAGGTAGTAGAAGCTGTAGGTGGTGGATGAAATCACCAAGAGACAGGCAAGAGCCTCTGGGCAGAATGGAAGGGACCAGTAAAGAAGATGGCGACATGATAAAAGACTAGAGAGTCCAGAGTATAGAGCAATGAAAGCCAAGGAGAGGGTTTCAGAAGGGAAACGAGTGCTTAGCAATGACCAAAGCTGCAGAGAAGGCCTATGGGATTCGAATTTAGCAGGGATCACTGGTTACTTTCCAGAGAGGACTTTCGAGACAGAGGAGTTGGCCGGCCCAGATGGCCTGGGGGTGGGGAGAGTGGTAGGAGAGGAAGAGTGGCGGCAGTGAGTGATGTCTATCAAGAGGTTTGTTCTGGAAGGGTGATGGAGAGATGGAGGGGTCAGAGCAGCGGAGGAAAGATTTTTCTTTATTTTTTTAGCATCAAGCAGATGAGAGTACATCTTGAAGACCAACAGAAAACAACCAGTCCAGAAGATAGAAGGGGAAGAGAGGGTAGTTACAGGAGTAGGGTCTCAAGGGATAGGAGGGTTCCTCTGAGCGCTGGAGCAGCCTACCTGGCCATGCTCATTAAAAGCTAGCCTTGCTGTACCTTGATTTCCACCTTTCCCCTAATCATGCTCCTTTGTTTTGCCTTTGGGAGAGCATCCCTCTCCCAGATGACTTACTAGAGCTTTCCTCTGCCCCCCTTTTACACCTCCTCACTTATTTTTCCTTCTGCTGGGTTCCAGAGACTGGTTGAAACTAGACTAACAAAGAAACCTCTCTTTGTCAGTCAGCAAGTTGAGAGAAGTGGTTAGCTGCTAGGTTCTTAGGCCAAAGGACCTGCAGCACTCAAAGCCTTGAAGGGGAAAGCACTTGAAGGTCTGTTTACCACTCAGCTTTAGGGGACAATTGTTGCTACTCTTGGCTACAGGCTTCACTGGGGATTTTATCTCTGCAGAATTCTCTGTTAACTTTTTCTGAAAGATTGCCAGCACCAGATCTAAAAGCTTTTAAAATCCTCATAAAACCAGAGAATGAAAAAAGTGGTGATGGATGGAGAGGTAAGGGGGGGGGGCCGTGGGGCCTCTCGCCCAGATAACCTGCCCGGGCCAGGCCCCTGGACAGGCCAGCTCCATTTTCATATCTTTTGTCCCCCAGGTCCTAGGGTTTGGCTCCTTTTGCTTTCTTTTCCAGCTGCTGCTTCCTTCCTCCCCAATTTTCCACCTGGATTCCTCTCAGAATCCTCTCCTGATTTATCCCTAACTCTGCTTTCTCTGGGAACCAGATTATTGTTTTAAGCTGTTTAAAGTGCTTTCATTTCTCCTGTCTCTAAGGGAATAGTTGGGCAGAGTGAAGTATAACAAAATTGTAAATGACACTGTGGCAGTGGGGAAGGTACAGAGGACCAAGAACTCGGACAAAACATGTCTTCAGTGAACTTTGAACATGGGAGCTACCTGCTTCCCTACCCACACATGCCACTGACTCTGTCCTGGGCGTTGGCACCATTATCTTTGCATCAGCCCAAACCATCTCCCTTTGAATTGGATACTACACCAAGGTCGTATAGATGTGGCGTGACATCGCTAATGGTCTGGTGGATTTCTCCACATTTGGATCACCAGGTTGCTCTCTCTGGCTCCAGATTTGTCTTGACAGCCTTGACTCAAGTACTAAATGCTGTGCATAGTTCCTAGCTATAGTTAGTCCAGCCTTCTCCCTTTGAGCCAGGCCCAAATGATCTAGGAAGTCATCTGTTTATCAGAAATGGCTAGCTCCCCTCCGGCTCACTCTCCAGCCTGGCCCCCAAGATCAGTTGTGTCAACAGTGCTTTCATATCCTCCTGTTGGACGCACCCTTCTCCCTCACCCCCAGTACTTCTGATGTATGTGCCAGCACCCAACCCTGGAAAACCCCACTACCTGCTTTGCCAGGGCTGCCAAGTACTGTTTGAGGAAGCTTCCCCAACAAAAGTACGTTCTCTAGTGTCGGCAGAGCCCTCAGAGCTGCTTGACAGCCCTTCACACTTCTCTAACAATTGACTTCCTGCCATGGCCTCCACAGCATCTCCTTCCCGCCCTTTGCCAGTCATCCTCAACCTCAAATACCCTCACTCTCTACCTGCAACCTCGCTTCCTACATTTATTGAGAAAACTGAGGTCAAGTTGAAATGGACTTTCTCCACTTCCCTCTTTCTTACCAAAACTCACCCTGGCTCCTTTTCATTATGCATCCTTCTCCACTCTCTAGTTTGGAGGGATAAAATGTGCTCCTCTATCTTCAAGACAGACCTATCGACAGCCCTTGGGTTCAGAATCCTATCCCTTCTGCCTTCCTCTGCCTTATGGTATATTCATGTGTGTACATAACTAGTCTCTCTGACCTGGACTGAGTGCACCTCAAGGGCAGGGACTGTTACTTTCATCTATGTGCTCCCAACATGTGGCACCATGGCTGGCGCACAGTCGGCGCTCCACAACTGTTTTCTCAATTGATGAGTTATGAAGGGACGATGTAGATTGACTTGAGTTCTCTGTCCTTTGTGCATCTACTTAATTGGTTAATAAGTGTGCCACTGGGCAGCAAGACGGATGAAGGGAAGAGTCAAAAGGATTCAATAAGCTCCAGATCCAGGGCTTTGGGTGGAGTTACGTGACATTTTTGTGGGAATTTTGGACCCAGAATTGACCTGTCTCTTTATAAAGGGAGTAGCAGAAAGAGCACCAGACTGGGACTAAGAAGGTCTGGCTCAGCTGCTCAGAAGCTGTGTGGCAACGGACAAGTTAATTCACTTCTGGGCTCAATTACTTCTCTAGTACTTTGAGATGGGGTTATTCTGAACATTCAGTGGAGTCGTGGATGTACAAACACAATTGAAATCTGAAGCGCCTCTCCAAAGCAAGCTTGCAGCTTGTTTCTGATGCCACTAATAGCTCTGGAGCTTCTGCTCGTCACCTATACTGCAGCAGCCTCCGGCAGCACAGCCCGTTTTTCCTGTTGCACACAGAGCTTGATTTCATCTCAGCTTCCCATTGTCCACCACGTAAAAGGAAAATATATCAGAAATGTGGAGCTTCTCGCCCTCTAGACGCCCTTCCCCTCTCCTTTTTGGCCTGTGCACGTCTGTGCGGATGACTGGACTTGTCCATAGGGACTACTGCATACAGCCAGCAGGGGGCGCTGTAAGTCATCCCATCTTCTTGAATTCAAATCCATGGCTGGCTGGGAGGTGTAGGGTAGGCTAAACCAGAGTACCAGCAAGCCCTACCATTTTAGCAGACTCCTGTGCCTGCGGGCATGTGTATTGGGGTTGGAATGCCTATCTCTTTATCTGCATGGGTGTGGAAATGAATGCTCCTCTGGTTCTAAATGAATGCAGGGGTGTGGGCCTGCAGGAGAACAGCAGGGAGACTAAGTTGTTCCTCTCCCTCCCCTGCCCTGCCCTCCCCTTTCAGAGCTCCCTGAGTTCTTTGGCAATGGGGTCCTAGCAGATTTCTTTGATCCTATCCTCCTTTTTCTCCTTCTGTTTAAGGAGCAGTAATTGGTTACTCCCTGTTACCTTCCACCCCCAAAACTTGAGGGCTTCTCACCAGAGATTTGGGGAAGCCAACACTGATCCAGAAGCAATCAGCTCACACAAGCTCAGTATTGGACCAAAGGTTGTGTGGTATATCAATGATGGGTAATTTATTATGTCAGAAAAATGCCACAAGTATCCCTTTTCTAATGGAGTAGGTACACTACAGCAAAAATTGCTGTAAAGTGAATTTCTGGCAAGACCTGTTTCACTTTGAGTTTTTACTTATAAAACCATGGCTATGTTTTGCTAGAAAAAAGAAAAGAAAAAAAGATTGGCTCCAGGTTGTAATTAAACCATGTGTTTTAAAATAAACCACATATTTTTATTTATTTTTGTTGGAGTATAATTGCTTTACAATGGTGTGTTAGTTTCTGCTTTGTAACAAAGTGAATCAGCTATACATATACATATATCCACATATCTCTTCCCTCTTGCATCTCCCTCCCTCCCACCCTCCCTATCCCACCCCTCTAGGTGGTCACAAAGCACCGAGCTGATCTCCCCGTGCTACGCGGCTGCTTCCCACTAGCTATCAGTTTTACATTTGGGAGTGTATATATGTCCATGCCACTCTCTCACTTTGTCCCAGCTTACCCTTACCCCTCCCCATATCCTCAAGTCCATTCCCTAGTAGGTCAGAGTCTTTATTCCCGTCCTGCCCCTAGATTCTTCATGACCATTTTTTTTTTAGATTCCACATATATTTGTTAGCATACGGTACTTGTTTTTCTCTTTCTGACTTACTTCACTCTGTATGACAGACTCTAGGTCCATCCACCTCACTACAAATATCTCAATTTCGTTTCTTTTTATGGCTGAGTAATATTCCATTGTATATATGTGCCACATCTTCTTTATCCATTCATCTGTTGATGGACACTTAGGTTGCTTCCATGTCCTGGCTACTGTAAATAGAGCTGCGATGAACATTGTAAACCACATATTTTTAAACTACAATAATAGGATAAGAGGGTAGGTCCACATCCTTTCTAAACTATAATGACAACCCTGTGCTGGACCGTCAATTTGCTCCTACCTTTCACAGCTTTACATTCTGCTCCTTGTTTCATTCAATTTTTTATCTACTGAAATCTCCTCGTGAACCTGTATTTATTTAAGAGCTTACTGCCCTATGAGCCCAGCAAACAGGGGTTTTTGAAAACTGGGAGTTTGGTTACTAGGGTTTTTTTTTTCCCCCGAAGCAAAGCTTAGTCCGTGGAATGAACCCTCAGCCCCTTTTCACATACATTGTCTCAACTGATGCTCAAAGCAATTCAGGAAATAGGTAGGGCAAGTAATATCCCCATTTTGCTGATGAGAAAACTAAGGCCGAGAGATGAATTGGCTTTCTCAAGATCACACAGTTAGAAAGTGAGGGCAGGAAATAGAAACTTAATCCTATGATTCTGCTTTAAACAGGCGAATTTTCTGTTTACTAGAAGGCTTTCTAAGAGACTTGTGCTATCAAACCATACACAAGTTGCCCTTCAAATTCTAAGGAAAACAAAATTATGGTAAGTTAAGTATTTCAAATTTTTCCAACGTGTGTATTAGTTTTAGGTTAAATTCATCCTAAGTAGATAGAGCTGTATTTATTTTCTCATGCAGTCTGGAAACTCAGCACACGCTTTATAGTACAGTGGAGCTCTTTGTATAGTCTGCGTGTATATTTGAAGGGTTATGGGGACTCATTCAACCATTTGTAATGGTTACAGAGGTGTTTGGTTGTTCTGTTTTTATTTTTGTGGCCAACTATTGGTCATATTTCCAGTTTCATTTGATTTGGGCTTCTTGACCATCCCAATTATAATACTATTATCACAAAAGAAAAGATTTTTCTGGTTTCTGATGTAGTTTTAGGAACATGTTATAGAGAAAAGGGAGACCTGAAAATTCTTCATCAACTTATTTGCCTCTATCTAGCAGACGTCTCTGCTTCATCCTATTTTAATACTTATTAGCATTCCCCAAGGGCAAGGGAAAATACGACATGTTTGAAGACAAAATTACCAATTTCTGCTCGCCACGATGATCATCAAATTAGTACACTATGCCTGTATTCCCCCTTCCACCCCTAATTGAATATGCTAGCATTAGGGACTCGTAGCACATTAGAATTTGTCTGCGAGAACCTAGTAAACTGTCCATTGCCCACAGACCAATCAATAAGGCCACTTTAATTGTGGAACAAGAAGGAATCTTCCATCTTTTTAAGGTCTAGGATGTGCTACCCCTTGAAATGCCTTTTGTGACTTAATTTATTAATTCTGTTAAGCGAGTTTCTATTAAATAGTACCTGTTCCAGTGAAAAGATTGGGAAAATTGAGATGAATTGTTCCAGTGTCAATGAAAATGAAAATATTTTCTGCCCAGAGTAGCTCTCACTGCCCCTCTTCAAGTGGGTTTGTGCTTCTATTGATACTTTCAGGGCATTATTCAATGCAGAGAGGCAATATAAGCTTGGTAGAAGAAGCAGAGGATTTGGTAGCACCAAAATTGGCTTCACCAGTTGCTTACTGTGTGAATTCAAGCAAATTCCTTACCCTGTCTATATTTCAGTTTCCTCATCTGTAAGATGCAGCTAATACCCACCTGTTAGGGCTGTTTAGAGGATTAAAGGAGACAGGTTAAATGAGACGGCACTTAGTATGTGTTTGGTGAAAAGAAGGTTATTATTATGTTTTAGAAGAGAAATGTGAATAAACAGGTAGAATGGAGGGCTGCAAAGCCTTGCCTAGCAAGAGTTAAACGTTAGCACTCTGGGAGGTGTCTTTCCAAAAATTTAAACATGCTGACAACAGCCAATGGGATGGGTGTGTGTGTCTTTGCAAACAAAACATGTAGATGCATGTCTTCATGCCTGGGCTGGCTGCTTCAAACACTGATTATAGCTTAAGAACTAGAAAATAAATGTGTTTTCATTTGGGTGTTGAGGGCGAGACTCTGATACTGCTTCTCAGCTATGGCAGACACTGAGAATTTTAGGGGTTCTTTCTTTGGTAGACACCAATCACCTATTATTATTATTTTTTTTTTTGGAAGATGGGAAGGGTCACTGGCTGTGCTGGCGAATTGTAGATGATGCTAACATTATCAAGCCGAACCAGGGCTTCCTGGGCCACCAAATGGATCTGTATATCTGTATAATATGAGTCTTTATCTGCCGACTTTAGACCTATTCTTCACCTGCCGGTGTCCTTTCTCCGTTATTTACTTCTGCAGACAGCGCTAGACCATTAGTGCTGTTACTAGGAGAGTGGATTGTAGGGCTGTACGGATGGCTGTTTCCGTTTGTCGCAATAGAAGGCGCACAGAGCTGATGGGGAGGCCCTGATACTCACGCTGCCACTGACCAGCTGTGTGAAATTAGCAAGCCTCATTGACTAACCGCTTTGTAGCTTGGTGCCCTCCACCTACTTCACAGGTGTATCGTGATGCTCCGAAAGAATGGTGAAAGGAATAGTGTTCTGAAGTCTCCTAAGTAATCTGCCCTTGGGGGGTATCATCATTAGTCCTGCTTACCACATATTTCATGGCTAGGGAGAGATCCCAGCTACTTAGGCCAGAATCTGTTAAGTTCTTACACCCACTCCGCCCTGGCCTCATAGCTGAGATGGGAGCTCCAGCTGAAAAGTAGGGACAAATTGTAGAATTCAAGCCACCTGGTCCCTAAGCTGGAGGTCAGGAATTTCTGCTCCCCTTTTCCCAAAGGCCACAAGGGATGGCAGCAAAGTCTTTTAATCCCATTTTTCCCCTAATGAGACTTGGAAGTGGCCTTCTCAAGGATTCCCATGTGCATATTTAATTCTGTATTTTCATTCGTTCCACAATTGTGCTCTTTCCGCACAACTATGTTTTGAGGGTCTACTGCACACCAGACACTGCATCTCTCAGAGATACCAGGGCAAACAAAGTCAGTTGAGCTCCCTACCCTCTCAGACTTTCCAGTCTAGTGACAGAAACAGGTGCTGAACATCTCCCAAGATGGTCCGAAGGTATCTTAATCCCCACCTCTCCAGAGGTGAACTCTCATCTTCCACCCAAAACTTCCTCCCCTAAGCTTCCTCGTGTCAGTGAAAAGATCCACTCGGTCGCCCAATCAAGAGACTCGGGAGTCCTCCTTCACACCTCCCTGTCTTACCCACCAATTCCAATCTAGCATCAAGTCCTGTCATTTTTAGCCCCTGAAATATCTCTTAAATCCATCTTGTCCCTGTCTTCACTGCCATGAACCTAGTTCAGGTCACCATTATTTCTCTCCCAGAGATCACAGCCTCCTCACTGGGTTCCCTGTCTCTGGTCTTGCTGCCCCATCCACTCCCTTCCACTTGTGATGTGTCCAGAGGTGATACTGTATGAACTTGAGTTAGTCCCTTTCCCTTTCTGGGCTTCAACTTCTCCATCCTGAAGTGGATGACTGCCTAAGTCTGGTGCAGCTCTCTTTTCTGTTGTTCCGTGATCAGATGTTTCCTGCTCGTACTCTAGTGCAGCCATCCAGACTTCCAAAGAAGATATTGATACACCTGGCCCTCTGGCTTCTTGGTGTGTGTATTCATTCATTCATTTCTCCATTCAGCAGACATTTACTGAGCACCCACTGTGTATGAGGCACTGTAGTTAGCACAAGTGATTCAGTGGGAAGTAAGACACAGGCCCTGTCTTAAAGGAGTTCAATCTCTTGTGGGGGATATGGACACAAATAGACAATCTAGCCCATTCTGTGGAGGGGGGTAATCATGAAAGTTTCCCTGGAAGAGCTGATATCTTGGTTGGAGGCTGAATGATAAATAGGAGCTAGCCAGGAGAACAAAGGCATGTACAAAGGCCCTGAGGCAGGATGCTGGGAGAGACTAAAGCTAGACTGGAGAATGGCAGACCAAGTGGGAGGCTGTGGCAACACTCTAGGGGAGAGACAAGGAAGTCCTAAACTAAGACCATGGAGGCAGAGAAAAATGGGCAGGTTCCAGTTATATTTTCAAGGTGGAATTGACAGTCCTTGCTGGTGAATTGGATGTAGAAGATGAGGGAAAGAGAGAGGTCATGGAGGACCCTTGGGTTTTTGGCTTTATCAGCTTTGTAGATGGACTGCTATTTACAGAGTTAGTTCCATTAACTCAGGAGGAAGCATCTGGTTTGGGGAATGAGGCTGGGGAAAAGATGATTGGTTCAGCTTTAGTCTTGTTGAGTTTGAGTTGGAATATCCAGGTGAAGAGGTCTGGTAAGCCATTGGCTATAAGGATCTGACACATTGAGAAGAGGAATCTGGTCTGGAGGTTCAGACTGGGGAGTCATTAGCTTGTAGATGAGGTCCCTTTGAGGAGAATGAGCAGACCCTGAAGAGCTGAGTGCCCAAGAGATCCAGGACATCAGTGCTAAGAGGGGAAATACTCTCCCAGATGTGGAGTGCCCATTCATTCCTGGGCACACATCTCTGCCCCAAAGAGAGTTTCACAGTGTTGTCTGTGCATTGCCCACTTATACTTAAGAGAAGGAGCATTAAGTACCCAATTATAACGTCTCCATTTTACCATAAACATGCCTTAAAGAAGAGAGGAAACAGATACGTTCATGCTATCTACCAGGTGTGTTACATTCACTGACTCAAATGCTCCCAATAACCCTACACTAGAGCTATTATTTCTTGGAGCCCTTAGAAACTCAGAGTGGTTAAGTCACTTGCCCAAGGTCACATAGCTATTAAATGGCACTAAGATCTGACTCCAGGTCTGTCCTACTCTAGAGCCTGCACCATGATACCACCTAACAGCATTCCACCACATCCTGCAGTATAGCCAGGTCCTTAAGAAAGCCTGTGCACACCGCTTTTCCCTTCTGTGCTTCATAAATATCATTTGCATCCCCTAGCTTAACACTTTGCTCTCCATTAAAATACAAATCCCCTGGGGAGAAGTAAAGCTCTAAGTTGTTGTCAGTCATTTATGCCTCAGTGGGAATGAATTTCAGATTCTTCCTTAAGAACACATTTTAATTTTATGGGAGAAGGACACTGGAACCTTGAGGGAGGGATAAAAAGGCAGAAATGGGCTTCGTAATGAAAAGTCATTCCCCTCTTAGTTTCATAGTTCTACTTGGTTGGAGGCATGTAAGGTTCTTAGATGCTATTTCTGCATGTGTGTACTGCTTTATATGCAGGCCCATTTCTGGGTCAGCTAACCCAGTAATCTGGGGCTGGGGCTCGGGTGTGGTCTGATCGAAGGTGAAATTAAACTACACACTGGGGACTTCCCTGGTGGTGCAGTGGTTAAGAATCCGCCTGCCAATGCAGGGGACATAGGTTCGAGCCCTGGTCCAGGAAGATCCCGCATGCTGCAGAGCAACTAAGCCCGTGCACCACAACTACTGAGCCTGTGCTCTAGAGCCCGCGAGCCACAACTACTGAGCCCGCGAGCCGCAACTACTGAGCCCGCGTGCGGCAACTACTGAAGCCCGCGCACCTAGAGCCCGTGCCCCACAACAAGAGAAGCCACCGCGGTGAGAAGCCCATGTACCTCAACGAAGATTAGCCCCCGCTTGCCGCAACTAGAGAAAGCCCGCGTGCAGCAACGAAGACCCAACACAGCCAAAATAAATAAATTTATATATATTTTAAAAAAGCCAGCGTTGTCCCAAGCATTATCTAAAAAAGAACCACTACACGCTGATCCCAACCCACTGTGGTCAGCAGGAGGCAGCCAGCCTGGGCCTTAGGCTCAAGTCCCAGCTCACTCTCTTGAGAATTAGACCCTGATGTGCATATTTAAAATACCGAGCAGATGGAGGCAGGAGAGCTTGTTGGAAAGACTTGGAGGAGTCCCTTCTGCCCTGTCTGGGTCTATTTGCCAAAATAAATGACATGTATCAGGGCAGGGCATTGGTCCAAGCCCATTGAAATTCTGCTAGCAGTCCAAACAGTGATGATGTTTCAGATTGGTTCTGTGAAATGATCAGTTAGGAAGAGAGAAATGATGTGTGAGCATCTGGCTACTGCAGCCTACTGATGGGGACAGTCCCAGGGGCGGGCCTGGGGTGAGGGGGGGCAGCCTCAAGGACCCCCCCCCCCCGGACATCTGCCACTGGCAAACAGGGAGAGAGCCACACGCTGGCAACGGGTGGTCTAGTTTGAGTCCCATGCTGTTCCTCACTAGCTACGTGACCTAAACAAGTCCTTCCCGTTCTCTCGGCCTCCTTTTTTCCCCGTGTGTATAAAATAGAGCCTGGATGGAACGGTCTCTAAGGGCCCTTCTTGCTCCAACATTCCGTGACTTCTCTGACACCGGTTTGATTTCTTTTTCTCTGTAGTGGGAGAGGGAGAGGCCCACCCACCCACCTGCTTATCTGTAGCCTCTGTGTTCTCACACTGCCCTCTGCTGGCCGTTATGAAAAGTGCCACCGATAGCTTCTTTGGAGGAAAACAAGCGAACAAACAAAAAAAGCACTTCATCATTGATTTAGTATTAAGCGTCAGCAGTCCGCTGGGCATGGTGACAGAAAGCCTGTGCATTGGAGACGAGGGAAAAGATCATACAGCTATAGGCACAGAGTAAGCATAGCTAGAGATGGCTGACAGAACAGCCCAAGAAAGAAATGTCTCTCTCAATTTTTTTTTTTGCCATCTTCGTCTGTTCACGGTGCTCTGTGCCACTGTATGAAAGAAAGGACCTCAGTGGATAGGAGGCCTCCTTGTCTTGTATCCTAGGACTGCAGGCTCCAGAAGGGCCTGGTACCACACTAAAGAGGAAGTTCTGGGCCAACAGCGCCTCAGAGGCCTTAAGACATCCCGCAGGCCCTGCTTCTGTCTGAGAGGTTTCTAGCCGGGACCAGCCCAGAAGTACACCTTCCTCCAAGGGGTACCGTTTCAAATGCCCCTTTGGAAAAAGAATTCGAATTCAAAGAATCCATGAGCTCTTTCAGAGACTCACTTTAAGCTCTCTGACTGGAACGGAGGAGTCATCTGTGTGGCTATGGTAAATTCAGCCTGCCCTCCCAGCCAAGAGAGAGGGAGCGGGCCATGGAAGCCTGCCTTTTCTGGATGGAATCAGATTTCCTGTTAAATCCAGCCAGAGAATTGCCTCACTCCTATGTCTCTTTGCTTATTCTTGCTGAGTGTGCACTCACAAAGGCAAGAGACCAGGGCTGGAGTGTGCCAGCCCCTATGCCCACACCAGGCACTGCTCGGGCTCTAGTGATGTGAGCGAGATGGGAATTGGGCCACGCCACAGTCTGCCCTCTCAGTAGCTGTTCAACGGTTTATCATGCTCTCACCTCCCCTCCCTTGATGCGCGAAAGCTTTGGGCAGGGCTCAGATTTGGGTCAAGCATTCAGTGCCCTGACTGCATCTCCTTTGCTAGTAATAACATGGTCTCGCCAAACCTATCGTGCCTCTCATCCTCCCCCCAACCAGTCCTTTCCTCCCCCAACAGCTGGTTCTTATCTGTCTCCCTTGTTCCAGCCTCAGGCAGGCTGCCCTGGCCTCATGCTCGCTCTCTCTCTCTCTCTCTCTCTCTCTCTCTCTCTCTCTCTCTCTCACACACACACACACACACACACACACACACACACACGCACATGCGTGGGTTCTCCCGAACACTTGTTGATGAGTTTCAGCCCTGAAACACTGCCTTCCTCCCATCCCTCCTGTGTCCCCAAACCTCTAAGGGTTCCCTATTTCCTGCCACATCAAGTCTTCAACTTCCCTGCCTTGCTTTCCAGGCCTACTTCAGCTGGGGCCCACTCAGCCTTTCCAGTGTGGCCCATGACTCCCCTGAGCCGTGGACAGAATGTAAGCATTCCACAAACCCTCCATGGCCAACCCTGCCTTTGTGTTCCCGCAGCACTTCTGCTCCATTCCGGACTTGAACTGTTTGCAATGGTTTTGTGTACATTAGTCTTGAAAGCTAGGCCCACATTTTAGACTTCTTTGTTAATCCTCAACCACAACCCAGCACTATTTTTTTAAGTGTTGTTCTTTTACTTTTTAGTTGTGTGTGTGTGTGTGTGTGTACATACAGCGAAAATTTATAAGAGTAGTAAATAAGAGAATCATTGTAAACAGAAGTCCAACCAACAGGAGGTAAGAGCATAAAAAGCAAAAGTCAACCTCCCACCCCATCATTCTCAGAAATCAGCCTGTTAAGCATTCTGTAGCCTAGCACCCTCTGTAGGTTGCGTGTTACGGGTCGGGAAAGTTTGATTGGTGGGTGGCAGCCGCAGAGAATTGCATCTCCTTGGGAAGAGCATCTTTTACTTCTTTGCAAGAGTCCCGGGTCTTCGTGGGCCTGATTGACATTTGCGTCTCCAGTACGTGAGTCTAACCACTGCATAAAGCATCTGTCCTCTTCTCAGCCCTTTCAAAAGTAAATCTTGAAGGTGAATATTAAAGGGCATGTTTAATGGACTTTTCTCAGAATTTTGCACAGGTTTGTAGGAAATTGCGGACAGTCGGTAAAAGGGGCTAAGGGGCAGAGATGGAAGTGTTTATGAAAACAGGCTTTCTACCTGATACGGTGTTGTGTTCTCTGAGAGTTAATGCACATTACTAATGGTTTTCATTTTTCTGCCAAGAAAATTCAGTCCATTCTGGGATTTGTTCTAAACAGACTAGCCGGCCTCTGTTGCACCCACTGGGGTTAATTCTCTATCTCGGTCAGCTAGAAAATGTCAGCCTGAACTCTCAGATTTAATTGTTACAGACACTTTATCACCAGGGCATTCAAAATCCTCAGGCTTCTCCCTCTTGCTATCATAATTGATACTTAATGGATATTCTCAGGCTTCTTGGATTTTACACATTCAACACTGTACAGGTGGCGGGGGCGCAGGGGCATAGAGAGGGAGCAGATAAACAATGTGTGTGTGTTCGCTGTGAGTGTCTGTTTCTAGTTGCAGTGCTGGGGTTCTGGGAACTGCCGTCAAAGATAAGCTGACAGGTTGGTCAACCGTGGGTTTCTGGGTTCTCCTCCCTCTGGCCCACCGAGGCGGTGTTCTCCAGGCACAGCCATTTCCGGGCTTCGCTGCAAGCATGCGGTTGGCCATTTGGACATGGGTTCTTAAACGTCCTGATGCTCTCCAGAGTTCTGTTCTTTCACTCTTCTGATGGCCTAGCATTAACTAGGAAGAGGACAATATTATCCAGCCTGAATAACTAATCTCCTAAGAAGTACAAAGTTGAAGGATCTTGGCGCACATGAATCTTATTAAATGTGCTTATAAAATATGTTCTATCCAAATAAGCTTAGCAGCCCCGAAAATAGCCTGTTCTGATCTGTGTCTGGAACTTTGACATGCTTCATAGGTCTCTAAGCCAAAATTATTTAGTGAAGTGATGACAGTGTTCTTTGTGCATGGGAAAATGGGAAGCGGGGATGGTAAGTCCTCTGTTGACTAATCGTACTCCTTCTGTCCATCTTAGGGGCGACCAGGACCAATTGGAATTCAAGGTCCAGTGGGTCCTCAAGGATTTCCTGGCCCTAGTGGTTTATCAGGGTTGAAAGGAGAAAGGGGCTCCCCAGGACCTCTGGGACCGTATGGACCAAAAGGAGATAAGGTAAGAACACCAAAGCCTGATTTTTCCTTTGACTCATGGGCTGTGAGTGTGAAGGTAAAAGGTTCTAAATCTCAGTTCTGTTTATTTATGGAAAGGATACTAATCCCAGATACCTTGGTGCCAGGCTACATACTTTAATAAGAGACAGGCTGGGTGTTGTGCTGCTACAGCCCATTTTTGGAGAGATTCCCATAGCCAGCAAGTCAGAAAGTGCATGTATAAGCTATTTGCTAGACAAGTGGGCTGACCGTGGTGGGAAGTCATGTGGGTTTGAACTGGGCATGGGTCAGGAGGCCAATCAACAGGGCAGCAAAGGAATCCAAGCAAGGGGAACGGGATGCAAGGGGTCAGGATGCTTGGAAGCCAGCTGGGCCACAAATATAGGGGAAGAGATGCAAGAAAGATTGGTCATGTCATGGTGGCTGGCTGACTGAGGTTAGCAGTTCAGTTTATGTTATCTGCCGATTTTAATCACCTCCTATTCACCCCATTGGTGAGGGAGGGATTCCTACTCTAGGGTCCTGGGGATGGCCAAAGATATGACACCTGACACTGGACAGAAGAGATCAACAACAGGTTTATTAGTCACATACACTCACAGCACAGGGGAGGAGGACATCACACCCCATGCAGGGCCACACAGGGCTTGCGCTCTGGAACAGAATGAGCCACAACGGGCTGTGAGAAGCAGACTTTTGTCATGTCAACAGGGTGAGTGCCCCTTGATTCTCGAGGGAGAGTATGACTGGCTTGTTTGAGTAATTCAGTGGGCCAGCAGGGGACGGAAACCCACCACTCAGGAATAAGCGAGAACTGCACCTGGTCTATTTAATAAGCAGGGTCGTTTGCCCAAGAGACCTTATCTTCAGAAGCAGAGTGGAGAAATGAACTTTTGCTTAGGCCATTTGAGGCCCTCCCAGTTTTCCCAGATGTCAAGGCAGCATGTAATATTGAGCCTTATTTTTAGATCTTACACCACGTTGTCTAAGACAAGAACTGTCCGAGACCTTAGGTAGAGGCTAGTGATTGCTTGGAAGTGGAATAGGGAGCAAGGTGATGCAATGTGGGGAGGGAGGTACAAAATACTTCTTAACGACTTAGGTCATGAATCACATGAACAAACCCACTTCATCTAATGGAGATCAGTTACATCATCTCTTACGTTCCTCTCCCTCCTCCTTTTCTTAGGGTCCCATGGGAGTTCCTGGCTTTCTTGGCATCAGTGGGATTCCGGTGAGTGTGTTCACAGAAGCATTTTTGAAATTTATTTTATTGAAGTATAGTTGATTTACAATGTTGTGTTAGTTTCTGGTGTACAGCAAAATGATTCAGTTATACATATATATACATTTTTTCCATATTCTTTTCCATGATGGTTTATCACAGGATACTGAATATAGTTCCCTGTGCTATACAGTAGGACCTTGTTGTTTATCCATTGCACAGAGGCATTTTTTTTTTTTTTTTTTTTTTTGCGGTACGCGGGCCTCTCACTGCTGTGGCTTCTCCCCTTGCGGAGCACAGGCTCCGGACGCGCAGGCTCAGCGGCCATGGCTCACGGGCCCAGCCGCTCCGCGGCGCGTGGGATCTTCCCGGACCGGGGCACGAACCCGTGTCCCCTGCATCAACAGGCGGACTCTCAACCACTGCTCCACCAGGGAAGCCCGAGGCATTTTTAATACAACCTCTAGGTTCTGCCTGATAGCTCAAGCACTTTGGCCTTAACAACATCCTGTCTCAGGCACACATGCTCAGGGTCAAGTGTTGAGATGTGCGTGGTAAGGCTTAAAGGGCAGTGCTCATCCACAGTTTCCTTGGGATTCAGTTACGGGCAGAGCTAAACCATATGGTTGGGGGATGCAGAGACGTGCAGGCATAAAAGACCATCAGTATCTTAGACAAAGTGAGTTAGGTCTTATGGCTTGAGGGGAGCTTTCATTGGGGATGAGGGACTGGTGTGAAGATAGTGCCACATTAGAGCACATACATCCTCATTATAAGAAAATTAAGGGGGTTCATGAAATTAGATAGAAAAATACTTAGTGATACCTTAATACATTTAATTTTAATAATTTCTTTCTTCAGCCTTATTTCAGAGTGAATTTCCCTTTAGTTGTTTTTTTTCTTTTTGACTCTTAAATACAATTTTTAAAGGTTGCTTTTTATTTACAGTTATTACAGCACATTGGCTATATTGCCTGTGTTGTACAATACATCCTTGAGCCTGTCTTACACCCCATAGTTTGTACCTCCCACTCCCCCATCCCCTATAGTGCCCCTCCCTTCCCCCACCAGTAACCACTAGTTTGTTCTCTATATCTGTGAGTCTGCTTCCTTTTTGTTATATTCACTAGTTTGTTGTATTTTTTAGATTCCACATATAATTGACATCGTACAGTATTTGTCTTTCTCTGTCTCCTTATTTCACTTAGCATAACGCCCTGCAAGTCCATCCATGTTGCTTTAAATGGCAAAGTTTCGGTCTTTTTTATGGCTGAGTGGTATTCCACTGTGGTATATATATATATCACGTCTTCTTTATCCATTCATCTGTTGATGGACACTTAGGTTGCTTCCATATCTTGGCAATTGTAAATAATGCTGCTATGAACATTGGGGTGCATGTATCTTTTTGAATTAGTGTTTTTGTTTTTTTCGGATATATACCCAGGAGTGGAATTGCTGGGTCATATGATAGTTCTAGTTTTATTTTTTTGAAAAACCTCCATACCGTTTTCCACAGTGGCTGCACGAGTTTACATTCCCACCAACAGTGTAGGAGGGTTCCCTTTTCTCTACATCCTTGTCAACATTTGTTATTTGTGTTCTTTTTGAGGATAGCCATTCTGATAGATGTGAGGTCATACCTCATTGTGGTTTTGATTTGCATTTCCTGATGATTAGTGATGTTGAGCATTTTTTCATGTGCCTGTTGGCCATCTGCATTTCTTCTTTGGAAAAATGTCTATTCAGTTCTTCTGCCCATTTTTTAATTGGGGTGTTTGTTCTTTTGATATTGAGTTGTATGAGCTGTTTATATATGTTGGATATTACCCCCTTGTCAGTCATATCATTTTCAAATATCTTCTCCCATTCATTAGGCTGTTTTTACAAAGTGGCTACTCCTAAGATCACTTGGAGACAGCCTCTTCCATTCATCCTGAGGAACTGGCTTTGCTAGAGATAAGTGGGGAGTCTGGAGCTTGCAGACATCTCCTTTTCCCATTCCATCCAACTCAATCCCTTAGTTTCTCCATTTTCACCCAAATCCCTACTTATCCTGCCGCTGGAGGTTGCATGGTAACATTTCTCCAGCCTCTAAGATACAGTATTTGGAACTTACTGCTATCACTTTTTAGTTATATCCTTCAGCACTTCTCTATATATTTAATCTTTAGCCTGGACTGTGTTTGCCTCTAGCAGTGGTTTTCAACCTTAAGAGAAGAACCAAATCTTGTGTAGAAGCTCAGCATATATAGAACAGGAAAAAATGGAGCTCCTCCATTTGAGGGAAGTCCTACATCATGCCTTTATCTTTCAAACAACCTCTAAGGAGTTCTTTTGAATCATATCAAAGCAGTTTGGTAAACTCTTGACTTAACAGCTTCTTGTGTTACACTACATAATCATCTAGTATCAGCTAAGGGGGTTCGAATTTCTTTGTGCCAATCTATAGGAATTTCTTGAGTACCCGCTATGTGCTAGCACTCTACTATGGGAATACAAAAAAGGCATATGGCTCTGCCCTCAAAGGTATTATCATCTGATTCACTTTTTCCCCAGATCTCATATACATTTGTGGATTTGGAGAATAGAAGGCTCGCTTACCTTGTATTTGTTATACGTATCAACAAATCGGCCATCATATTTCTGCCTGTTATTCAACTGCAGAGTCTGAAAAATGCCCAGGAAGGGGCCAGTGGGGAAATAAGTGGATGGGGTTGGCCACCCTTTTACGCCATCCCCTGGCAATTTCTCATGTCTGTGTTCTATGACCACGTCGTCCAGAGTCTCCACTCAGAATGTGTATCTTGTGGGAACCAATGGGTGAGGGAAACTAGCAAACTGGAGGCCACCTCTTCCATTCATCCGGCAGAGCTGGCTTCACCAGAGATGAGTGGAGGATTTGAAGCTCGCAACAACAGTACTATACCCTTCCTCCTGTAGTCTCTTTTTAATGGGGGCTGGAAGGAAATGAATCCTGTGAAGCAGAGGCTGATTCCAGTTCTGAGCTGGAACCCACCCCAGAGTCCAGCTGGACACTTCTGCCTCCAACTTGTGGCCAGCAGAGCCAGAGGGCTTCTAGAAATTGACCACTTCTCTTTGAGGGCTTCGTTGCTTGGGAGAATGAGTCGCAGCTGTCCAGATTCCTCCAAATGAGTGCGCTGCTCCCAGTAGAAGTCCCCACTCCCTTGGCCCGTAGCTTGGCCCTTCCCTTGACCTAAGGTTGCACATTTTTTCCTTTGACTTTCAATCGCTTTAGCTTCAGGCTCCAAGCCTCACTTACTCTAAGAAATTATTACCCCCTGTTCCCTCCCTCTCTTCCAGCTATTCATGATGTATTAATGAGCACCTCCTGTTGACAGCTTACCTCTCCTTTCCATCTCTATTCTTCCAGGAGCCTTTGGCGTCTGTCCCACACACTCTAGCTCCTTATTACATATGGTGCATGGTATTTATCGACTGTCTTGTACGATAGCCTTATCTAGCTCCTTGAAAGCACAGAGTCTGTCTTCTGCTCCTCTCAGAGGCCTCAGAGACCCCAGGGCTAAATTCAGCATAGAGCAGGAACTCCAGAAATATTGGGGGGACTGAGTCCAACCTCTAGTGCCTATAGAGCTGCAGTTCTCAGACTGGCAAGACTCCCTCAGACAGAGGAAAACACAGATACCCTCAGCCCAGTCAGACTTATGATTTTGCCCAACTCTCAGCAGCACTTTATTAAGCCATTTGGCTAAAACCAACAGCTTCCCCAAAACACATCTTACTAAACTGGATCACCGCACAAATCTGGTTTCCCCTCTTGATACTGGCGGGCTGCTCACATCTGTGTCACTGGTTTTGGTCCCAGAACTCCATTTTTGCTGTCATGTAGACACTTTCCACATGAACGAGCAAGAGCATCCAAGTCTGTGCACTAAGGGGCACGGCCACCAGTTGAGAGTGAACAAACAAGCAGTCATAAAGATATTCAACATTAAAACAACGTGGACGAGGGGCGGTAGGGCTGTGGCTTTTAATGATATCACAGCTGTGAGTTGGGCTGTTGGCACCCACAAGAAATGTAGGTTGAGCCAATGTTTTCAGTTCAAGTAAGTTGGAAGCAGAAGTTTTCAAGTTGTCCTTTGCAATTTATGTTTAGCTTTTCCCGTGGAGTCAATCTCAAACATTTCCCCGCCTAGAGACTCATAAATGAACACACGAGGTTTGTATCTTCAAAGTGACCACGTACCACTCACCAAATGGAAACTTTTCCTTTGCACTCTGGGTTCTGAGGAACAGTGCTTTTCTGGAATACAGCAGATCCACCTATGCTGTGTGTTCAATCCCCTGTGATTATATAGAACCGTGGTTTTCTCCCTCAAAGAGCTGCATTCCCTTGGAGAGCTGGCACACACATATGTAAAGTCATTATCTCTACCCAGAAAGGGCAAAACCAAGGTCCCAGGGCTAAGGAAGATCCCTAGTACTGAGCCAGCCTGTTGTCTTGTCTTAACTCATCTCTGTTACCCAGTTGAGAGATAACCCCTAGCAAACTTGGCCGGGACATTTAAAAATGGTGATTAGGATCCCAGGAAGAAATAGACACTCCACCTGAAGGGGTCGGCTAAATAGAGTTAAGTGAAGGGCTTATTTAAAGGATGCAGGCGGGGTTAAGGGAAACAACAGTGCAGGGTGAAGCAACCAGCACAAAGCTGTTACCACCCCTAGTCCCAAAGGGGAAAGGAGGAATGGTAATACTGGGACCCTGTAAGACCTGGAGCCATGGAATAACAGTTGCCCAGTGGGAGCTAAGATTATAGAGAAATGTGGCCACTGCCAGAAATATAGCCAAGGAGGGAGGGCATGGGAGAAATAAACAATCTGTGCTCGTCCTTCTCGTGCTCTCCCATCTCCTGCTTGTGCCTCCCAGTGACCAAATATAATTGGAAGACAGAGGGAAAGGGAGCCTAGACAGTACCATCCATGAAGGTCAGCCTCCCGAGGCACAGATCTAGGGAAGGTAGAGTGTACATCTTCAGGGCAAACAGGAATAGCCATCTCATTTGGTAATAAGATGTTGATGACTCTAGTAAGCTGTCTCAGTTTCCCCAGTGCAAATAAAACTCCTCACCTGAGTCCGGAGAGACACAGCTTATAACAGCTTTACTGCAAAGATATGTTTATTGACCACTCCTCTGGACTCTGCATTCCATAAGTCCAGCAGTCTAGACTCATACTCTTGCATTAACATATCATCTATCTCCTACAACTGTAATAGCAATGACAATGAAACAGAATTCTGTGGCGCATTCTCACAATAAGCATTTGACCAAAGGTTGTTTCCTCTAATAATTTGAAAAGTTGATTTTTGAACACATGGCATGTTTCCCTCAAATCATTAAATATATACACATATATATTATACATATATGTATATATATTTAAAAGCAAATATATATTTTATATATATTTTAAAGCCAAAAAATATATATGTATATACATGTATATATATGTGTGTGTGTGTGTGTGTGTGTGTGTGTGTGTGTGTGTGTGTGTGTGTATATATATATATATATATATATATATATATGGCTTTTAAGAGTGTGTATGGGAGGGTGGGAGTCTACCTTTTATTGACCCATCTAGATTTTTGGTCTTTCAGGTCATCTCTTTGTTCCATACCCAACACACAACCTGCTTTTGATAGATTGAAAAAGATATATTTCCTAAAAAGAGGTAGATTCTATGCACCAAGGAAGCACAGAATTATTGAATTCAGACACCAACTGTATGTGAATGATTACTGATTCCCCAGCAAAACAACTGCCTCAGTAATGAGTATGAAGAAGAGAAGATACAGTTCCTTGACTGAAGCAATAGCATGACGTGAGATAATGACAAAATAAGGTTCAAAGTGTGGTTCTTCCTTGACTTGTTTATTTTTGACCAAGCAGCATTCAGGAGAGGTGGTGCTATGGAAACTCCTTCTGCTCTTGACCAAAATCCAGCCTCATTTCCCATGCAGAGCTTCCAATACAGAAAGCCGTGCCAGGCTGCCCAGGTTCCAGTCTGTTCTGAGGAATTCCCAAGGCCTGGCATGATTCCCTGTTGGTAGCAGTCCAGCTGCCTGGCAGCTAAGCCCCATCTTAGTACATCTTTGTACTGAAGGAAGGTGAAGTTGCAGCACCCTGTGTAGCCCATCTCTTCACATTTGATCCCTTTGGTTTCAGCTTGGATCCTATTAAAACATCGATCTTTTGGGGAGGGGTAACACTGAGCTGTCATCAGCCACCTACACCTGAGTATAATGAACAGCGATGGCAGCAGAGGCGATGGGGCAAAGGGAGTGGGCAAGGAGCCAGAGTTTGACAGCATCCTTGACTTCTCTCGCTGTGGAGCTTGTTGGAGTAGCTGAGAGTCCTGTGGCTGACTTGATCCCTTCTTTCTCTTTGAACAGGGCCACCCTGGACAGCCAGGACCCAGAGGCCCACCTGGCCTGGATGGCTGTAATGGAACTCAAGGAGCTGCTGGATTTCCAGGCCCTGATGGCTATCCCGGGCTTCTCGGACCACCCGTATGCTGTCAGATCTTTGTACATTATTTCAAATGTCTTTGCTTGCCTCCAAGTGTGCCCTATCTTCTGCTTCTCTTAAGTTCTGGGATTGTTAAGATGTTTATTGGATCTTGGTGTCATCACTTTTATTTCATTCCATTCATCCAGATAGAGCTCAAATATTGGGATCTAAAAGATCTCTAAAAGATACCATGCCCTTGCAAGGCTACTTTTATGAGTGGCTGGAAAGAGAAAAATAACACATTTCAAGCCCATTCTCAACCTCATTTGAAATAATCTAAGAGAATAAGGGTGCTGATGTGATACATTTAGCTAGAAATTACACGATCTGTTGGACTCCATAGCTACGTGAATTAATTGGCGTTTTACTGGAAGAGAATTGCCTTCAGTGACCAAGTTGTGGGTGTGAGTGCATACGTGAGAAGGTGAGACGAAGAAAGCACAAGCGCCAGATTGGCATAAGGACCTTCACAACTGAGGACCAAACCGATATGCAGCAGGGAGTGGGGGAGAAAGACGTATTACCAACATAGTATGAGCTGGATGAGTCACAGAGGCCTCCAAACACTGCCATGGCAACAGGGGAGGAAAACAAATCACATCTGTGTTAAGACAATGGAAATCCAGCAAAGCAAGGAATCACTGCCCCCAAGAGGGAGAAAAGGAATTTTGAGGTAATAAACAGCCCCTGACAGCCAAAGGACCAGGGTAAACCTAATCCTGTCCCTAAACCTCTCCTTAAGCCTGAATAGGAACTTGGGTGTGTATTTTACTAAGCTGAACCTTACTAACCCTGCCGAATACTGAATGGATATCCTTTGAATCTTCTTTGATGAAAGTAGCGGCCATGAGAATAAGGGGAAATTGGAAGTGTTAGGAAAGAAGCCGGTTTGCGCTTCTGGAACCACATTGTACTTTTATTATACCTATGGACCTTGAACTCAGGAATCCATCGTTCAATCAACGCTTCAGTCCCTAGAGCTTAGCCCTACCCCCAACACTAATCCCAACTTCCGCTTAGGTATAGGGATATTGATTTTCCCCAGGAGGCCAACATCTAGCAGGCATTAGGTGGCATCTGCCACTGAGACATTAAAAAGTCTGGCTGACTGGATGGGTTGGGCATACTTTGAACTGTTTTCCGTGTTAACAATGAGACACACCAGCCTCTTAGACAGGTGTAGAAACTGAAGTTGTATGGTAGAAGCGCAGGATGCAGATGGTTTTGTGGCTATATCTTAGACCAGGCGTCTGCAAACTGGCCCATGGGACCCTTGTCCCATGGCTTGTTTTTCCATTTTTAAAAGACTGTGAAGAAAAACAGAAGAATATGAAACAGAGCACAGATATGGCCCACACAGCCTATATTATTTACTATCTGGCTCTCTACAGAAAAAGTCCACTAACCTCTGTCCTAGACTTAGTCCCTGTCAGTGACTTGTACCTGTGAGATATGGAGCAGGTGAGCTATAGGCTTATAAACGGCATGTGTATTATATGTGGATGTTCAGATTGGTACTCTGAATAGATTCAAAGTCTACTTTCTAATCCCTTTACAGACTTCTGACTTGGAGGCTGGGGGAGCAGGCATGCAGCTCTGAGACACAGCATAGTTCAGGGGATGTACTTTGCCCCTTTAGCATGGCCAACTCTGCCATAGACTAAGCCACATGGTTTCAGGCTCTTGCTTTTCCATCCTCTGTCTGATCAGATCACACTATTAACAATACTGTGTGTGTGTGTGTGTGTGTGTGTGTGTGTGTGTGTGTGTGTGTGTGCGCGTGCGTGCATTTCTTCACAAAATTTTCTTATTTTGCTCAGGGGCTTCCTGGTCAGAAAGGCTCTAAAGGTGAACCTATCCTTGCCCAAGATAGTTTCAAAGGAATGAAGGTAAGAGCCTCTAAGGCAGACAGCTGAGTAGGCTATAAGCTGAGTTCCCCGGGATGGAGCCCCACATCCAATGAAAACATTTCCAGAACTAGCATCTGTGTCTCTATTTAAGGAGCAGACCAAGCTGGATTTTAAAAGAATCCAGAGCTTTTTGTGGTGGAAACATTGACAAATGTTTGCAACCATACTGTCAAAAAGATTTGCTTTGTAAGATCTAGGCCAAAAATAGGGGACAGATCAGCAAACAAACTGTTTGCATGGGCGTCATTTTCCTTGACAAGCCGAGACATTTCCTGGAGGCAGATACCTTTAGTCTACTACAGAATCTTTGATGTCTGCATACCTTGGTTTGAAGCCATGTATGTCTCTGCCCATCTTAACATGGCCACCAGCCCAGGAACATGGCTCTGCCCTTTTCTGTACCTGCATACCAGCCATCACCCTCGCTGGGCCCCTGGCTATCTACGAAAGTTGCCCATCAACCCTGCAGCTGGCTGGAAACATTCATCTCTTCCTGGAATTGACAAGAACCTTTTGTATTCTTGTGGCTGTATTCTTGACGTATGCTGCCTGGTATCCTGTGGGCCTTCAGTAAACTCTGGTGCCAAATGACTGACCCTAATCCCTTGCAGAGTGGGAAGGGAGCCCATCATTTCCCTGGGAGCAGACAGGAATCTATGTGTGCAACATCTGAGGGGAAGATGCGCCCGAGCTCACTCAGCTGAAGATGGCATCTTTCTGTCTTCCACCCATGCACAGAGCCAGAAATATTGGAAATCACTTTGCAAGGCAGTGATGGGTGTGGGTAGCTGAGAACTGAATAAGGTACACGGTTTGGGTTCTTGGCTATAGAAGCCATAGCTGAAGATGGAATGTTAGACTTGGAAAGGACCTCATGATTGTCAGATTCATGTTGCTCATTTTACAGATAGAAAAACTGAGGTAGCCTGAGGCTATGTGACTCGCTCACAGGCACAAGCCAGCTTCCCGAAGAGCTAAAACCCAGGCAGTGCTCTTCCCAGGTTGCAGAGAGCTGATTTTTCACTATAAGCCAAGCGGGGTAAGACTAGCAGGTGTCAGAATGTGACCATTGTTGTAGCAAACATTGATTAAATGGTTTTGCCAAAAACCAAAGAGACCCTGGACCCAGCGGAACACAGCAATTTCCACAAGATGGTTATAGTACAGATTCCTATGGTGACTTAAGATGCTGCAAAGTAATTAAAACGTAATCAGAGACTACATGCTCTATTGATTCTCCCTTGAAATGTCTGATTTGCGTTGTATACATATGGGCACAGATTCTCTGGGGATGAAGGTACACTGGAAGGTAGCTTTGCTTTCCTCCAGAAAGAGCAGGAAAATCACCAGCCCGCAGAAGCAGTTTCTAATTGATAAGTTCCTAGCAAAGGTGAAAATTAATTAATCCAAGTAAAATATGAATTCCTGTTCAACCAAGGCTATAATATTTTTCTTCTAGAGTCTAGATTTTTCTCAGGAAAAAAAAAAAAAGTAGATGGTTGAATCTCTCCAATGCATGCATTATTTAAAACACAAGACCTTGACAGAGGAGGCCCAAGCTTCAGTGATGCGTTTTTATGCCTATTGCATCTTAGGTCAGTTATCTGTGAAATACCACAAGCTTAATGTATTCATCTCTTCAATGTCCTGCCTTTGTCTGTTTCTCAGGGGGAGCCTGGGCTGCCCGGACTGGATGGAATCACTGTAAGTTGTTAACTATGTGTTGAGCTCCCAATGTTTTTCTAGTCAACAGTACCAACGACCCCTTTTCATTCCTCTCTGCGGTGTTCGAAGGTCTTTGTAGAGCTTCTCAAGGACAATCCAGAGAGGTAAAGTAGAATAGATCACTCTATCGACATTTGCCAAATGAGAAAGTACTGAGAGGATGGACTGTCTGCCTCCAGTGACATGGCAGGCTGGCTTTCAGACCTCTCGGCCAGGGACCTGCATCCTCCCTGGGATGTATTAGGAAAGAATTTTGCCTGGCATTTGGCAAGCATTTATTAAGTGTTTTCTGTGTGTTCAGAGTACTGTGGGTAAAATAAAAGAAGCAAAACACTCTTCTTTAAAAGGTATTCCACGTAGAAATTTTTTTTAAGGGACTCAATAAGAGTGAGTCCATGAAAGGCCATGAGTTGTGTTAATAAGAGCTTTGTTTTTCCTTGACTTTCCACATTGTCATCACTTTCCTTTGAAGTGGCTTCATAAAGGCCCCTTCTCTCCTCTTTTCCTGTATCATGGTTCCTTCCTTTCTTCTTCCATTCCAGAACAGATACTGAGCAGAACAGATACTGAGCAAAGGGCTAGGAGTGATCCCTGAGACAATTCAGACACGGTCTCTGCACACACACACAGCCACCTCCCACCCCAGGATGTGAAAAACTAGGAGGAATGTGGCGTAAGGATTCCACTGACATCATCAAGAAAGAGATGCTGTCCACCTAAGGCTACATCATGAGAAACTTTATATCTAAGAGAAGGTAGCCTCTGAAAAGTGTGGGTGACATTTAGGCTGGCTGGCAATGGGAGGAAGCTTTCTAAACAGAGAGAGTAGTGTGAGCACGCGCACATGTAAACAGGGATGAGTGAGGACCAAGGGCATAGAGGTCTCCTAGAGTGAAACAGCATTGGCTTAGATGGTGTGTTAACTAAATCTGTAGACTAACATCCAGTGTATTTGCTGCATAACTTCTCTTAGAGATGCCTTTCCCTGCCCCCAGAAGTACAGTGTTTGTATGCATATACAGACATGATAAATAAACCACTTAGATTTGGGGAGGGGGGAGGGTTCCTGGCTCGATAAGAGATTTGTGATCAGTAAGGAGACCACAGGTTATTAGTTATTGTCAGAGCCATGTTCTACTCTCATATATTCCTGGGGAACCTTTGAACCCCTACTTTCTCTCCCTCCTAAGTCTCAACTTCACTTAGCCTCTCCATCCCTTACCTAAGCACATATCACCTTATTCCTGCTCCCCAGCTTTAACAGGGCCATGCATTTTCCCATACCATCTTTCTCTTCAGATTTCGTTCTCTTGCTTTCAATATTGTCATCATTCATTTCAAAATATTTTCTAGTTTCCCTTCGGATTTTTTCTTTGACCCATGGAGACTTGTGGCGTTTAATTTCCCCAAATTTGTGACTTTCCAGATATCTTTATATTATTGATTTCTAGTTTGATTTTATTGCAGTTAGAGAGCATATTCTGGATGATTTCAGTGCTTTTATATTTGTTCAGTTTTATTTTATGGCCCAACCTATGGAACTATCTTGGTGAATGTTCCATATGTACTTGAAGAGACTATGTATTCAGCTGGTTGGGGCGAGTATAGATGTTAAAATCTCCATCTAGAATCATGAAGTTATCTATTTCATCCCTCCCTCGGTAATTAATAGAACAACTAAACAAAATATAAACAGACCTAATGGATCTTCTTTGTCCTCACTGATTTTTTAATATTTCTCCTTACAGTTCCATCAGTCTTTGCTTCATGTATTTTGAAGCTCTGCTAATAGGTGCATACACATCTAAGATAGATATAGATATATACATTTTCTATTTCTTCCTGATTCAGTCTTGGCAGGTTGTGCATTTCTTCCAGGTTGTCCATTTTATTGGCGTATAGTTGCTTGTAGTAATCTCTCGTGATCCTTTGTATTTCTGCAGTGTCAGTTTTTACTTCTCCTTTTTCATTTGTAATCTGGTTGATTTGAGTCCTCTCCCTCTTTTTCTTGATGAGTCTGGCTAATGGTTTATCAACTTTGTTTATCTTCTCAAAGAACCAGCTTTTAGTTTTATTGATCTTTGCTATTGTTTTCTTTGTTTCTATTTCATTTATTTCTGCTCTGATCTTTATGATTTCTTTCCTTCTGCTAACTTTGGGTTTTGTTTGTTCTTCTTTCTCTAGTTCCTTTAGGTGTAAGTTTAGATTGTTTATTTGAGATTTTTCTTGTTTCTTGAGGTAGGATTGTATTGCTATAAACTTCCCTCTTAGAACTGCTTTTGCTGCATCCCATAGGTTTGGGGCCATCGTGTTTTCTCAGTTTTTAACTATCATGAATAAAGTTGCTATGAACATTCTTGAGCAATTCTTGTGGATATATTTTTTTTTGAGAAACTGCCATACTTTTTTGACCTTGATAAAAACATGCCTCTCTAGGGCCCACAAGGAGCACCCGGATCTCCAGGAGCTGTGGGACCCATAGGACCACCAGGATTGCAAGTAAGAACCAGCTAAATCTACCACTTGTTCACAGCATTCATGTGAATGCTTTCCCTACCAGGTCGTGAAGTAAATGTAAGCCCATGAAATGTAGGCCCTCCTAGCAGAGAAAGGCAACTTCCATTCTAGGAGGTTAAAGTGAAGCATGCTCTCGTAAGGAGCTATTTGTTATCTTCTTTTATCAGAGTCTCTCTGACCATCCACTCTGTGCCTCCAAAGCCTCCTAGTCTAGCTCAACCTAAAGTATAGCCCAAGGATGGCTAATACCCGGCACATTTATTGTGACCTTCCACTCCCCTTACCCACGACAGACATTGCTAATTAATCACACCGTTATCACCCACCCTGAGCACAGAGGCAGCTTCAAAATCTTTCTCAATCCTTCACCTTGGAGAGCTCTTCCCACCTACCTATTTCCCATCACTGGCTATAGGAAGAGCATAGCCAGTCATCTGTGTGGTTCTGGGAAATCCACATCCCCAGATTGTTCTCTCTCCAATGTGTGAAATCCCACCACCACTGATTACTTTGCTTTACTTTCACCAAAAGTCATCATTTAAAAAGTGCCGGCCTAATGGGGAAAATGACACATGAAGTCTTCACTACCTTAGCATGAATGTGGTTATCAGGTCAACTGGGGAAATTTCAAAGGAGATTTTAAAAAAAGGAACCCAGGGAGAAGGAGCTAGAATCTGCTACACCAAAGCCAGACCACACCAAGGGGGTGGGGGACTTATCTTCAGTGACTCTCAACATGCCTAGATTCTTCGGGGCTGAAACTAAAAAGCGCTCTTTCCTTTCATTTTAAATCTAGGGTCCTCCAGGCCCCCCTGGTTTCCCTGGTCCTGATGTAAGTATACTTTGTCTTGGGGCATTTGACCTCCTACCGCTAAGTACTCTAGTTTCCCCAGAGATATTCTGGTCTGGTTAAACATACTTTCTGGTAAAGAAGACTGCATTCCAATTTAAGTTCCTGGAGGTTGTTTAGTAACTGATTTTGTTTTTCCTCCCTACACCCCTGTGCCTCAGGGGAATATGGGGTTAGGTTTCCAAGGAGAGAAAGGAGTCAAGGTAAATAAATTTTGGAACATACGCTCTGCAGTCCATGTGCTCCTAGAAATGTGTCTAGCTGCACACATATGCCTGCTTGTGATAGGGCTGCATGTGCACGCCTAGGCTACTGTAGTCTTTTTCCTTCAAAATATTGTAGTCTTCCTGCTTCCTACTTGTGAAATGTACATGTCTTACAAACATACGCTCTCGAGATATATTTTCTCTTCCTTCCACCTGGGTATTTCCCTGCTGATTTGTATTATATTGTGTCACCGTCTCTTTCCTTTTCTCTGCTTCTCTTCTCTCCATCCTTCCTCCTCCTCCTCCTCCTCCTCCTCTATCTCCTCTATCTCTCCTTCTTAACCCTCTCTCATCATTCCCTTTTATTTCCCTTCCCTCATTCTCCTATTTCCCTCTATACAAACTGTACAGTGATTTAGGACCCCCAAGGGAGACTGGGAGCTTGCCCTCCCCATCCTTGGCGGCTGCCTCTTGTAGATTGCACTGTCTTCAAGGAGCAAATCCAGTCTTCAGTGTTCCAGCACGGACTTCACTGCCTCTGCTTGTGCTCTTGGCAATGATTGGACCAATTAGAGTCTGATCACTATTGCCAAGAGGTAGCCATTTACCTTGCTCAAATCCTTTTTTGCTTTCTTCTAAACACCCTTTCATGCATGACCATGGCAACCGTGAACCTGCCATTTACTTTCATCCATCTTGTTTCCTCCCTCTGCAGTGCTGGTACAAAATGCATCTGGTCAGGCTTATAATTCTTTTCACCCCTTGAGACTGGTAGCTTTGTTTCCTCATTGATGCAAGGGTGAGGGTGAAGAGGCTAAAGTCATGGACAGTTGATTTGTGAATTACATCCTGAGGACAAACCTACCCTCCGGAGAAATATCTGTGTGGTGTCTGCTTTGCTTAATGTTTCCTTTGATCTTACAGGGGGATGTTGGCCTGCCTGGCCCTGCAGGACCCCCACCATCTACTGGGGAACTGGAATTCATGGGATTTCCCAAAGGGAAGAAAGGATCCAAGGTAGTGAACATTTGAGAACAAGAAGTTAATAAGCCTTTTCCTATTAATACCAGAGTTCAACTCTAATAACCAGAGTATACTGGAAGGATAGAGGGTTCTGTGTAATATGGCTATGAGCTTAACTGGGTTTCTGAATATTCGTTCAAGTGCTATTTTCTGTGTTTGTTTTGCAGATTCAGTTATCAAAATGCTGAATAACTTAAAACAAACATTGAATAGTTGGGTTTTTTTCCTCCTAACTACCAACCCTGTCAATACTTCTGTTGTCCCCAAAGCACTGTGACAGAGCAATAGGGTATAATGGTTGCTTTCAAGTTATCTGTTTAAAGAAACTATTTGCCCTCAGAAGATGACCCTGCGAATAGTGTATACTGTCACCAAGTGGCAGTAGATGCCCTAATTTGCCTGATCTGAACTACCAAGGCTGAAGCTGTAGACCTGTTTAACCGAGATATTTTATAATCTGTATTTTGATATGGTTGTATTTGAATGACTGTTTGCTGTTAAGGTGTGCAGATATCTTTCAATAACCTGACTTCCCTTCCTTCCTGGGGATTCCTTAAGTTTTGTGATCCTGCACCTGTGGTCAAGGGACCCAGGCAGGGGAAGGTGTTTAGTCCCATTTCTTTAATTCTGTCTTTGTGGAAGCAACAGCTCCGGGCCTTCTCCAGGTTTACAGGAAGTAATTATTGAGTTGGGAACAGTTTGGGAGCATATGAAAAATTGCCTGCCTCCCTAATCATTCCCAAACCTTAGGGAGCCCTTTCATGGCACTTATAGATAAATTAGCATATCAAGGAAAGAGATTAGAGTATTATGTTTCCCTTTGCAAACTGTAATTGTTACTCTTTTCCCAAAACCATTGGTGTCTTTGCAGCCAGTAATTTGCTAGAGGAAATCGCACTGAACAGCTTCTTCCACTAGAAAGAAAGCAGATGATCATCTTTTCTATCTCCCAATTAGCCTGAGCATTTGAGACTCTGTCTTGGATAGTTTTCTTTGCCTGTCATGGACTTTGGTCCTTTCCACACTACTAAGGGCTCCGTAAACTAAGACATCCTGGTGTAGTTACTAGTTGTGGAGACTAGGCAATCTGCACCAGCCTCTGGTGTCCCAATTGGGATACCCTATGGTTTCCCACTGCCCAGCCCAAGTAACTCAAGGGAACTATCTCCTTTATGTTCACTGCTTCCTGCCGCTACTCACTAAGCTTTGGTTGATTTTCCAGGGTGAACCAGGGCTTCAGGGCTTCCCAGGAATAAGTGGTCCTCCAGGTCTCCCGGTAAGTCTTCCTATTTGGTCAACATGTATTCAAGGATCTGATTGGACAAAAGCTATACCAATAGAAAGCTAACAGGAGGACCTCCTTCCTATGGTTATTGTAGAGAATTTCACCATCTTCATTGTTAGAAGGCATTTAAGGAAATGTCTTGTTTCTCAAACCCATGGGGACATTAGGTTCTTTATGAGACTATATAGCTTAGAGGTTATAATCTCAAGCTCTAGAGTTAAAACAGACCTAGGCTTGACTTCTGATTTCAGCAGTTTCTAGCTGTGTAACCTTGGACAGGTTTCTTAACTTTTCTGAGCCTCAGTTTCCTAACCTACCAAAAAAGGGATAATAATGGGGTGCTTATGAGAATTAAATGAGATAATATGCATGAAAAGGGCTTAATAAATGCCTGGCACATATCAATTGTTGAGTAAATGGTAGTTACTGTTAGTGATCCCATTTTCACTTTCCTATGTGCCCTTGTATCTTAGATTCTTTCACCCAACAAATACTTTTTGAGGGCCCCTAGTTGCCAGGCCTTCTGTTGGACTCTAAGGCTGCAACAGCAACTAACAGTCAGATAAGGAAAAGTCCCTGTCCTTGAGGAAAGTACATTCTAATTGGGGGGGATGAGGGAGGGGAGAGAATCAACAAGTAAACAAATGAAGGAGAACAAGTTCATATATTGGTAAGTGATACACAGAAGACAAAAAAAGGGTAAAAGTGTTGGAGTGTGGATGGGTAATGGGATGGGCACCTTTGGACGGAGTGGTCAAGAAGGGCCTCTCTGAGGGATCGCTTATTATGAGGGAGCGAGTCATGTGGAAGGTCGGGAAGAGTGTTTCTGGCCAAGGGAACCATAAGTGTCAACACCCTGAGGTTGGAACAAGCTCAGTGCTTTAGAGGAACAGCAAGAAGGTGAGCGGGTGGAGAAGAGGGTGAGCAAGGCCAAGAACCAGGCAGAGAGGCAGGAGCCATATCATGGAGACCTTTGTAGGTCAAATGTGGCTTTTATGTTAAATGTAATGGGAAGCCATTGGAAGGCCCTGACTTGTATTTTTAAGATCTCTCTGGTGGTAGTGGGAGTTGGGGGGCTGGGTTATGGAGGATGGGGGGAGGGGAAGGCAGCAAACAGAGGCTACTGCAACAATCCTGGTGAGGAATGGTGGTGGCTTGGACTAGGATGATGGCAGTGAAAATGGAGAGAAGTACATGGATTCAAAATGTAAAAAGTTTTAAATTTTTGTTACAGAACATTTCAAACACATACCAAGTAGGGAGAGTGGCATAATGGTCCCCCTGTGTACCCATCACCTAGCGTCAATAATCAGCAACTCACGGCCAATCTGAAGCCAACAACAGATGTAGCATTTCATTACAAATACCTCAGTATTTCTAAGAGATAAGGACTTTTTAAAAACATAATGATGATTTCATCACCACTAATTAATTATCAGAAATGACAATATCTGTTAAGTCAGAATTCAGGTTTATGATTGTCTCATAAATATATTTTTTTATAATTACCTGGTTTTGAATCAGAATCCAAATGACGCTCACAGATTACATTTGGTTGATATATCTCTTAAACGACAAGATATGTTTTGAAGGAGCTGATGAGATTTCCATGGATTGGGTGTAGGGGTCAGGAGGGAAATGGATGAATCAAAGATGACTAGGCCTGCCCCCCGGCTTGCTGGCACAGTGGGGAGAGATGACTCCGGTGCTTCCCTGCAGTTCTTTGAAACACTTTGGGTCTCTCCAGGTGGCCGGAAAACAAACACAGCCAGTAGAGCCACTGGCACAGATTACTTCCACAGTGATCCCTACTACTCCATAGAGACACGGGCAACAGAGAACCATCTATTCAATGGCCTTGATTTTAATCAGCTCAGTATCTAATGAATCATAAAGGGAAAGAATATTCATGTTGGAGACGGGACACCTGGACTTCAGCCTCAGCCCCAGCTCTGGGCCTTCAAGTATCTGAACCTCTCTGTATATATGTCATGTGGCAATGGTCATATCTACTGTTTCGAGGCCCAACTCACAATGTTCATCAGGTTTCTTTACAAAGTATAAATCTGTGCCGTCCAATATGATGACCACTAGCCACATAACAGCTACCAATCCTTTGAAATGTGGCTAGTCTGAGATGAGATGTGCTGTAGGTGTAAAATACACACCAGATTTCCAAACCTAGGTGTGAGGAAAATAATCTAAATTATCTCATTAACAATTTTTACGCCAGTGTTGAAATGACAGTATTTATGATGTGTTTGGTTAAATAAAATGTTGTTAAATTAACCTCACCTATTCGTTTTACTTTTTTAATGAAGCTACTAGAAAATTTAAAATAACATAGTAGTTCACATTATCTTTCGATTGGACAGCACAGACATAGAGTACTTTGCAAGTGGGCTGGGGAATAAAGCCTGCACCTTTCTTTGTGAGCATTTCACATAAATTCTAGTCACCTCTTATCATCCCTATGATGTAAGCAAGGTGGGCTGGGTTTATATCCCTGACTGATGAGGAAACCATGGCCTGAACGGGTAAAGAGGCTTGTCCAGAGTCACTCAGCAAGTTATTAGCAGAGCTGAGACTGAAATTCAGTTTTCTTGAATACTAGCCAACTCCAGGCTTTTTCCTCATACCATACTGCCCCCTACTGTTCAGTTCATTCTTGTCATGGTGGTTGTGGATTGCATGATCTCTGGTGCTTTGCAGTTCACTGGCTCACGCTCCCTCCCTCCTTACCATTCCCTTCCCTGTTCTACGTCAGAGGATTTCCCCTTCTGCAATTTCACCCGTTCCCTTTTGCCCTGTGAAAGAAAGACACACTGGCTGACAGCAATGCACAGTGGTAAACTGCAATACCGTTTCAAGCTCAGCATTTCCAGTGTTTCACAGTGTGCCCTGACAAATAGAAACCCCAGTTGATTGTAAAGACATCCAAGGTGGGAAAAAAAGCTTCCTTTATATGGTACAGCATCTTTTCAGAGAGTGGGAATCAAGAAACCAGAGTTCTCAGGCCACTTTGGTGTGGATTCCACATGCATCCCTGGCCAAATCCTATAACTCCTTTGCTGCTAATATCTCTATCTGCTTAATGGGAACATTTGTAGGTAACTTCTGTGACTTCTGCCAGAATAGTTGTAAGAAGAAAGGTGGTGACGTGTTTGAGATGCTCTGGGCTTTTCAGAGGAAACACACTTCTCAAATCCAAAGCCCTCACGTTGGCTTTCAATTAGCCACACTCACTGAGAAACAAGGCAGCGCTGAGGGTGGAAATCTCTGGGGAATCTGAAATGTTCCCTTCAACCATTTGTTTTCTTTCCATCCTAGCCCAGATCTTTGCAGGAGCTGCTGACAAGTGGCCAATCTGAGTGATTTAGACCTCACTTTCTTTCCCTTGCCCCTTCTGCAGTGACCCAGCATCCTTGCTTTTCTGGCTCAGCCCCAGCTTCACACATTTCATGACATTGTCCCAGCAGCACACTCATGTGTAGGCCACAGATGCTCCCGTGGAGACTGTCAGAGTCATATACCTCTGTGCCCTCCAAGCCACCAGCAAACGCAGGGTAAGGCAACAGGGCAGATGATGGGCGAGAGAGGGGAAGAAAGCGGTGAATCCTGAGGTACCTATTGAGTGGATCTGAGGCAACTACTGGACAGGCGGGAGTTCTCTTTCTGCTGAGCACCAGGCTTTCCAGGCACTTCAGGTAGGTCCTTCGGAGGAGGAGCCCCATCTTGACAGACTTAAGCTAAGCCCTCCCCTCCGCCCCACCCCCACCCCCACCGCAACCCGGTGCCCTGAGGGGCAGTAGCAGCAGTGTGACAGGGTCAGAGTTGACAAGGAGACTGACTTTCCTAACCTCTCAAGTCGCCCTCGCAGTGCCAAGCCAAACCGATCGCTGCAGTTTAGCCTCCAAAATGTGACCCCACAGTATGCTCATTCCCCGCCCCTCCCCCATGGCCTCCGTCCCCCTTTTCAGGCTTCAGTCTCCCTCCTGCCTTCCTGCCCTCCTTGTGCAGGTGGGCCTCGCCCCTCTCCACCGCCCTCACTGGGGCCGGGCGAGGAGCTCAGGCGGAGAGGGTGACCACCGTGCTGGCAGCCTGCCTCTCGGGCAGCAGGCCTCTGAGGACCCAGGGCCAGAGTGTCTTTCACTCCACAGCGGGGCCTGCCGCCCCCTGGTTCCAGCCTACTGTCTGCAGCTTGCCTTTTTCTCACACCCCCGTCTTCACCCTGCCGTCCGCCCCGACTCCCAGCCACGTGACTGAAGTTGAGTTTTTGCAGAGCCACTAACACCCATGAACCCAAAATACCAGGAGACCAGGGCCCTAGAGAGCAGCCCGTAAACAGCTAAGCTAGTGCTCTGAGGAGGTGTTCCTGACCGTGGGTGAGAAGGGGTAAGGGAGCAGTGGGTGCTGGTCAGCTCATGATGGCGACTGACTGGGCCGGGGCCGGGGCCCAAGACATCTTGCTAGAACAGCTTGTTCAGCAGGGCCTCGTACAGGGCCGCCCTGTGCTGGGAGACAAGCTGAGCCTGCAGCCCAATATCTTGCCAAGTCATTTATGTTTTATTGGCTCTAACCCCGACACACAAATTGCTTTTTAACATTTTTTTTCCTTTTTAAACTTTGTATATTTTTTTTGCTCACCTTGTAGCTCAGTCTCTCACACCCTCTCTCTGAGAAAGCAAGAGTCCAGAGGCTCTTTCTGCTTTCCGGGGAAGAAGGACAAGGGCCCCTTGTCTTTACAACTGTGGTAAAGATAGGTGGAGGCTGTGAGATGGTACCTGGACATTCTTTTCCTCACACTTTTGAACAGTTTTTTCCCTTGGTCACTGTTCCATTTAATTCAACAAGTATGTATTGGACCACCTTGTATGTGTCAGGCTACAGTAACATGCCTTGGAGGAGACAGAAGTGAATGTGATACAGACCTTCTCTCACAGACTTTCATCCGGAACCTGGCTTAGTGCTTGAAGAGTTTGGGGCAGCGTGGGCTGCCGTAGCTTCTGTGCACAGGCCAGGGAAGGCTCCGTGAAGCGTTTGACTTCAGCCGCCAATAGATACATGCCACCAGGGGGCAGCATGCCTTGGTTTCCAATTTGAGCTGCAGAACTAAGTTCGCATTCAGTTTGACACACAGGCCTTTCAAATAGAAACCCTATTCAGCATGAGGTCTGAGCAATTTGACTCCCAACTGTGGATGTAGAAAAGAGGGAAGGCAAGTAGGAGCCAAAGGCTGCTTTGAGTTGGACCCTTCACAGACGCACACTGCCCTCCTCAACAACAACAACAGTAAAAGCAACTCACGTTTTAAAAACAAAAGAAAGTAAAAACTTGGGCCTAGAAAACTAAGGGCTATTCAGCCAACTATACCCACGGGAATGCTCTGAGTATGAAAGAGAAAGAAAAAAAAACTACAAATGGGATTGGAGCAGTGCTTTGACAATTAGCTGAGCCAGGTCACATCAAGAGGACAACAGGAGGTGTGCCATAACATCTAGTGTCTTTCACAAGCTTACATTTGAGAGAACTTCACTGCCTCCTTTACTCTCATAATAGGCCTAAATGCTATCTGCCAACATCCGTGCTCCAGGAAGTCCCATTTTAAACAGTAACGACAAAGTGACCTCGATTACATTTGCCATGAAAGACTTTATCCACTCTGGTAATGAATTCTTCTGTATCTCGGGGGCCCAGAATGTGCTTGCCCTGGACCCAGAGGGGAGGAAGCTCTCTCATTCACTCTGCCTTTTGGATTTCTGCTTATTCCTAGAGAATCCCCAAGTCATGTCCGTGGCTGCAAGCCCTCACCTTCTGTGAGCAGGACAAGAGGGGTTGGTGACCATCTTGCAGTCCCTTTGAGAGTGTTCCTAAAGCCCGCACAGTTCTAGATCACGCCTAGATAGAAACACTCCTTCCCACTGAAGAGGATGTTGCAGTCATCATGTCTCCAAAGGGCAAAAGCTCTTCTCTCTAGCATCGATCCCCAAGGATTAACACAATTCTCCATTTGTGGGTCATCTTTGACCCAAGCTCCTAGATGGTGGGAAGCAGCCTGTTCTCTTGGAAAGGGCCCTGGAATGGAAGCTAACGCCCTGACTGTCTCATTGACTCTCTAACCCATGCAAGATGCTTGGCCCGTCTGAGTGTTAGTTTCCGCATCTGTAAAATCAATGAGGTTAGATCTGTCATTATTTCTATGCTGTTAGTTCGTGTTTCCATAAATACTTGTAATAGTTTTTTGGGGAGAAGACATTGCTTCTAGAACCAAAAAGAAGCCTTTAATGAATGGTTCAAATTATCTTCAAGGCCTCTGTGTTTCTCAGGCGGTGATGAGACGCTCAGCATGGTTGAGCTTCCCCAGTGGGACAGTAGAGCTGATTGGAAATTACCGCCTTGCTTTGGATGGAGCCAGGAGACCTGTGAGGAAATGAATGTTATAATCTGTGGTCTCTTTTTCCTTTAGGGTTTTGGAATTGCTGGAGAAAAAGGAGAAAAGGGAATCCCTGGTTTGCCGGGACCGAGGGTACGAACCTGGAATTTTGCTTGCCTGGATCTGTCAAGTCACCCGGTCCCTTTTGTTTTCCGTTTGCATCTCTGTTATGTAACTTGATGGCCTCCTAAGCTTCTCTTGTTTCTCTTTCTCAACCCTCGGGCAGGTCCCTAAGACCTCTTCCTCTCCCTTCTGCCACATTCCCTTGACTTAGTGGCTCCTTTGAATAAGGAATGAGGTACAGTAAGTCCCCTACATACGAACCTTCAAGTTGTGAACCTTTCAAAGATGCAAACGTATTATAAACCTATTACAGTACAGTACTATATAGCCAATTGTGTTAGTTGGGTATCTAGGCTAACTTTGTTGGACTTACAAACAAACTGGACTTACAAATGCACTCTTGGAATGGAACTCGTTCGCATGTAGGGGACTTACTGTACTCCCTACACCAGGTGGTTCCTCAGCCCGTTTACTCTCCTTGTCCTCAACTATAATTATCTTCTGGGCTAAAGAATGACATGTCTTACTTTCATTCCATTCTATCCTGAGGGAAGGTGGGGTAGGGGCAGTTTGCAGGAATGGAAGAAAGAGGACGAAGTGCAATTTTTATAGGACAGAAACAAACCTGGGAAGTTCTAGAACATAGTGAGTAATGTTCGGAGTCAACAGTTTCCAATAATAATCTCACTTCAAGTGGAGAAATAACTGTTAGCCTCTCTGATTCCTAGCTTCAGGCACTTAGGTCTTACGTTGTTAGTAATTGGCCAACCTTAGCCTTAAAGAAGCAACAGTTCAGAGAATTAATTGTCTTTTTAGCTTGGTCATGAAGTTTGTCAAGAGTCTTTTGAGTATTCTGCAATGTTCATCCATTACCCTGCCATTTCTTTCTCCACTTTCCTCTACTCCCCTGTCTTGAAAACACAAAATCACCAACCAAAAATGCATTGGGGGAGAGAGACAAGAGGCCCTCCCACAATCTATTTAAAAATCTCATGACTTGGAACTAATGCAGACTAAGTATAATACCACCCAGCCCTTCTACCCAATTCCACATAGTACTTAAAATGTTTCCATTTATTTAGCTCTTTAAAATTTCCCTGTGTGCCTATTCAGCCTGATGGATTAGTGCTTAGAAAGAAGTCATTAAGGCACGTCTAGGAACATTCTCTTACCTGGTTTTAGGAGCTGCTAAATCCTGATCTCAGTTGGAGAGCTTTGTTATGTGAGTCTAGTTGCTTTGTCTAGTATGGGCTATTAAATCTTTCTAAGGTACCTCTGTTCTCTTTACAGGGTCCCACGGGTTTAGAAGGAGTCCAAGGCCCTCCAGGGAGTCAGGTATTTTGGTTAATATCATTAAAGCCTCAGTGTATAAAAGCCAAATCAGAAGGCCCTCTTGCTTTACTTAACATGACCATCAATGCAAAGGGAAACGCTGCTTACGATTCAAATTGTCCGCCTCTCTTTGTTTGATAGAATCTCAGCCACTCACTTCTTTTGTTTTTACCCAAGAAGATGAGTGTCCAGTGTTCAGTCCTATGATGAAGTAGTACTCCTTTAACATGTTATCAGGGCCTAGCAAAGCCAGCCTGCTTGTATTCGTCTCTAGCCTTGTGGCCCTTGTACCTCCTAACATGCAAGTTGGCTACCTAAGCGCCATATTGCCTTCTGGAACATTTTACGGCTTCCAGAGTCAGGTATGATCCATATATATCCTGGAATGCCGGCCAAAATCCCTGTGCCATTTGCCCTGGCCTAATCCAAAAACCAGCCCCTCTTGTGCTCTTAGACATTCAATTCACTTGTAACTATGTTTCTGTCACAGGGCAAGAAGGGGTCTTCAGGTTTCCCCGGGCTTAATGGATTCCCAGGAATTAAGGTAATGTTTTTAGGAAGTGAAAATCCAGGATTGAGGAGATGGAAGGGTGAAGAATTAGTATAAATGCTATTTAGTCCATTTGGGCTGCTCTCACAAAATATCACAGACTGGGTAGCTTATAAAAAAGAGAAATTTATTTCTCATAGTTCTGGAGGCTGGAAGTCTGAGATCAGGGGGCCAGTATGGTTAGGTTCTGGTGAAGATCCTCCTCCGGCTTGCAAACTGCCTACTTCTTGCTGTGTCCTCACATGGTGGAAGGGGCAGGCTAGCTCTCTTGGGCCTCTTTTATAAGGGCACTAACAATGGTGGGAGCTCTGCCCTCATGACCTAATCACCTCCCAAAGACCTCACCTCCTAATATCGTCATCACCTTGGGCATTAGGTTTTCAACGTGAATTTTTGGGAGACACAAACATTCAGATCATAGCAAATGCCTATATGATGAAATGGAGTATGTTTTAGTATTTTGACATTTTAGATGTCACCCTTTTCACACGAAATGCGTACAAGCAAATCCATCCCTACAAGGAGAAATATTTTATTATTGACATTGTTTAGAATTGCCAACTTTTGGGTTTTGTTATCGTTTTTAAATTCTCTCAAGCAATGCATCCCCTTATTGCCTGCACCTGGGACAGACAGCTCCTACCTCCCAAGCCTGGATGTGCCACTCTGTCTGATTCTGGTACCTGAGTCTCCCTTTTGAGAGAATTAGGACTCTTTTGACTTCCTCTGCCTGACATCACCCACTAACAAGGGCCGTGACAGTAGCAGAGTCCCAAGCCTGCTGAAAGTGGGAAATAAGTTAAAACTCGGGCTTCCCTGGTGGCGCAGTGGTTGAGAGTCCGCCTGCCGATGCAGGGAACACGGGTTCGTGCCCCGGTCCGGGAAGATCCCACATGCCGCGGAGTGGCTGGGCCCATGAGCCATGGCCGCTGAGCCTGCGCGTCTGGAGCCTGTGCTCCGCAATGAAAAAAGTTAAAACTCTGTTCCCTCCTTAGCACCTCTTGGGTGTAGCCATATTTTCTATTCCTGCGATATGTTTCCCAGGCCCAGAAGCAGACTGTCTTGGAGTCAGGTTGCAAGATAAAATTGGGATCCCTTGTCCTTGACAGGTTCTCAGTTGAGTGTCAGGCCTCTGGGCTGCCTTGTGTCACCTTCATCTTAAATTTATTGGACTTTGAAATTAACCTATGGATTGTTTGGCCCTGGAAATCAGGGGTTACAGAAGGAGGAACCTTCCATTGTCCCAGGGAATGGTTTTGAGGGAACATAAATCTTATGTGATGAGGTCACAGAAATATTTGTGTTTAATGTATTTAATCTTTGCAGGGTGAAAAGGGTGACATTGGCCTGCCAGGCCCAGATGTTTTCATCGATACAGATGGTGCTGTGATCTCAGGTGCAACTTTTCATTGATTGGAGTGGAAAAAAAAAAAAAGATAGGAAGTTGACTTCTATATCCCCTGTAATTGTTAAGAGGATACTTTGTCAGCCACTGGATTGCTGCTAAACCCGATCCCCACAAGGGCCACTCATAGATCCTAAACTTGGGAAATGAATCTAACTCCAATGTCTTAGGCAAAGAAGCCAAGCCCCATACTCCATGTTTGTGTTGGGTCCACCAAGACTGGGATTTGCGTTGGCCTGGGTCTGGATTTGCTAAAAATGGTTCTCCTAGTGATGCTTAGGGAAGGATTCATACCCTCCCAGCTAGGCTAACTTCAGCCTGATACTCTGGGACACACAGGGTCTCATGTACGTGATCCCACGCGTGCTCGAGCTTGACAATTTCACAGGAAGTGGAAAAGTATCTTTGGTATCTTTCGGTTAGGACAGCCCTCAATAGTGTGACACTTTGGAAGTTTGCCTTCACCTCTCCTTGTTCTAGTTACTGTGTGTGCCCAACTCTTCCCTTCGCCTTCTCTAGAGATCTAGATGTCAGTGTCTCCAGCTACTTCTCGCTTGACCAAAGGCTTCTCCTATAGTGCCTCTTCCATCTGGGTCTCCTAACTTCCTTCTCCTCACATCCTCTCAGGCCTGTGCCCTGTCTGGTAAACTCATTAAAGCTGAGGTGTTAATGGTGGACAGTGGCTTCCTGTGTTCCACGCTCAAGAAACCTGTGTATAACATGAAGAGTAGGCTTCGACACCTTAACCCAAATGGCAGAGATTTGAGGCATGACAAAAGATTACTAGTAGTAGAAGAACCTTCCTAGTACTTATCAGATCTTACCATGGAAGGTAAGCCCTGGCCAGACCAGTACTGAACAGTAGGAGAGCGTTAGCTCAAATAGGCCCATTATCACGTGAGAGCATTAGCATCTGGGAGACCTGTGAAGGGCAAGAGAGGCGCTTCTAACCTGAGGACATCTCCTTGCAACTCTTTTGAGGCATTTTGTGGCATTTGTGGGCCTCCCTTCGGTTTGCTTACTGCTTTTGTTGTTGTTGTTGCAATGCCAGGTTATCCTGGAGACCCCGGTATGCCAGGCCTCCCAGGCCTTAAAGGAGATGAAGGCATCCAGGGCCTGCCTGGCCCTCCTGGTGCCCCTGGATTACCAGCTTTACCAGGTAAAACAAACTAACCCACCCCATGCACAGATCTCCACTCTGGTGCTCAGCATCCCCTTCTGTACTCTGGTCTGGGTACATACCCAGCCAAAGTCAGAAGAAAGGTAGACTATAGTCAGTAGGCTCCCTGCTGCAAGCCCAAGGCCAATGTATATGAGAATAGGGCCTGGGTAAGCAGCTTTCCTTTGACCTCAGGCATGTACCATAGCTAGATAGGCAATCCCAGACCATCAATGAGGGGGCCTGGGTTGGCCTGCCAGAGCCCTGTCACCCTTCTGTTTATGTGCCATCCCAGTTGATGCTTGCCGGAAGGAGCTAACAGAAGCCCAGACGAAAGTTTATACCCAGCCCTTCACTCTGTGCTTAACCCAGGATCCTGTGGACGACATCCTTGACACAGTCATTGGAGGAACACGCCCATATGCCACTCTAGAGTAGTAAACAGAGAAAGGGCATGCCAGCGTCTGGGAGGCAGTGATGTCCCAAATATGAAGCCTCAGACATTACTTTTAAAGACAGCAGTTTCTAAATTCTCTGGAGATGGGCCTCTGTAAGGATACCTGTGCTTTTAAAACGGCCCCTTGGAGGAGGTACAGCTGATCTCAGCACCAAGGTGGAAAAAAATCTAGAAACGGGAGGCTGGAGACCCAGGTTTCCCTCTCAGGTGCCACTTAGAAGTTCTGCACCCCTGACCATGTTTCTGTACGTCTTTGGGCCTCCATTTCCCAAGAGGTTAGGCTAGCTGATTCCTAGGGACCCTTCTAACTCAGCTGCAGGAGAAGGGCAAATGCTTTCCCAAATTCTCCCTCGGAGCTAGTGTCTAACATCGGCACTGATTGGAATCCCCTGAAGAGGAGGGTGATGTGATGAGCATTTTTGTGTGGGCTTCTCCTTCCAGGTGGCCCCGGTACTCTAGGGCTCCAGGGAGTTCCAGGCCTGAAGGGGGACCAAGGAAACCCCGGCCACACCACAACTGGGGCAGCTGGCCTCCCTGGCAGAGATGGTTTGCCAGGCCTACCAGGCCTACCAGGCCTACCCGGTAAGTCGTTTGTTTCTCTCTTTGGTCTTGAGATCCAGGTGTGATCCAGGTTGCAGAACAGTCCTGATTTTTGAGGGAGGGAGCATCTCACAGGTTAGGGACCACAGCGATCAGAGTGTTCACCAAGGAATGGGCAAGTGAGGGCCATCTCGATGATCAGACACTACCTAATGCCTTCTGACTTCGTAGTCATTCCCTTTCCCCCTTCACTGTTCTCAGCCCCTAGGCCTGTGGTCTTGCAGCTCCTGAAGGAGCAGCATTGGCTCTTTCAAGCTTTCCCTGGTCCTCAGGGCTCCAGCGGGGCGGGCTGAGAGTCCAAGAAATGGGAAACCAAGCCTGGATCCTCAAAGTGGCTGCTAAAAGCCTCCACAGGGCTTATTCTCCTTAGGTCATCTACCTGAGTATGAGATTCTAGATTCTAAGAAAAAGGCTAGAAATATGCCCCGCATGTTTCTTTGTAACCTGCAACCCCTGACCACTGCAGCTTGTACCCATCTCCTCTTTTGTCCTAAGAGGACTTCCTGGGATAGACATGGGGACTGCTGAGTTGCTGAAGCTGCCTCGGTTATTCCCATATCCCCAGTGTCTAGTCCAGTGCCTGGAACATAGTAGACATCCTATAAGTAGTAGTAGTAGAGAGAATTGAGCCAACAGAGTTTGGACTTGCTACAGACTTTGGGTCCTTGTCTTGGATTTTTGGGGGGAAGGGTGTCTCTGCTCTGGTGGTTGGGGCTCAAGGACCCTTGGTGACTGAGCTGCTATGCTGAGTCACATGAGCCCAGGCTCCTGTAAGTTGCCAATCTTTTATGGTTTTTTTCCCTAAAGGTCCAGCATTTGAGACGGGAACTCTACAGAGCACAGAGCCAGGGTTGCCTGGTCTCCGAGGAGAACGAGGTCCAAAAGGAAACCCAGGCCTCAAAGGAATCAAAGGTGATTTTGTCCCCTTAGGTTTCTCTGTTCCCCAAACTCCCTGGAGAAGGCCCTCTGGGAAGAAGCAAACTAACAGCCTTGGGAACCTGAACAGGACGAATCCTGGATCTTGAGTGGGAATGTGATTGATTATACGACTGTTGGAAGTGCTCTATTTGGAGCTCTAAGACTGAGGCTGGCGGTTGAGGTCACACAGGACAAAGGGGCCCCCAGGCTACTGTACCTGCCCCCTCCACCTGCAGAAGCTACTCTGCACATTCTGCAGCCCCTCTCAGTTTGCAAGGCCAAGGCAGGAAGTCACGTATGATTACCTTCAGCCTGAAGGAGAGGTCAAGACCTGGAACTCTGAAAAAGCCAACTGGCTCCAGGAAAACAACTCCGGTCCCCACAGATTGACTGAAGGATTGATTGATTGCCCCAGCCTTCGGCTGCCTTGCACTTTCCATCTTTCTGTTGTCTTTGGGTCATTCCTCCATTTCATACTCTGAGGGGCAGATGCTAAAGTGCAGATAAATCACTTCATTATAGTTCCAGCCCAGGGCAGGGTGGAGGAAGAGGTGAAAGTACTGGCCGAAGAGAGGTTTGGGTATACCTGGGGGTTTCAGGTACCTGAGATCTCTCCTGTTCTCTCAAGGAATTTACAGCTCTCCTCGACCTCAAACAGAAAGGTTTTAACTCACTCCTCTCCTTTCTCATTGCCCTATCATAAAATGGCACTACCTAAGTATAGGAGCTAGTTGAGAAATTTTTGAAAGCCCCATCTCTAATTTTTAGATCCAGGGAAGATGGTTGAGGGCAAAGGATATTAAATTTCAAGTCTCGACCTAGGATGTCAACTTTGGCCCTTCCCTGACTCACTGCAGAGCTAGTGTGCTTCTTGATACCATTCTCATACTTAAAAACAGGGCCAACTCTGATGCCTCCCCTCCTATATTCCCATGGGACCAGAAGGTTTTTCTGTCTATCTGTCTGTCTGTCTGTCTGTCTGTCTGTCTGTCTGTCTGTCTGTCTCTCTCTCTCTCTCTCTCTCTCTAAGTCTGGAATAGTGATAGTGATTCTCAGGTGATTCACTGGACATGAGAATCACCTAGGGGAAATTACTACCAATTAGATTCTTGGACCTGGCCGCCTGAGAGTCTGACTGATTGGGCCTGGGGTGAGGCCCAGCAAGCTGCCTTATAAGCAAGCATCCCAGGTGACTCAGGCAGGAGGTTCATGGATCACACTCGAGAAATGATTATTTGGAGAACAGGCTGTTCTTTCAGAGTTTCAGGGATTATCGATTTTCTAAAGGTAGGAAGAGGCCCTTCAGGATCTTAGGGAAACTCAGAGTCACCTCTGTTGATCCAAAGTCTCATTTCCTAGACCAGAAGCATGGAAGGTATAAGTGGCTGGGCTATAGTGCTAGTGACTCCTTGCTATCCCTTCAAAGATGCTTTGCTGAAATCTCTGTCTTCAATTTATTTGGCATTTGTCTCTGTGTACAAAAGACAGGGGAAAGACATTCTGGTGAATAGTATGTTCAAGTGGCTTGGATTCCGGACTCTCAGTTGGTTAGTATAGGTCAGTGGTTCTCAACTCTGCATGCACATTAGACTCACTGATGGCTGGGCTCCACCCCAGAAGATTGAAATCCAAATCACTAGCACAGATGTACTTTGATGGAAAGTGAACCTAGTTCATTCGAGTCTGTTCTCTGCAGGCCTTCTGATTTCCTCCATGGAGTTGTTCAGGTCACGAATTACCACTGGCAGGTCTTCCTTCTTCTTGGAAAGATGGCCCACTTAGATTAATGTTGTCTTTTTTTTTTTCCTCCAGGGGACTCTGGTTTTTGTGCTTGTGATGGTGGTGTCCCAAACATTGGACCACCTGGGGAGCCAGGCCTACCTGGGCCACCAGGTCTCCTGGGCCTTCCGGGCCTGAAAGGAGCGAGAGGAAATCCAGGCTTTGGGGGTGCACAGGGCCCATCAGGGGATCCAGTAAGTCTTACCAAACTTTGGCCCTGAGGGAGCAAATGGAAGCTTTTAAATGCCCCTCACTCCTCACCAATCACTTTCCTAAAACACATAAAAGAAAGATGGGGATGAAGCAGACCTTCAAGGTTTTGATCCATAATATGAAGAAGTCTATCGAGGTATCTTGAAAGTCCCTTTCTGCTTTAACCTACCTATGTTCCCTCCCTTCCTCCCTCCCTTCCTTCCACAAAATTATTTACATTTGCCTAGAACTGTGCCGGGCCCTGAAGACAAGGTTCCCATCCTCAAAGATTTCAAAATTTAGAAAGGGTAAGGAAATAAATGGGCAATTATAATCCAAGATGACGACATAATCCAGTGTCCAGAGCTGTGCCAAAATGTACCCATGGACCTGTTTTAGGTCAGACCTATGCGAGGCGCCAGAATCCTATGAAGTCTGCGTCTCCTCATCATTCCCTTCTGTCTTTTTGTCAGGGTGTATTTGGGCCTCGAGGTCTGGAAGGCCCCAAAGGAAAGAAAGGGGAAGCGACTCTCAGTACAGGATCAGGGATACCAGGAGATCAGGGTGATCCTGGTCTCCAGGGGCTCCCTGGTGAGACAGGAGCCCCAGGCAAGGACGGAGTACCAGGTTTACCAGGCCTGCCAGGCTTTCAGGTAAGTCGATTGTTCCTGGGTAAATAGTGCTGTAAATCCTCACACCTGACTTGGCAGGTGGGCGGGTGGGGAGTAGCTGATGGCTACTTCCTGCCTCTGCCACTGACACTTTTGTCTCTGTGCTTTTCCTTTCTGTAAGATAGGAATCTTTTTCTCAGAATGGGTCATTGGCTCACTTGATAAACGCTAGTGACAACTGACCACATCACTTAAAATGTTTCAGCTTCTGAAGAGCTTTCCATTGCAAGTAATCCAGCTGCTTTCTATGACCCCCCCCCCCCCCGCCACCAGAGTTGTCCTTTCCCCTCACCCACACCAATCTAGAACCTTTCGCATTATCAGATCACTCAGGGTTGACAAGCTTCATTCCCATTAACTCGACTCAGAAGAATTGATTGAAAAACTAGAGTGACAGAGAATTTTAACCAAAAAATAAAGCCCTGCTCATACTGGTTAGGTGTTTCTTTCCTATGGTCAGAGGGCTTTCCAGATAAGTCTCTTAAGTAATGATTCATCCTTTCCTATGTGTTGTCTAGGGTGATGGTGGACAGGGCTTCCCAGGTGAAAAGGGGTTACCAGGACTTCCTGGTGAAAAAGGCCGCACTGGTCCAATTGGCCCCCCAGGAATTGGGCTACCAGGATCTTCTGGACCTCGTGGGCTTCCTGGAGATAAAGGAGTAGATGGATTCCCAGGGCAACCAGGCCCCCCTGGGGTTCCAGGTGAGTCAGGGAATCAGATGGCTTTGGGCTCGGAAAACTGACTCCTTGAGGGTAGATATGACCCAGATGCGTGAAATGTGTCATAAGAAGGCCAACTGGAATCACTACTTTCAATCCTCTTGAGGGTTTTCATGTGGAAAAAGGATCATACTGTGGTACAGTTACACAGAACAATATAGATTTCAGCCCTACTAAGTGAAAAACTTCCTAACAGAGCAGTCTGAAAGTATAACAGAATGGCCTTGGGAGGTTATGAGCTCATAATCCCTGGAAGATTTCAAGCAGAAGCTGGATGACCATTTATTACAAGTGCCATGGAAGTAATGAGTGGAAATTGGACAAGAAAGGTATCCTCTAAGTTGTATGGTAATATCATCAGTAGGGAAGAACCTTTCCTTAATTCATGAGATCTCAGATTGAGAAGAGACCCTAGTTCTATCTAGTCTGATCTCCATTTCATACCTTAAATCCTTCCCATTTATATAACTTCTCTTTCTACTTGAATTTTAGTAATTCTAATGAGTGACAGCCCTGCTTATAGATCAAGGTACTATGCTATTAACTTGCCTTCTTGCATACAGCTAGAACAGCTCTTCATCCTAACTTCTACGTTTCCACAACTTCTATGTTCCCATTAGTGGTACCACACTTCCTGTAGTCGTCTGAAGTTTGAAAACTTGAAATTCATCTCATATTCTTCATTTGCAATGCCTCTTATCTTTGTCCCTTCTTCTTGGTATCAAGCTCGTTATCTCATGCCTAGCTAACACCTATATGCTTGTTGGAATAGATGGATGGATGGATGAATAGATAGATGGATGGATGGATGAATAGATGGATGGATGGATGGAAGAATGACAACTTCCTAAGTAGTTTTTCATTTCCTACCTCTAGACTTTCCCCACTCAATTCCACTATGAACACTGCTGCCAATTTAATAATCTGTAAAGAGCTGATTCCATCATGTTACTCCCCTAGTCCAAAGCCACAGATGTTCTCCACTAAATAGAGGATAATGATCAAACTCCTTAGCCTAGAATTCAGAAGTCTCCAAACATGGACACAACCAACCTTTCTAACCTGACTTTGTCTCATACTCTTCATGATTAAAACAAAACAAAACACTAAGACAACTGTATCTTTCACTGTCCCCATAAACAATATATTCATTTCTAACTCCAAGATTTTGCCCATGTTGCCTTTTTCTTGAATACTCCTCCTTTTCTCTATGTACTCACATCCCATCCAACTTTCAGGCTTCGATATAGGCCCTAATTCTTCCACTAAGCTTTCTCATGACCCCTATGGTATGTCTTTGCCAGTTAGATTATATATTTCCTTCCATTAATGCTTTTACTTTTTCCAAAAGCATTGTAAGCCTCTGGATACTAAGGAAGGTGAGTAATCCTTTTTAGTGTTTCTCAACCTGCCTAGTATAGTGCAGTGTTCCACAGGAGACTAATATACATTTACAGAGGAAAGGGCCTTTTCCATAACCAAGGAGCTTTTTCTTAGACCTATTTCTCCTCTTTCCACCTCGTCACCTTGAAGAATTACAAAAAAAGAAGACAGATACCAGGTCTTGTAAAAATGTATTTCTTTTAAAATGTACTTTTGTGAATTGGTCTAATAAGGATTACAGTACAAGTTAAAAATGGGTGATTCAGGATTCTTAAACCCAAGTCAGTATTTCAGTCCAAGTCAGTATCCCCGTTAAGGCTGTGAGGAATTGTGTCAAACAAAACCATTCGGCCTTTTGGAAGTCCTGGTGTCAGCTATAGCTTTGCTTCCAGCTCTGTTCCCAGAGACATTATTCATGGTCATTCCACCGCCCCTCCGCCAACTGGGTCTTCGTTCTAGTTCAACCCATTTTGCAGGCAACTAGGTTTTTTTTTTTTTTTTTTTTAACATCTTTATTGGGGTATAATTGCTTTACAATGGTGTGTTAGTTTCTGCTTTATAACAAAGTGAATCAGTCATACATAAACATATGTTCCCATATGTCTTCCCTGTTGCGTCTCCCTCCCTCCCACCCTCCCTATCCCACCCCTCCAGGCTGTCACAAAGCACCGAGCCAATATCCCTGTGCCATGCGGCTGCTTCCCACTAGCTATCTACCTTACTACGTTTGTTAGTGTGTATATGCCCATGACTCTCTCTCGCCCTGTCACAGCTCACCCTTCCCCCTCCCCATAACCTCAAGTCCGTTCTCTAGGAGGTCTGCGTCTTTATTCCTGCTTTACCCCTAGGTTCTTCATGACATTTTTTTTTCTTAAATTCCATATATATGTGTTAGCATACGGTATTAGGCAACTAGGTTTTAAACTGAGTTATATTAACATGGTGCCTATAAACTTAGATATGCTCAAATCTGGATATTATCAACATTCCAACTGCTTGGAAACAGAAGGAAGCCCACAGGAACATTTCTGTCCCAAACTTCACTATCCCTGGACCCAGAAAGTTCTCAGGAAACTAGTGATCTAGAAAGCTATAGCCTGGGAGATGCCTTATGCAGAAAATGTTCTTGTTGCAATACCAAGACTTTCCAAAAAATTACTTCAATTAAGAGCATTAGCTTTCTTTTTCTCTCTACAACCACCAAATATAACTCCTCAAACCTAGCTTTGTTTCCACACAATTGTAAAAACACTTAACTTGTGGGCCCTAAACATTTGCATTATGGCCATTACTGTTGCCATGAAAGATGAAGATGCTGTTCCTAAATGTACTCACTCCAACTGGTCGTGGCTCAGGCTAGGACAGCTACATTGCCAGGAAAGGGAATGAAGTAATCAGAAGCCTTTCAACCTAATAGTGTGAATTATTACAAATCCTGGGCAAGGAGACAACTGGCTGTTTCCAAAGAGGCTCTGATCCAGATGCTCATAGTAATCAATCACCCTGGTTATCACTGCAGCGGCTACTGTGTCCTTGATCCTGTGTGGATGCCAGCTTTCTCGACTCAGTCCAGACAGGGAATTTGATCGGTGGGCTACAGACGAGACTTCCCTTGGGCCTCAAGGAACTTCTGTCCCGGTTTAATTTTCTTCTTTACTTGTTTGGTCTAGGTGACTGCTGCTGCAGGGAGAAGGTTGGGCAAGGAGACTTAGACACAGAGGGAGGTGAGAGGTAGTTAGCTCTAGAGGTTCTCAAACACCAATGATGGCAACCCCACCCCTTCCTTTTTGTTCACTTAATCTCAGACACTCACAATGGTCTGAGTACCACGCTGGAGGCCCGGGCTGGGGAGGGGTGATCCTAAGGCTGGGGTGCAAAGACTCACGCTGACGCCGCTGCAAAGTCTCCTTAGCACACCTCTCCTGGGGGGGAGGACAGAGGAAGTGGGCATGCAGTCTCTGCGAGGGGCTGGCTCCTTCACTGTGCATGTTGATGGCTTGTCTGATCTCTTCCTTGAGCATCTTCACTTATGAACTTAACTGAGGCCATGACTTGCCTTGGGAGGTACCTGGAAGGAGCCACACATGTCTGATATTTATTCATTGGAACCAGAATCAACTGAGGTATTAGAAACTTGATAACCAGCGGTGCTTTTTTATTCTGAAGATGAATTTTGTCATTAATGGGGAAAATTCTGAATAACTAGGTCATTTGTTGCACTTATAAAACAGAACAAGGGTAGAGCTGGTTTCTGCTTTGTTGGGGAGAAGGCTCGGAATTCAGGGATGTAAAAGAAAAGACAGGAATGTAAAGTAAAAGAGTCAGGTAGCAGTATGACTTGAAGTCCTTACCTTCTCACCATTTTGACCCTCTGCTTGCAATACACAAATGCGGTGTGTTGTACAGGACTGGTCCGAGGCAAAGGGAAGTATGTCCTTGATTTCCTCTGGGTTCTACTCATCTTCCCTTTTCTAAGTATTTTTCCTGCCCTGGAACCTTTCCAGATGCCTGTCCTTGGCCCCATCTTCTAAAGATTTTGTTTTGCTCTGGCTATCACAGGTGAAAAGAATCTATGAAACACATATGATAAATTGAAGATGGATGGCTTCATGTTTGGACCTGGCCCAGAGATATTTGTATTTTATCCAGTTTGTTTTTTAAGACATAAAGCAATGGAACTACAATGTTTGACCCATTAGAGTCAATCAGCTACTGAAATAGTTGGGGCAGGAGGGTTTTCTGCAGGGTCCCTCTCATGATACCATCTAGCGAGGCAGTTCTTCAGCCTAGTCCAAAGCCGAGCACAGGACTGGCAGCCCTCTCCCCATTTAGCATCTCATCCATCATAAAGCATGTTTCCGCAGTAGGGAAATAGCCCTCCAAAATAGCTCCATCATTTCAACATCTGGCAGGATGGAGATGGGTATGACTACCTATGGAGGAAGATCAGGCTTGTGGCCATCTTTCCACCTGTGAAAATATAACTATAGGAGCCTGAGGTCTAGAAGGCAGAGAGTTGCTGCCCAGGCTACAAAGTAGTGTCACTAACCTGACTGGGGTAGAATCCAGGGGATGGCCTTGCGGGAGCTCTTCTGAATACTCCTCCTTAAGCAAGATACTAAAACACTGGTATTCACTGAGCACATCCCAGGGTGCCAGGCGCTGTGCTAAGTGCTGTTAACACTATTCCATATGATCCTCACAAGCACCATGTGACGTAAGTAGCTCCAATTTTACACGTGAGGCTCAGAGACGTTGAGTATCTTGCTCATACAACTAGTTAGTAGCAGAACTACGATACGAGCTCAGCTCTGTCTGGCTTCAGAGCCCAACCTCTTAACCAATACATTATACTGTTCAATTCCCAATTTTGATTTAGGACTAGAACAGGTGGGCTAAAATGCCATCAGGCCTTGAAGTTGGAAAATGGAAGCGGGACTGGAGGAGGAATGCTAGCCAGTTCAGTAAGCAGTCTGAATCATAGGTTGTATACATATCTTTAAGAGATGCAATTTGTGATTTATTTTACGTACAGGCAAAAGCTATAGCAGTTTATTAGAACTGTGGACTCTGGCTTAAAGTAGATCTCAGGGGGTTGTTTTAATGAATAGGCAAGACTGATTTTAATTAGCAGTTGTTTATAAATGGCATTTGAAGGAGCCAACTAACAATTTGGTCACTGGTATCTTATTAAACCTCCCCCCTGTGATCTTACAGACTCTTTATTTGTACTCTGAGTGAGCAAGGAAGAATTTGCCAGGGGAAGGGCTCCGCAGGTCAATTTCAATGTCTTGCATAGTGAAATTGACTACCCCTTCTCCCTGAGTAGCAGAGTTGACAGTTTCAAATGAGGAGCTGAGGGAAGGGTCACTGTCTGCCATGGCCGAGAGAGTGGCCTTCAGTGTTTACCTGGTACAGACATATGGGTCCATCTGACCAAGGACAATCAATAGGTTTCAGTAGATCTCAAACAACACGTGTCAAAAGAACCCAGTGGTTTGGGAAAAGCCTCATTCCAAGAAAAGAGCAGTCATCTGAACTTGAGAGGTGTTGGCTTCAAACACTCCAATCTAGTGATGTGGACATAATAATAACTAACACCAAGCACGCATCCCAGGGAGGGGCTCCATCTGAAGGCAGGGTGAATAGGCAACTGCCGTTTGCTGCTCTTCCTACACAACAGGAAACTTTGTTAGAATGAGATGTCCTGACTTGGACACTAGGGGCATTCGTATCTGTGAGAAATTGCACTAGGAGTAACTCCCGAGAGCTTCTGATGCTACGATTTTTCTGCATGGGCTCCCAGCTTCTGGGTGGGAAGAATAACTTAGCTGTTCCATTCGATGGAATGGGAGTAAAGGCGCATGCTAGGGGGAACTCAGGGGGTTCACCACCTGCTCACATGTTACCATTTACAGGTATCACCTTGCCTTGTATTATTCCTGGGCCATACGGTCCATCAGGATTTCCAGGAGCTCCCGGATTCCCAGGTATGGAATGAGGCCAGAAAAAGCCACTGAGCACACTTGTAAGGGCCATGCACCAAAGGAAGCTGAGGATAGCCTGGTAGCATTTGGGGATCCACATTCCTTCTGAGAGGGCGGCCTTGAGGATTGAGGAAATAGAATGGCTGCTAGAGAGGGCCGTGTGGGGAGGTGAGAATAAGAGAGATTCTCCAAGAGCTTAGAATTTTTTTTGTTTTTCGGCTGCACCGTGCAGCTTGTGGGATCTTAGTTCCCCAACCAGGGATCGAACCCATGCCCTCGGCAGTGAAAGCATGGGGTCCTAACCACTGGACCACCAGGGAATTCCCAAGACTAGGATTCTTGACTGGACGTCACAAATCATAGCTAGCCACACCGACTTTCCTTTCCCCTTACCACTCATATTTGGGTTTTCAGGCCCTAACGGGGCCCGTGGCCTCCCTGGGACTCCAGGCCAGCCTGGATTGCATGGAAATAAAGGGGAGCCCGGAAGTCCAGGATTGGTTCACCTCCCTGAAATGCCAGGTAAGAAAAGGAGCTTCTCCTCACCTGCTTCTCCTTTTGTGTGAGTGTGTGTTCGGATTGTGGTAGCCATCCACCCACTATAGGAAGTTAGGTTTGTGCTTTGTTAGCTTTGTGGGACGGTTTTGATTTCATACTCAGGCAAGAGAGCTTAGAGCTATAGAATGCCAGCATCTCAGAGCGGTAACGGCCATTTGAGGAGGAAACTGAGGCTCATATGGAAGGTGACTCACCTGAGATCACAAGGTCACTAGTGATAGAGCCAGGGATCTGCCACATGGTCTGACTGCAAGTTCTATGGCAGTTTCCTGGATCAACTCCTTAAAGGTCAGAGAAGGAGATTCAGATGAGTGCGAGGGAAGTTGTCGTATTTCAAAGACTTCGCTCACACCCTGTCATTCCAACCTGAGCTTCATTGTTCTGCACTGCACCAGTGGTTCTCAAACTGTTCCCTCGGCCAGAAGCGTCAGTATCACCTGGAAACTTGGTAGTAACGCAGTGCCTTGGCCCCTTGGCAGAGTTACTGATCAGAAGCTCTGCGGGTGGGCCCCGCAATCTGGCTTTTCCCAAGCACCCCTGCCCCAGGAGACTCTGATGCACGCTCAGTTTGAGAACCACGCCTGCTCTGCAGCCTGGGGCTCATCTGAGGCCACGTTCCCCCGGGCTTATCAGTGCTACAGATCCGTCTGCCACCCAGAAAGAGGGAGGCGTGACTTGGCAGGAGTTAGACGACTCCAGAAGAGACCAGGCCTTTGACAGGAGGTCCCGGGCGTAACCTGTGCTCTTTGGCCACTGTAGGCTCCCCAGGAGCGGGTTGCTGAGCTCTGCCCGCTGAGCTAGAACCTCCTCCAGGGCACACGGGGCAGTCCCTGCCACTGGGCAAGTCTTCCCAGGACCAGAGACTCGTGACCTTTAAGGGAAGCGACACACATTACTAATATGTTAGCTTTTGTAGTAGGGAAAAAACCTGTGTCAGAGTCCTCTCCCCAAACCTGTCACTTCTAAACCTCCATGGCCTTTTATTTTTGCCTCTTTACACTTAGGATTTCCTGGACCTCGTGGAGAGAAGGGCTTGCCTGGGTTTCCTGGGCTCCCTGGAAAAGATGGCTTGCCTGGGAAAGTTGGCAGTCCCGGCTTACCAGGTCCCAAGGGAGCCCCTGGTGACATCATTGGTGCTGAAAATGGTGCTCCTGGGAAGCAAGGCCTACACGGACTGCCAGGAGACAGAGGATTTCCTGGAGACTCTGGCCTTACGGGACCCAAGGGTGACTCTCTTTGCCCCACTTATCTGACAGTCTACAGAAAACCTTTCAGTAACTGCTATACTTGCATGAATACCTGCGTGACTCTGGGGTGATGGATTAATTAGGGGCTTGAAATGAAGTCATTCTGTTCTGTCCTTCCCTTTGTGGAACTTTTTCTTACATCACCTGCGTCCATTCTCCTGTCTTAGTAATTCCAGAAGTATCTATACTCCATAGTCAGATTTCTTGCAGAGCCTGTGATTAGCCACAAGGCTTGAGCTGACAAGACAGTGGCCCGTGGGGTACATCCTGGGCAGGCTCTTCCGCTGGAAGTTGGTTTGGTAATCGGTCCCTGCTCTCAGTCCAGGCTGTAATTGTCTGGCCCTTCCTTTCCTTAGGTTTGCTTGGGAAGTCGGGCTTGCTGGGCCCCAAAGGTGATCGGGGCAGCCCTGGAATACCAGGCCGCGCAGGACAGCCAGGCCCCCGGGGATCTGATGGTCTATTCGGCATCAAGGGCAAACCCGGGCTCCCAGGAGCACCAGGCTTTCCAGGCACTTCAGGTAGGTCCTTCGGAGGAGGAGCCCCATCTTGACAGACTTAAGCTAAGCCCTCCCCTCCGCCCCACCCCCACCCCCACCGCAACCCGGTGCCCTGAGGGGCAGTAGCAGCAGTGTGACAGGGTCAGAGTTGACAAGGAGACTGACTTTCCTAACCTCTCAAGTCGCCCTCGCAGTGCCAAGCCAAACCGATCGCTGCAGTTTAGCCTCCAAAATGTGACCCCACAGTATGCTCATTCCCCGCCCCTCCCCCATGGCCTCCGTCCCCCTTTTCAGGCTTCAGTCTCCCTCCTGCCTTCCTGCCCTCCTTGTGCAGGTGGGCCTCGCCCCTCTCCACCGCCCTCACTGGGGCCGGGCGAGGAGCTCAGGCGGAGAGGGTGACCACCGTGCTGGCAGCCTGCCTCTTGGGCAGCAGGCCTCTGAGGACCCAGGGCCAGAGTGTCTTTCACTCCACAGCGGGGCCTGCCGCCCCCTGGTTCCAGCCTACTGTCTGCAGCTTGCCTTTTTCTCACACCCCCCTCTTCACCCTGCCGTCCGCCCCGACTCCCAGCCACGTGACTGAAGTTGAGTTTTTGCAGAGCCACTAATATCTTTTTTATCCCCTTTGTCCTTCTGTGTTTCTGGGGTCTTCACATAGGCTGTCCAGGTGAGAAAACAGCACACAAGCTCACAGACTAACACTCCCACTAGCTTGGCCTCTTGGGGAATTATCTTACTATACACTATAACCTGGCAAGGCCAGGGGTCCCTGAACTCATGCTGTGGGGTTGGCCCCCATTGAATTTCCTTCCCTTGTTGTGGAATCCCCTTCACAGCCTCCCATTAGAATCCTGGGGCTCGCAGCTACTTGATGCTTTTCAATCCATAGAAGGCCAAGTCAGCCATTCATTTAGGTCCTTGGGGGCCCAAATACCTCTGTCGTCACTCATTTAATCCTTTGGTTTTTTAATTTCCTTGCTTTGTACCTGAACATTCCACTTTGGCAGCAGCTCAGGAGCTTAATCCCATTGAGCAACTTAAAGCCTGGTGAAAGAAGTTTCAGAATACCTAGGATACCAGATGGGCCTTGGGGATTTCTACAGTACTTGGCACTAGGGGGTCTTTCAACCCTAATGCCAAGGAACTGGCTGACTTAACTGCTTGCATGAGGGATTAAAAGGGCAGCCCTGTATCCATGGCTCCCTGGGAGGCTGAAACAATGGCTTGGCTTTAACCTCTACTTCACCAATTGGCTCAGGAAACAGCCATTGTGGAGTGATTCAAACTGGAAGTACCAGGAAACTAGAGTCCAGTTGCCACCCTGGCTTCCCAGAGCTCCAGTGTGAACCACATTCATGAAGGGGGGAGAGTTATCATCGGAAGGGGTTTGCTCCCCCCCTCCCCGCCCCCGCCATCTACAGTGCCATGTTGAAAGAAGTCGCCATTGGCAGGGCGCCCTGGGTGGTAGGTGCTAATGCTTCAGCCAGCTAAGAACTCTGCCTGTTAGCAGCCTGCCTAAGCCATTGTTAAAGGGCAGTTTATAAACGCCAACAAGCCAACCAACCAGCAGCCATGGGAATGGGCAGCGGCCCAGATCTGGACAGTCTCACTTGACAGCTGTCCTGTGTTCTCTCCTGTACTGATTCAGGACATCCTGGAAAGAAAGGTCCAAGAGGCGATATAGGTCCCCCTGCATCAGCTGGAAAGAGAGGCCTGCCTGGGCTGAAAGGCCTTCCGGGATCTCCAGGGCTAATTGGCTTCCTGGGGAACTCCGGCTTGCCAGGGGCCACTGGACTGCCAGGCCTGCCAGGTCCGAAGGGTAAGTGAAGGTATCAGGAAGGTACCAATGGGGACCAAAAAGGAGCTGCCATGCTGCCCAGCTCGCCCCCTCCCTCCTCTCTGCCTGGGAGAGGGGAATGGGGAGGGAGGTGGGCAGGGCTTTTTTGGCAAGATAGTTGGACAAGGCTAGTGCTAAAGGAGGAACCCCACCCAAGGTGATTCGCCTTCCCTGCCTGCTGGGTGGATCACTGGGCTGAATAGCATGGGCAGGGAGCCCAAGACAGGAACAGCCACACCAAGGTTACTCATTTGCACAACTTCTACCATAGAGCCTGATAGCTCTCAATTCCTGTGACTGTCCTGCTAGACATCAGAGGTTGGGCCGGGGGCGGGGGGGGGGGGGAAGTGACTGGTCCAAGGTCACACAACTGGTTAGCAACAGCACCAGGCTAGAGCTCATCTCCCTGCCTCCTGGCCATAGGCTTTTTTTATTCCTCCTGTGCCAAACATGAGATCTAACTTGGCAAATCATAAGAGAGGTTCCCACCTCTTCTTTCCTTTCTGGTGCTTAGTACAATGTCCCTCTTCAGGGAAGTAGCATAACATGTATTGACTAAGAGCTTGAGCTTTGGGGTTAGAGAAACTTGGGTTTGAATCCCTTCTCTGCAACTTCCTAGCTGTGTGACTTTGGGTGAGTTAATTAACGTCTCTGAGCTTCCATTTTCTTATATGTCAAACAGGGATAATAATAGAAGTTCTTGTTTCTCAACAGGTGAGAAGGGGTCTGTTGGACTGATAGGTTTTCCAGGGATTCCAGGTCTCCCTGGTATTCCTGGTGCAAGTGGATTAAAGGGAATTCCTGGGTCGATGGGAAGAGTTGGACCATCTGGACAGGCTGGTAGCCCTGGTGAAAAAGGTGAGCTGGAGAATCGAATTCTGGAATTGCCACCCATGCTTCCCAAGGTACATCTTGTTTATCAACTTTGTCATTCCTGTGGCTTATACCAACCCTGTGTTAGATAATAATATTTGAGGTTTCTGAATGAAGTCCTTTTAAACCAAAAGACCTAATCACTCTGAGTTACTACTGCACGTTAGAGGCCTGGACACACATTCCCGATGCTCAACGGAGAAGGGTTTTGAGTAGGGTCTAAAGTTGCAGGTGGACCTTGAGCTTGTCAAAGGAGGGAGAGGGCGTGCACATTAATGCAAAGTTTGGGAAACAGGGGCGGGGAAGAAGGTGGAAGAGCCCAGAAAGGGGGCCTGGGGTGGGGCGGGAAGAGCTGATATGAGCGGTCAGCCGGTGCCTGACCTCGTGTCTAAGCTCCCGCTCACACGGCTCTCATGATCTCCATCCCTGCAGGAGACAGAGGCGACCCGGGGCCAGTCGGAGTACCCAGCCCCAGACTTCCAGTGCTGAACCTGCACCTCACAGGAGACAAAGGCTCTCAGGGCTCACCTGGATCCATCGGATTTCCTGGGCCCAGAGGTGCCGGGGCAGGGAATGGACAGGAGAAATGCCCAAGACAGTTTTTATGACCAAATTCAACTTCTTTCCTGAGAAAAGGCCCCACAGAACAAGAACCCCCAGAGCAGCAGTATGGGTGGCAGCTGGGGATCCACGGAGGCTGCCTTCCCTGGGCCTGGGGGGCCTGTACCGTGAGCTGCCCATTTTCATTGCCACCGTGGAACTCCGTTTCTGAACCACGGGCGTATCCCTGGAAGGGCCTGGCAGACAGTGGGGATGGGCACTGAGTGGCTTTCCCAGTGAGGCACCTCCCTCTATCCCCACTCCTCCCCCAAAGCTAACTGTCGCCAAGCTTGCGCTTTGGCCGCCTGTGACCCAGGGCACGTGCACCTTGGGGAGAAGACTTTCTCTTGCCTAGAGTCTTTCCCCAAGACTTTTGCCTCTTTCCCAGGTGACAAAGGAGAGGCTGGCAGCCCTGGGCCACCAGGCTTGCCTGGAGCTCCTGGCTTCCCCAGCCTCATCAAGGGACTTAGTGGGAGACCAGGCTCCCCTGGCTCCGCAGGACTACGGGGCTTACCCGGCCTGAAGGGGTCCCCTGGAATCACAGGTTTCCCAGGAATACCAGGAGAAAGTGTGAGTCTGCCCACCTCTTCATCTCCCCACCAGGGAATCGCCTCCATAGCAGGGGGATGTGTTCCTATTGCCCACCTTTCTGATCCCAGCCCACTTCCCAGCCCGCTTGCCCAGCTCCCTCCCCCAGCTCACCCCAGACAAGGCCCCTCCTTGAGTCTGCCAGGTCTTCTCACCCTTTCCCAAACATCCCCTCTTCCTTCCGGGGCCCTTGTTCACCTATCTTCCCCCACGTGGCAGAGCGTCCTCCTCAAAATTGCTGACTACCTGCCTATCCTTCAGGCCCCAGCCCAGGCACCTGCCCCTCCAGGAGTCCCTGAGCTCCCACCGTGCTGGCACCCTACACTTCTCACTGCTTACACTTATCCTAGTTGGTTCTGTGTGGGTCTGATTTCCTCAATGAGACTGTTAGGACTTGAGAACAAGAACCGCCTTGCATGCTTTTTGGTCTGCATCCCACCGCCAGCATCCCACGTTGAGTTTGGGACAGCAGAAGAATTCGGTACAGACTATTTGATGTTTTGATTTCAGAAAGGTCTTTACCAGTTGTTGCCTCTTGTGGAGACAACAAAGACTCAAAACCAGTTTCTCTGGGTTCTTAAAAGTTTGGGTGGTAGAGTAGGCTTAGCAATGAGGAGACGTAGGCTTGAATCTCAGCTCCATCACTCATTAGCTCTGTGATTTTGTGCGTATCGCTTAACTTGCCGGAGCCTCGCTTTTCTCATCTGTTAAAAATGGGAATAATTTCCAAACCTTCTTCAGACCATAGTGAGGGTTAAGTGAGCTGATGTGTGTAAAGCAGTTACGTTGTATTTGGCACATGGTAGGCTCTGAGTAAATAGTAGCAATAATAGTAGTAGTATTGAAGGGACTAAATAAACTGTATCACAGGACACCTGTGTTCCCTGCAGACAAAGTCCCTGTCCTTTAAAAGCGTCAATCCAGCTTGTGGAGAGAAAACACCACACACACACACACACACACACACACACACACACACACACCCCTGAAGCAATTGCAAAATAAACAATTCTCAACCTGCTACTTACACACTAGGAAGGATAGAATCAAAGTGGGACAGCGTTCTGGGAGGGGTCCCAGCATGAGCAGAGGCTCAGAATGAGTAGATATGGCAATACGCAGAAGAGGCCAGGTGAATGCAGGGGGTGTCCTGGGTCGTGGTCCAGTGACCAGAGTGACCCAAGTTGGACTCCTACCCAAGGCACTAGGTAGCGTATGTCCTTACTGGGTACATCTCAAATGAATCAAAACCATACCAGATGCCAGGGAAAGAATTGTACCAATGGCAGCTGACACGCCCATTTCCCAGACTCAGATAGTGTGTTGGACATTAGCCAGTGAAGGCAGTTTTTCTTGTGAAAATCACGGAAATATTAGACCAAATTCAGACTCCAGTACCTGTATGCATACAGCCCACTACCTGGTGGCAGAAAGACTCTGTTCCTTGTGAAACCTGCGGCAGAGAGCTAGCCCCACGTTGGTGAGGTCACACTTGTTCTTGTGCATAATGGCTCCAGAGCTTTGGCATGGGCAGTGATAGCCAACTGTATGTAGAGCAGATCAAATGCCTGGCCTGACTGTTAAGTTTCGTATTTTCTAAGAGACTTGCTAGAACATTCACACCTTGATTTCCCAAGGTACCAATTTTGATAGGCATTGGGAAGTTATGAATGACAAGACCAGGATTAATCTGCAGATCGAATCCCTCCCCTATAACCCGTAAATACGCATTTCCGCCCCCTTGTTCATCACCTTCCCCTCTGCAGGATGCCCCCCACCTGTTTGCCCCTGCCACAGACCACTCGATGGACGTCTCTCCAGCAGTGGCTCAGGGAAGGGAGGGGGAAGAGAGGGTGGGAGGCCCTGAGCGCTGGGCAGAAATACTGACTCCAGTCTTGCTTTGAAGGGTTCACAGGGTCTCAGTGGAGCTCCTGGGCTCCCAGGAGCATCTGGTCTCCCAGGTTTAAAAGGTAAGGAGCATTTTCCCCTTTAATGCGTTTTTCCAGAGCAAGGTGGATTTCTAACAGGCCCAGGGCTCTCCCTGGGGGAGACATTGTGTTTCGAGGAGGAGAAGGAATCGATTTACATTTCCCCTTCGGCTGAACCCCCTTTGCAGTCTTTGTTCCTCAAAGATATGCGACAAACAGTGGTTTGACCCAGCTGCCTTCCAGACTCAGCAGCAGAGGAGAACCTCAGCTCTAGACAGTCTCCTCTTCTGGTGATGTTTTAGGGCCCCTCCTCTCATCTTCTCTGACCATACTGAGCCTAGTGATGTGTTTCCCAATGGAGATATGCTGCATGTAGCAGCATTTCATGCCAATTGTCTGGAAGCATCCCAGCCCTTCATTGGGGCATAAAAGCATAACCTTTTACCCAGTGGGTAACTGTGTCAAGGAGCCTCTCTGGCTATGATTTTTTTTCCCTCAAAAGATCTATGTACTGCAAATTGAGCTGTAGCTTCTCCTGACCACTTGAACAATGTCTTGATATCCCCAGGAGATCAAGGCCAGACACTTGGAATTTCTGGTAGCCCAGGACCCAAGGGACAACCTGGGGAGCCTGGTTTCAAAGGTAAGGCTGCTGCACTTTTGTCTCCCATGTCTCACAAACTCCTCAAAACTGAGGATCGGAAGGAATTTTGGAGGCCAACACCAAGTTCTGCAACTTCTATGCAGAACTTGCAACTTCTATGCAAAAATTCCTACCTGACATGTATCCACTTAGAGGCAGTCAACAGTTTTCCCAAGCAAACCAACCTACTTTTCCTTCAAGACTCACAGACTTACGGGATAAGTCTCTAAGACCTTTAAGATAATGGTGTCCACCCCCTTAGTTTTTAGTTAAACTAAATACTTCATGAACATTTCCACCCATTGCTCCTACTGCTGGGAACACTCAGAACAAGTTTACTTACTTTTCAATTGGGAAGCATCTTTCAAATATGAAGACAGCTGTCACAATCCCTTTCAGAGTATCTTTGTTGGATCCAGCTCCCATGGCAACTCAAAATGGCTTCACCTTCCTGCTCCCCCTCTCCCGTGGAGGAACACACTGCCTGAACTGTGGCCTGATCACTCAGCATTTTTCTTGATTTTGTAGGTGTGAAAGGAAAAGATGGACCAGTTGGTGATGTGGGTTTCCCAGGAAACAAAGGTGAAGATGGGAAAGTTGGTATTTCTGGAGATGTTGGCCTTCCTGCCTCCCCAGGTACCGTGCCACATGACAACTTTACTCTGAAAAAGTTCAGGTCAGCTTCAGGTCACAACCCCTTCTGAACTTCTGCCTTGTTTTCACTTTTAGGACTCCCCGGGGTTGCAGGCATGAGAGGAAATCCAGGACTTCCAGGTTCTTCAGGCCACCCAGGGGCAGCTGGGCCCCTGGGCCCCCCTGGCCTAATAGGAACCAAAGGTATGAGAGTTGGGAGTAGGCAGTGGGGAAAAGGGTCCTTTCCTCAAAAAAAGGATGGCAACTACTTTTTCTTAGGAGACCCTAGCTGGGATTAAGCCGTATCCAGGGGAGTCATTGACTGGGTTTCATGAGGGATAACAGGAAAGGAGGAAGAAGAAGAAGAAAGGAGTGCAAACGTGAATGGGAAGAGGAGAACATGGGATCCATGGAGAGCAGAGTTGGGAAGGAAGGTTGTTGCCCTGGCATATGTAGCCTTTTCCTGACTTAGAGATTGGGCAGCAAGTCTCTGGGAGCTGGCAACTCAAGGTCTTGGCATTGCCACTCTGATTTCTTCTTGAAGATACCTCATTATCTAGCACCCTGCTCTTAAGCTATATTGGTCTCTAATAAAAGGCAGGAAGACTTAGGGTGGAGGGTGGAGACTAGGTGTGGTCCAGTCTCCCTTAGGGCATTAAATAATGCCTCAAGAGAGACCATGACCTTTGAAATGAGGACTTTGCAGTGTCCCTGGGGGCAGGACCTTTTGCTGACCCTTCATGATTCAGAGCTGCTGGAGCCATTTCTGATATTCTCTCCCCTCAGGTTTCCCTGGACTTCCTGGTTTACATGGACTGAATGGGCTGCCAGGAACCAAGGGAACCCATGGAACTCCAGGTAAGCAAGACCCTCAAAGGCATAGAGGAGAGCACTTGCTCTTCCGGAAGCCTGACAGAGGCTGGCCTTGAGTTCTTGACTGTGGTGTATCCCATATCCTCAGACTCCTAGGTCTCCTTGCCAGCCCCCAATTTGGGATGCCTTGATGTGGGGAAGAAGGAGGATGGGGTTCGTCCTTCTACCCGAACGAGCTCTCCTTCCTGTCATTTCAATCCTCAGCCTCCTGTGTCTGTCAAGCAGGCCCCCTGCAAGTGAGCTATAGGCACAAAGGTCTCACCCCACTGACTTCTGTCCCCACATCTCTCTGCATCTCCTCCTAGGACCTAGTATAACCGGTGTGCCTGGGCCAGCTGGCCTGCCTGGTCCCAAAGGAGAAAAAGGTTCTCCAGGAATTGGCATTGGAGCCCCAGGAAATCCAGGCGTGAGAGGACCAAAAGGTAGCAGGGGTAAGTGAGCCCAAGTCAGGCTTGGCTGGGCAGCCAGGGTTGGGGTTTCTTTAGGGCCATGTGGCTTACAGGGATGAGCAGTGCATGTCTTTGCATCTCTGGGAATCTCAGAACCCAGTGGAACTGACCACCGACAAAAAGAGGGTAGGCTACACTTAGGGCTTTCCTGGGAAGGAGTGTCAGAGAGCAGTTCAGTGAGTCCCACCCCCCAGCCTCCAGGTTCCCTCCCACTCTCCCTTATTAACCTCAGGGCCTCTCTTTCTCACTTGGCCACAGCCTGGGTTTAATGGTCCTGAGGGACTGTGCTTGTCCACTTAGCGAGTGGTTTACCAGAAGTTCCTTGGTGTCCAGTGCGGTTGGTAGTCCCAGGGCCCTGGAACGACAGTGTGGCTGCTGGAAGGAGCCCAGGTCTAAGAGGATAAATGTCTCCCTAGGACAGGCATACAGCAAGCACTTGATTAGGATTTACTAGGTTTACTAGAAATCCGGTTTCGTCTTCATCTCGGCCCCTGACTCATCACATAGTCTGAAGTCCCTTTCTGAGCCCCCATTTCCCCACTTCTCAAATAGTGTGAATGAATTCTGATTCATTAACTCTCCTTAGAAATGTTCTGGAGACGAATATACCTCCCACTCAACGTAGAACAAGAAATGAATTTAGTGTAGTATCACAGCTAAGAGTATGGGCTCTGAAGTCAGACTGCTGGATTCAAATTCCAGCTCTCCCTCTCCCTAGCTACATGACCTTGAACAAGGAAGTTACGTGCCCCTCCATCCCAAAGGAACGTGGGTTTCCTTTTCCATAAAAGGTGAATAAGAGAATCTACCCCATAGGTTTGGTGAGGAATCAATGAGGGGTGAGGTAATGTATATGGAATCACTTAGCACAGTGCATGGCACATAGTAGTTGGTCAAGAAACACTGGCCATTCTACCATCACATGTTACCTGGGGAAATCATGTTTTCAAAATGTTCTGTTCCTTATAGTTCTGGGGCCTGATGTCCCACCACATTATTTTATGTGTTTATGTGCATGTGTGTGTAGGTTTTCCAGGAACTATATTCATGCATTAATTCATTTCCAGCTGCATTTTATATTGGGGCATCTGCTATCTCTGTGTTTACTCTTTCCTTTGTCTGGACCAACCTGTACTTTTCTGAAAGCCAGCAGCTTCTTCAGAGTGAGGCCTCCAACAGGGTCTGAGCCTGTAGGGAGGTTGTGTGGCTTCTTTGGCAGGAGATAGAGAAGAAGGGTCCTGGGTGGAAGCACAGGCACGATGCCTGTTCTGTTTTTAAACCTTGACTATGAATTCCTGGTCATTAAATTATTCATTGCCTTTGGCTATCTGAGGAAATAAAATCACAATTACAAATGCAGTAAACAGCACATGTCAAGGTGGATACATTTCAGGCACATAATGGAGAGGGGGAAGAAAAGGAAGTTGCACAGGAATATATTTGGTATGACTCCAACCAATATGTTGTTTAGGGATACAAATATGCATGGTCAAACTGTGATGAAAAGGGAATGATGAACACAAACTTCAGGAGTGGTTGCCTCTGGGAGGGAGGGAAGGTGGTGGAATCTGTGAAGGGCATGCAAAGAAATTCAAAGGTATCGCTATCTTCTTTTCCTTAAATTGGGCGGTTGGAACACAGATGTTCATTGTATCTGGATGATTTTTTAACATATGATTTATAAATATTCTTCTGTTCTTCTCAATGTCTAATTTAAAAAATTTGTTTTAAAAGAATATAGGGGGCTTCCCTGGTGGCACAGTGGTTGAGAGTCCGCCTGCCGATGCAGGGGACGCAGGTTCGTGCCCGGTCCGGGAAGATCCCACATGCCGCAGAGCAGCTGGGCCCATGAGCCATGGCCGCTGGGCCTGCGCGTCCGGAGCCTGTGCTCCGCAATGGGAGAGGCCACAGCAGTGAGAGGCCCGCGTACCGCAAAAAAAAAAAAAAAAAAAGAATATAGGAAATCCCCAGCAGGAACCGAATCTCTGATTTGATTAAAGAAATCAGTGTACAATGAAGATTTACCCCCAAGAAAATTTCCTAGGAACAATCCCCATCCCTACAATACCTTCATCTAAATAACATTAAATTAGGCCAAACATTTTCGTATTTGCACTAAATATTGAGAGGCTGCATTCATATATTGGAGATTTTTTTTCTTTAGGTCTCTGACAATAGAGTGAGTTGGGAAAACATGCCATCTTGCATTTTCATGTGATCATTTACAATGTCTCATTCCTTCTACCCACCACCAGTCCCTCCCATCAGGAAACTTGCACAAACCTCTTAGATAGCCTCATCCACCAGAGGGCAGACAGCAGCAGCAAGAAGAACTACAATCCTGCAGCCTGTGGAGCAAAAACCACATTCACAGAAAGATAGACAAGATGAAAATGCAGAGGGCTATGCACCAGCTGAAGGAACAAGATAAAACCCCAGAAAAACAACTAAACGAACTGGAGATAGGCAACCTTCCAGAAAAAGAATTCAGAATAATAATAGTGAAGATGATCCAGGATCTCGGAAAAAGAATGGAGGCAAAGAACGAGAAGATGCAAGAAATATTTAACAAAGACTTAGAAGAATTAAAGAACAAACAAACAGAGATGAACAATACAATAACTGAAATGAAAACTACACTAGAAGGAATCAAAAGCAGAATAACTGAGGCAGAAGAACGGATAAGTGATCTGGAAGACAGAATGGTGGAATTCACTGCTGCTGAACAGAATAAAGAAAAAAGAATGAAAAGAAATGAAGACAGCCTAAGAGATCTCTGGGACAACATTAAACACAACAACATTCACATTATAGGGGTCCCGAAGGAGAAGAGAGAGAGAAAGGACCAGAGAAAATACTTGAAGAGATTATAATCGAAAACTTCCCTAACATGGGAAAGGAAATAGCCACCCAAGGCCAGGAAGCGCAGAGAGTCCCACACAGGATAAACCCAAGGAGAAACATGCCGAGACACATAGTAATCAAATTGGGAAAAATTAAAGACAAAGAAAAATTATTGAAAGCAGCAAGGGAAAAGCTACAAATAACATACAAGGGAACTCCCATGAGGTTAACAGCTGATTTCTCAGCAGAAACTCTACAAGCCAGAAGGGAGTGGCATGATATACTTAAACTGATGGAAGGGAAGAAACTACAACTAAAATAACTCTACCCAGCAAGAATCTCATTCAGATTTGATGGAGAAATCAAAAGCTTTACAGACAAGCAAAAGCTAAGAGAATTCAGCACCACCAAACCAGCTCTACAACAAATGCTAAAGGAACTTCTCTAAGTGGGAAACACAAGAGAAGAAAAGGACCTACAAAAACAAACCCAAAACAATTAAGAAAATGGTCATAGGAACTTACATATCGATAATAACCTTAAATGTGAATGGATTAAATGCACCAACCAAAAGACACAGCCTTGCTGAATGGATACAAAAACAAGACCCATATATATGCTGTCTACAAGAGACCCACTTCAGGCCTAGGGACACATACACACTGAAAGTGAGGGGATGGAAAAAGATATTCCATGCAAATGGAAATCAAAAGAAAGCTGGAGTAGCAACACTCATATCAGATAAAATAGACTTTAAAATAAAGAATGTTACAAGAGACAAGGAAGGACACTACATAATGATCAAGGGATCAATCCAAGAAGAAGATATAACAATTATAAATACATATGCACCCAACATAGGAGCACCTCAATACATAAGGCAACTGCTAACAGCTATAAAACAGGAAATCGACTGTAACACAATAATAGTGGGGGACTTTAACACCTCATTTACACCAATGGACAGATCGTCCAAAATGAAAATAAATAAGGAAACAAAAGCTTTAAATGACACAATAGACCAGATAGATTTAATTGATATTTATAGAACATTCCATCCAAAAACAGCACATTACACTTTCTTCTCAAGTGCGCATGGAACATTCTCCAGGATAGATCACATCTTGGGTCACAAAGCAAGCCTCAGTAAATTTAAGAAAATTGAAATCATATCAAGCATCTTTTCTGACCACAACGCTATGAGATTAGAAATCAATTACAGGGAAGAAAACGTAAAAGACACAAACACATGGAGGCTAAACAATACGTTACTAAATAACCAAGAGATCACTGAAGAAATCAAAGAGGAAATCAGAAAATACCTAGAGACAAATGACAATGAAAACATGATGATCCAAAACCTATGGGATGCAGCAAAAGCAGTTCTAAGAGGGAAGTTTATAGCTATACAAGCCTACCTCAAGAAACAAGAAAAATCTCAAGTAAACAATCTAACCTTACACCTGAAAGAGCTAGAGAAAGAAGAACAAACAAAACCCAAAGTTAGCAGAAGGAAAGAAATCATAAAGATCAGAGCAGAAATAAATGAAATAGAAACAAAGAAAACAATAGCAAAGATCAATAAAACTAAAAGCTGGTTCTTTGAGAAGATAAACAAAATTGATAAACCATTAGCCAGACTCATCAAGAAAAAGAGGGAGAGGACTCAAATCAATAAAATTAGAAAGGAAAAAGGAGAAGCTACAACAGACACCGCAGAAATGCAAAGCATCCTGAGAGACTACTACCAGCAACTGTATGCCAATAAAATGGACAACCTGGAAAAAATGGACAAATTCTTAGAAATGCATAACCTTCCAAGACTGAACCAGGAACAAATAGAATCCATGAGCAGACCAATCACAAGTAATGAAATTGAAACTGTGATTAAAAATCTTCCAACAAACCAAAGTCCAGGACCAGATGGCTTCACAGGTGAATTCTATCAAACATTTAGAGAAGAGCTAACACCCATCCTTCTCAAACTCTTTCAAAAAATTGCAGAGGAAGGAACACTCCCAAACTCATTCTATGAGGCTACCATCACCCTGATACCAAAATCAGACAAAGATACTACACAAAAAAAACTACAGACCAATATCATTGATGAATATAAATGCAAAAATCCTCAATAAAATACAAGCAAACAGAATCCAACAACACATTAAAAGGATCATACACCATGATCAAGTGGGATTTATCCCAGGGATGCAAGGATTCTTCAATATATGCAAATCAATCCATGTGATACACCATATTAACAAATTGAAGAATAAAAACCGTATGATCATCTCAATAGATGCAGAAAAAGCTTTTGACAAAATTCAACACCCAGGCTTCCCTGGTGGCGCAGTGGTTGAGAGTCCGCTTGCTGATGCAGGGGACATGGGTTCATGCCCCGGTCTGGGAAGATCCCACATGCCGTGGAGTGGCTAGGCTTGTGAGCCATGGCCACTGAGCCTGCGCATCCGGAGCCTGTGCTCCGCAACGGGAGAGGCCACAGCAGTGAGAGGCCCGCGTACAGAAAAAGAAAAAAATTCAACACCCACTTATGATAAAAACTCTCCAGAAAGTGTGCATAGAGGGAACCTACCTCAGCATAATAAAGGCCATATATGACAAACCCAGAGCAAACATCATTCTCAATGGTGAAAAACTGAAAGCATTTTCTTTAAGATCAGCAACAAGACAAGGATGTCCACTCTCACCACTATTATTCAACATAGTTTTGGAAGTCCTAGCAACTGCAATCAGAGAAGAAAAAGGAATACAAATTGGAAAAGAAGAAGTAAAACTGTCACTGTTTGCAGATGACATGATACTATACATAGAGAATCCTAAAGATGCCACCAGAAAACTACTAGAGCTAATCAATGAATTTGGTAAAGTTTCAGGATACAAAATTAATGCACACAAATCTCTTGCATTCCTATAAACTAAGGATGAAAATTCTGAAGGAGAAATTGAGGAAACACTCCCATTTACCATTGCAACAAAAAGAATAAAATACCTAGGAATAAACCTACCTAGGGAGACAAAAGACCTGTATTCAGAGAATTATAAGACACTGATGAAAGAAATTAAAGATGATACCAACAGATGGAGAGATATACCATGTTCTTGGATTGGAAGAATCAAGATTGTGAAAATGACTATACTACCCAAAGCAATCTACAGATTCAATGCAATCCCTATCAAATTATCAATGGCATTTTTTACGGAACTAGAACAAAACTTAAAATTTGTATGGAGGCACAAAAGACCCCGAATAGCCAAAGCAGTCTTGAGGGAAAAAAACAGAGCTGGAGGAATCAGACTCCCTGACTTCAGTCTATACTACAAAGCTACAGTAATCAAGACAATATGGTACTGGCACAAAAACAGAAACATAGATCAGTGGAACAAGATAGAAAGCCCAGAGATAAACCCACGCACCCATGGTCAACTAATCTATGACAAAGGAGGCAAGGATATACAATGGAGAAAAGACAGTCTCTTCAATAAGTGGTGCTGGGAAAACTGGACAGCTACATATAAAAGACTGAAATTGGAACACTCCCTAACACCACACACAAAAATAAACTCAAAATGGATTTGAGACCTAAATGTAAGACCAGACACTATAAAACTCTTAGAGGAAAACATAGGAAGAACACTCTTTGACATAAATCACAGCAAGATCTTTTTTGATCCAACTCCTAGAGTAATGGAAATAAAAACAAAAATAAACAAATGGGACCTAATGAAACTTCAAAGCTTTTGCACTGCGAAGGAAACCATAAACAAGACGAAAAGACAATCCTCAGAATGGGAGAAAATATTTGCAAACGAATCAATGGACAAAGGATTAATCTCCAAAATTATAACAGCTCACGCAGCAAAATTATAAACAGCTCATGCAGCTCAATATTAAAAAAGCAAGCAACCCAATCCAAAAATGGGCAGAAGACCTAAATAGACATTTCTCCAAAGAAGAGATACAGATGGCCAAGAAGCACACGAAAAGCTGCTCAACATCACTAATTATTAGAGAAATGCAAATCAAAACTACAATGAGGTACCACCTCACACCAGTTAGAATGGTTATCATCAGAAAATCTACCATAAACAAATGCTGAAGAGGGTGTGGAGAAAAGGGAAACCTCTTGCACTGTTTGTGGGAATGTAAATTGATACAACCACTATGGAGAACAGTATGGAGGTTCCTTTAAAAACTAAAAATAGAATTACCATATGATCCAGCAATCCCACTACTGGGCATATACCCAGAGGAAACCATAATTCAGAAAGACACATGTACCCCAATGTTCATTGCAGCACTGTTTGCATTAGCCAGGTCATGGAAGCAACCTAAATGCCCATCAACAAATGAATGGATAAAGAAGATGTGGTATGTATATACTACGGAATATTACTCAGCCATAAAAAGGAATCGGCAGGCGGACTCTCAACCACTGCGCCACCAGGGAAGCCCCTGCAACTAGTTTTGCTTTTTGTTTTTCCTTTGTTTCTTTTCTAGACTTCTAATAAGTGGAAACTTTTCTTTAAATTTATTTTTTCCTCCTTTATATTTCCTCAGTATTCAATTAATCAATGAGCTGCTAAAGACACCCAAGTTAACCAATCTGCCATCTTTCTTTACAAATTATCATGGATATACTATTTCTTAGCGAAATATGAGAAATTCAACATTAATATTTTCAGCTTCTCTTGTCAGAAAAATAAAATTCAACATCATATTTTGGGATTTTCTTGTCACAAACAAGAATCTCAACCACCAAAACAGTTTGTCAACCAATTCAAATCTATTCCCCTTCATTTGACTATCTTTTAGAATATACCAAAGTAATAAATACATTTCTTCCATGTTAGAAGAATAAAATAGATTTCTACATTTGTATACGTGGCTTTGATGTGTTTTCCCAGCAAGATTACCATCTATGTTTTCAATGTATGCATATTGTATAAATCTACTATAATCGGTTGAAATTTTTGGTTTTGAACATATTATAATAGAAATCATTCCACAAACAGAAAACATGTAAAGCAGTATTAAACTTTGAGCAAACGAGTATTATGTATATACTCCAGTAAATGGCTTATTCTCTTTGGCCAAACAGGGAGAAGGGATTCAGGCAATTCAGCAAGCATTCAGCTAATATCATGAATTACCTATAAAACTGTTTTCCAGGTTGCCTGGAAGACCCAGTAGTTAGCTGTAGAAGACATCGGGGGTCATAGCGCCCTTGCCACCTCCATTCTGCTTGAGCGGGCGAGTGGGTGTCTGTTCTGACTGGCTGGGGCCTGTGCCCCACCTCGATCTGTGACCTCCTCGGAGTAGCCGCAGACAGGACTGGCTAACTTGATGAAATGTTGTGCAACAGGGACAGTAGGTTTAAAAACGCTGTAGGAAACTTCGATTCCAGGTGTTGCAGTCATACCTTCTTTGCTTCCTGATTGAGGGAAAATCTGTCTAAAGTATTTCCATTACCAGCGAGGTTGGGGAGCTGGAACTTTCCGAAGCTCTGTCCGTCCCAATTCAATGCAGCGCCTGCTGCGAGCGAGGAGTCTCTGAGCCCCTGCCAGCTGCACTGGGCCGATGGCTGCCAACGGAGGAGAAAGGGAGAAGAGCCCTCTGCTGGCCTCAGCTGGTCTGGCTCCTACCCTAAGGGCTTCCATTTTCTTGTGTGAACTTCCGTTTTCTCTGAGGGAGCCTGGCCCTCTCTTAGCCACACAAAGCCCCTGCAGCCCCTTTTATTTATTCTTTGCAGGTTTCCCAGGTCTCCAGGGCCCCGCTGGTCTCCCTGGTGCCCCAGGTCTCTCCTTGCCCTCAGTCATAGCAGGACAACCTGGCGACCCCGGGCGACCAGGCCTAGATGGAGAACAAGGTAAAGTCAGGAAGCCCAAAGAGGGCTGGCCATCACCTTTTGTCTGGAGTTTGGGGAGGGCCTGTCTACAGTCCAGCCCCATCCCCACTGCTGGACCTGCACAGGCCTGTGAGGCCCCACGTCCCTCCTCCCGCAGGGGCACAGGGGGTTGGAATGGGCTGCATTTTGCTAAAAGGGTTTGGGAAGGTCTGGGCACTGGGGCCCCACAGAAGGCAAGGGAACATTATCTGCCCTGGGAATAGCCTTTGGCTTCCTATCAGTCCCAAGGCTTTCAGCAATGGCCGCTTCCTCTTCCCTCTGCCCTCATCCCTCTTCCGATCTTATCCCTAGGCCGACCAGGCCCCCCGGGGCCCCCAGGACCCCCTGGGCCATCTTCGGATCAAGGCGACCCGGGAGACCCTGGCTTCCCTGGAATTCCTGGCCCTCAAGGGCCCAAGGGAGACCAAGGAATTCCAGGTTTCTCTGGCCTCCCTGGAGAGCTAGGACTGAAAGGTATGACTGCGCGGCTGCCTACTGGGTCCTTTCCCACTCCACTGTCAGATATGGCCCCTTCCTGCAGCCCTGTGAAGAGAGACCAGCTGTTGATGCTTTTCCTGCCCTCGCCTCTGCTTAGTCTCAACCCCACCACCACCAGCACCACCGTGCCAGGCCCTGACTTGCTTTCCTTTGGACTTTGCCAGGCATGAGAGGTGAGCCTGGCTTCATGGGGACTCCAGGCAAAGTTGGGCCACCTGGAGACCCAGGACTTCCGGGGATGAAGGGGAAGGCAGGGCCAAGAGGTGAGTTGAGAGCACGTGCCAGGCTGATCCTGAGCTCAGGGGAGGGGTTGGGGCGTATCATTCCTTCAGGAGTCACTGCTGAGCACGCCAAGAAAGCCTGAATGGCTGAAGCAGCTGGATCAAGCTCCTCCAGGGAGGGAGTTTCTCCACCTTGGAGATACCTCTGCCTCCATCAGCTCCCAGGACTGAAGGCCATTGCCGCTTTGCCACCACGGATCTTGCCACTGACCTCCCCTCTCTGCATTGTTTCTGCATTTGCGGTCACTGCGTTTGCACTCAGATCACCACTCACCCATTTGCTGAATCCAGAAATGAAGAACCATCCTTTCTGTCCTTTATCACCACTCCCCTCACACACACATCCAATCCATTAGCAAGCCCTGAGGGCTGTGTCTCCTATAAACGTGCCTTGCATCTGCCCCCCTCTCATCACCTCCACCTCTACCACTGAGGTCCAAGGCACCAACATTTCTCACGTGGACCACTGCGGTGACTGCTAACTGGTCTCCCTGCTTCCATTATTCACCTCCCCCAACAATCATTTCTCTATACAGTGGTCAGAGAGGTCTTATAAAAACAGAAATCATTCATGGGCGTCCCATGGCATAAGAATTAACTATGGCCATGAAGCCCTCTGTGATGCCTCCCTCTCCATCCTCATTACCAGCCCTTCCCCTTTGCTGTTCACTGTGCTTTTGTCACACTAGCCTCTTTCAGTTATCCAAAAAATACCACACCTTGGCTGGCCGCAGGGCCTTTGCACATGCTAGTCCTACTTCCGGAACACTCTCCCCCACCCCCCAGCTTGTTCTAATGCTTTAATGGTCTCAGCTTAAGTGTCACTGCTTGTAAGAGGCCACTTATAACTCTCTAAAGCAGGTTCTCCACCCCATAGCCCTCCCCGCTCCCTCCCACTGTCCGTGCACTGTCCATTTCTTTTATAGCACTTCTTACAATTTGCAGTAAGATTAATGGTTTTTGTCAGGTTATGCATTTTTCATCTTTATCACCAGACCATCGTCTCATAAAGGTCTTACTCACTGCTCTATCCCCTGATCTACCAGGCTCTGGCACATAGTAGGCCCTCAAATACTTTTTCAATGAATTCATAAGCAAATTGGCTTGTTTGGCTTCTATTAGTAGGCCAGCTGGCTGGGTTTGGGGTCTCGGCTGTGATGCCAGCTGAACCTCCGGGAGCCCACCCTGGCCACCTCCTCTGCCTCCGCTTGACATTTCCCTTTCTCCCACGTGCCCACAGGCTTATCCGGCCCCCGAGGCGCTCCTGGACAAACACCAATTGCAGAAGCCATCGAGGCTCCTCCTGGACCCATGGGTCTAACAGGCATCGATGGCATCCCTGGCCTCATGGGGGACCCTGGGGCCCAAGGCCCTGGAGGCCTACAAGGTGAGGAGGGCGCCAGAGAAAGGGGACTTCGCGGGGAGCTGAGATGGCTTTGGCTGGGAGGCTGAAGCAACTGGCTGGGAACCCCGGCTCCAAGGGGGCACCTTCATGGAGCGTTTCCTCGGCTCCTTCACAAAGCTTCCAAGCTTCTCACCAGGAAGGAGGGGACCAGCAGGGCCAGCAGTTGTACTTGGCTTCAGAGAATGAAGCACACGGAACGAAGTGCTCTGTGTGGGCAGAGCACAGCAGCTAATCCAGACAGCTCGTCCCTCGCTAACGTGCTGCTGCGGGAAGGAGGGAGCGTGGTGGCGGGACAGAGAGCAACGGAGAAAGCCCAGGGCTGGGGGACGGAAAACCCGGCTTCCAATCCCAGTTTTGCCCCGGCCGGAGTAAGCTAGCAGTCTCTCTGGACCTCGGTGTCCTCATTTCTGACATGGGACCCCAGCAGTTGCCCTGCATCCTCCCTAGCATTGCTGGGAAGATGAGAGGAAGGGAGGGGGACATGGGTGTGAAGGAGCTCAGAAGGGCTAAGTTCAGAGTGAGGTCCCAGGGCTGAGCTGCCTGGACGTGAACTAAGGACTAGCCCAGGAGGCTCAGTCCTGAGCTCAGCGTGCACTCCAGGGTGATGGCCAGTTCGCCCTCTCCTGGTGAGTCCTGGGCATGACACACGAGTCCCCTTTCTCCGAGGAAGGCTCCTCCAGACACTGCACATTGAGTACCCCGCTGTGGGCCTTCTCTCCTGGCAGGCTTCAAAGGTTTACCTGGCATCCCCGGCAAAGACGGCCCCAATGGACTCCCTGGCCCACCTGGGGCTCTTGGTGATCCTGGTCTCCCTGGACTGCAAGGCCCTCCAGGATTTGAAGGTCTGGCAATGTCGGCACTAGGGGGCAGAGGGCTTCTGTAAGGGTTTGAGGCTTGAGGGTGAGTCAAAATCTCGAATCGTGGAATTAGGAAACTGGGCAGTAAAGCTTGATACTACTAGCAGGCTGGAAAACTGGGCTCGAATCTGTTCACTCCATTCTGAGCCTGTGAAGGATTAGAGCCCTACATTCCAGAAGGCAAAGGACTGTTCCACAGAGTTCTCTGGGTTCGCTTCCAGCTCTTAAGAGCTATAACTCTATACTATAGCGTGGCCCCCTGCCCTGCACACCTCCTCTTCTACCCAGGGGTTCTGACGTGGATGGAAGGGGGGTGGTTCAAGGGAGAAGAGAATCTGAGATAAGACATGGCTGCTCTGCTACTTACCTTCCATTTTATATCAGAGACGGCAAATCAGTTGTCCTGAGTAGAGAACAGTCCTGAAGCTTGCTGGGAAAGTGCCGCGATTGTTAGCCACGTCTGTCACGGGCAGGAGAGGAGGGTGTGATTTTTGCCTCGCTAACCCCGGCTCTGCTTTTTCACTGCCTCTGATTCAGCGGGTCCTTGGTTATCTCTGCTCTCTCCATCTCAGGAGCTCCAGGGAAGCCGGGGCCCTTCGGGAGGGCTGGAATGCCTGGGCAGAGCGTGAGAGTGGGCTACACCTTGGTGAAGCACAGCCAGTCAGAACAGGTGCCCCTGTGCCCTGTGGGGATGAGCCAGCTGTGGGTCGGTTATAGCCTGCTGTTCGTGGAGGGGCAGGAGAAAGCCCACAACCAGGACCTGGGTAGGTACCGGCTCGCACATCCAGCCCTGGCCCTCTGTCCCCACAAGGACCAGGAGCCACACTCCTCGCTCCTCCCAACCCTTGGTGGGCCCATGTTGGGTAGTGGGTTACAAGCACCAGCTCTGGAGTCAGGCAGATCTGGGTTCAAACCCCAGCTCTGCCGCTCACTCTGGACACGTTATTCAGCCTAAGCTTCCGCCTCCTTCTCAGTGGAACAAGCCTAATGCTAGTACTTGTCCCATAGGGTAGGCTAAGGATTACGGGAATCACCCATGTAAAATGCTTAGAACAACGTTTGACACGTATTAAGCATCCATTAAATGTTAGCGATCAGTAGTAGTAATAATAATATGACCTGCCGGCAACAATGATTACCCAAGAATTAATTGAATTGTCTTCAGGTGTGTGTTTCAGAGAACCACAGTCTCACTCTATTAAATGCTGATTTGACAAAGCAGACTAATTAGGGAGTCATCATTCAGTTTCTAAAAAGATTCTTTTCATTATCAGACTTCCCTGGTGCATAGAAAATAGACTTCAGTGTGTGTACAGTGGTCCGGGATAGGAAGGAAAGGCGTCCCTGCTCTGCTACAAGCAGTTGGATATGAACCCAAACCACCATCTAGTCCAGCTGTAGTGGCTCCAGGGACAATCGCAGCCCTGCCCCTCAGGCAGAACTTACCTGCCCCTGCCCACCTTCTCTCCTTGCAGGGTTTGCTGGCTCCTGCCTGCCCCGCTTCAGCACCATGCCCTTCATCTACTGCAACATCAACGAAGTGTGCCACTATGCCCGGCGCAACGATAAATCCTACTGGCTCTCCACCACCGCGCCCATCCCCATGATGCCCGTCGGCCAGACGCAGATTCCCCCGTACATCAGCCGCTGCTCTGTGTGTGAGGCGCCCTCACAAGCCATTGCTGTGCACAGCCAGGACATCACCATCCCGCAGTGCCCCGTGGGCTGGCGCAGCCTCTGGATTGGGTACTCCTTCCTCATGGTAAGGTCCCGCACCGCCCTCTCCACCAGGATGAAGGCCGAGGGCGGGGAGTGCTGGGAGGGAAGTTCTGAAATCGAGTGCTGAGGGAGCCATGGTCTAACGACCTGTGGACTATTCCGTGCTTTCGCCCTTCTCTGGAGCACACTGCCAAGGGCTTGGGGCAGACGGAGGGCTCTGAGAAGAACTGCATCCTGAGCCCTGTTGGCGGTTTCCTTAATTGAGCCTTTCTCAGATTTGTCAGTGGAAATGTTCGGGGGGCACCTAACACACCTTGGACTCGGCGGGACGGCAGCAGTTTGGGAAATACTGGCTGGGATGCAGCCGCAGCCCAGGAGCCGTGGGTTAGGAGGGCCCTAGAGAGCTTGGAGGGGGCGCTCCTGGCTCTGAGGCTGAGACAAGGGAGGATGAGCGCCCCCGGTCCTAAAACATAGCTATCGGTCCGCTGGCCAGACAGGGGGGGGTGCTGAGCCAAGAGACCAGAGCTGAGAGACGGAGCAGCGGAGTCCATCACCCCCCAAGGTGACCAGTTCACAGCCACCGCCCATCTGTTTCAGCACACGGCCGCCGGCGCTGAGGGCGGGGGCCAGTCCCTGGTCTCCCCTGGCTCCTGCCTAGAGGATTTCCGAGCCACTCCTTTCATCGAGTGCAGTGGTGCCCGCGGCACCTGCCACTACTTTGCCAACAAGTACAGTTTCTGGCTGACGACGGTGGAAGAGAGGGAGCAGTTTGGGGAGGAGCCGGTATCTGAGACGCTGAAAGCCGGGCAGCTCCACACCCGGGTCAGCCGCTGCCAGGTGTGTATGAAAAGCGTGTAGGGTGGCACCTGCCACTCTGCCCCTTGCCCTCCCCTGCCCCGCACAACGGTCACCTCACAAACCTGAACGGTCTGAAGAAGGAAGGCCAAGCCCTTTTGCCCATCTGTCAAGCTGTACATTGGAGTCTCGTTTGGGCTGGACTACTGGACACTGGTCACCTCCACCCTCAGGCCCCATGGGTGAGCCCACCCTGCTGAGATCTGCTGTCCCATTTCGGTGCTACAGTTTGTGTGACTCTTCTTGGCTACCTCAGAAAGACCTGCTGGGCCACCACTTTCTTAGAATGCTAGCTTTCCTCACTCTCTTGATCAGAAAGCTCTTCGTGATAGCGAAAGGAGTCATTTCATTATGTCCAGAGGTCACCGCACATCATTTGGCTTAAACTAGAACCCAGTGTTTTCACATGAAAAAAATTTCTCTGGCTCAACATTATGGATGGCTCAAGCCTGCACAGGGCAAGCTCTCACCTCTTCCCAGAGACCCACTGTGTCTAGGCAGGCAGCAGAGCTGGAATGAGATGCCAGCCAGTGTCCCGGGGTGAGCTCTGACCCCTTCGAGAGTGAGCACGACTGGGCCCCAGACTACTTAGGGACGCTGGAAGACCAGCAGCCGAGAGGTGCTCAGGAACTTCACATGGTCGTAGACAAGTCACTTCCTCCTTGCCGGCTCCCTCCCCAGCCACCGGCAGCAGACTTGGCCTGGTTCAGAGTAGAGCAGAGGATGCACCAGATGTGGTCAGACCCATAAAGGGAAATGAGAACCGCAGCCCTTTCTCCGGGCCGGGGGAGAGGGGAGGATGGGTAAGGAGGTGTGAATTTTGCTTTTGACTCCAGGAACAAAAAGGAAAATCCCTTGTCCCAATTTCTCAGAAGCCCCTGTTTATTCCAAATGCCATTCAGATGTGTGCAGTGTGGCAACTCGACACTGCAGTGTTGGTTCCTTTGCATTTTGAGGCTGTGAGAGACTTTCCATTAAAATGTCCATCCAGTCGTTCTTTCACAGGTAGCCTGTTCAACCATTTTGATACGTTTTTAAAGCCTCATAAAAATCTAGCACAGTCCTCTCTTTAGCAGTTAGCAGACCCAAAGCAAGCCTGAGTAGACTGTAAAGTATATTCTGTTTAGGGGGATTTGTTTTAACCATTTCCTTTAATTATCAGTTATCAGTTTCCCAGAACACTTAGCTATGTTGACATGAGGCAATTCCTTCCAGGTGATTCTGTTTCCTTAAATATTATGTAAACTGTGCCAACACAGACAAAGCATAATCAGTATAATCTGAACTATTGTTAACTTCACCTCCTCAGTAATAAGCATGGTGTCAGCTTTGTACATTGCAAATAAAAGGAATCCAATATGAACATTTGACTCCTTTGACATTCTTTCTTTGATGAAAACTTTTCTAAAGTCCATCTCACTGAAATTCATAAGCCCCCCTCAGAGCCAAGGGGGTTCCTGTCACTGCAAGTCGAGCTTTATAACAAAAAACACTGAGACACGGAAAAATACAATTAAAGTCAAGGGTCGATAATGTCTTCCAACAGGCAACAAATCCACGACACGCTTCAAGATAAGCCTACAACTGTCTTTAGCCCCATCACATGCTAGAGTTCAAGACAGGAATTTCCATGTTTCTGGGGCCTCAGGATCATTTACAGATAAATCAAAAGTAGAGAAATTTTAGGGCCTCCCTGGTGGCGCAGTGGTTGAGAGTCCGCCTGCCGATGCAGGGGACACGGGTTCGTGCCCCGGTCCGGGAAGATCCCACGTGCCGCGGAGCGGCTGGGCCTGTGAGCCATGGCTGCTGAGCCTGTGCGTCCGGAGCCTGTGCTCCGCAACGGGAGAGGCCACAACAGTGAGAGGCCCGCGTACCGCAAAAAAAAAAAAAAAAAAAAAAAAAAAAGGTAGAGAAATTTTAGTCATTAAAATCAAATCTAAGATATATGTGCATATATTTGTATATGCATAAAATATATCCTCTGGAAGGATAAAGAAGAAATTAATAACATTGGGAGTGTTCAGGAAAGAGAACTGACCTGTGGGAGGGAGAGACATTTCACTGAATACCATTTTGCACCTTTCGAATTCTGAACCGCTGGAATATATTATCTACTGGAAAAGAAGAAAATGGAATCTAAGGAAACAAGTGTTCAAATATTCCTAAATACACCACACAAAAAAACCCACCTTGGTTTGGTGCTAGTTTTCAAACCGCAGTTGCTGGCCTTCCTGGGGGCTTGGTTGAGCATGGAGGTGAAATGCATAGGTTAAGAAGACAAGGAGAGGAAAAGGGGAAGATAGCACTGGGACACGAGGTGCATCCACACGAGAGAGTGGATAGCAAAGCCAATTTGACGAATATGAGCTTTCAAATTTAGTATGTTGCTTGCTAGTCCTGAAATGGTTTGGAATTGTATTTGATGCACAGATTAATGTCACCACATGAATACTTCTTTCCAGTTATGACTGTCAAGCAAAATGGAGTCAAATTCAAACACAATTTTTAATTTCCCAAACAAAAATCAACAATTTAAGTCAGTGATTAGCAAACTACAGCCTGTGGGCTAAATCCAGCCCTCCGCCTGTTTTTGTAAATAAAGTTTTATTGGATTACGGCCAGGCTCATGTGCATGCACATTGTCTATGGCTGTCTTGGGGTTTCACCAGCAGAGATGAGGAGCTGTGACAGACACTATGTGGTCTTCAGAGCCTAAAACATTTCCTATCTGACCCTTGACAGAAAAAGTCTGCAGACCCCTGATTTAAATGATAATGATTTAAGGACAGGGTGACCATCTGACAAAAGTATCAGTAAAGATGGGGACAGTGACCCATCAGATAGTTAAGGTTCTCGCAAATGGGAAGGAGATCAATAAGTATACATTTGATGTAATGTCTTTGACACACTTTTTGAGATCAATTATAATTATTTAAACACATGTTCAAATAATTTAACAAGAACTTTTTTTCCCTGATACGATTATCACTTTATTATTAGAGCAAGAGAACAGGTTGCTTCTTAGTATTTAGCCCAGAGAGGTCAAACCTGAAAGGGTGAAGAAGCACAGGGTAACCATCTCTCATCTGCTGGTGCTGGAAGCAAGGTGGGAGTTGCTGTCTATCTTCCAGACATCCACCTCCTCATTTCAGTAGCTGAAGATTCGCTGTGGCCATGTAAGAAGCTGGGAAGTGCAAGAGACGACTCCTAATCTTTCTGCTCCTAGATTCCATGATTGTTTTAGTTCTTTCTGGGGAAGGGGTATATTGTTCACTTGTGTGTTTTTTGCTGAGAAAAGGTGATTGGCTCAGTCATGATTGCTATCAAGTTTGTATGCTGTTGGCATATCAGGCACTTGCTGACTAGAAAAGTTTTATGTGATGAATTCATGTTCTTCTGGTGCCAGATGGAAGACAGATCTCCAAGGTGAGTTCCCACTATTCTATATGCTCAGAATCTCGAAATCTTCCTCCAGGTCAAACTCCTCTAGTTGTTCAGTAGAGTCGATGAATTCTATCACAATACAGAAAAGAGGAAGAAAAAAGCTTGACACTTTGCCTCAAGCGGTCAATAAGTTACTCAGTAGTTAAGACCATGCGTTTTTTTTTTCTTCTGCGTTATGCGGGCCTCTCACTGTTGTGGCCTCTCTCGTTGCGGAGCACAGGCTCCGGACGCGCAGGCTCAGCGGCCATGGCTCACGGGCCCAGCCGCTCCGCGGCATGTGGGATCTTCCCAGACCGGGACACGAACCCGCGTCCCCTGCATCGGCAGGCAGACTCTCAACCACTGCGCCACCAGGGAAGCCCCAAGGCCATGCATTTTTAATTGCTTTGCTACAGAAAAGTTTGTGTAGAGGAGACTTATAGGTGGGACCACTGCTGGGTATTAGCAATTCTCTATAAAGAATCAAAATAGGTTTAAGGGCCAAGATGTGGGAGTAGAAAGACCCTGAGCTCATCTGCTCTCATGAGCACACCAAAATAACAACTATCTGCAGAATAACCATTGATGAAAAAGACTGGAACCTACCAGAAATGATCTTCTACAACTAAAGTCATAAAGAAGGATCCACAACATGACGGGTAGGAGGGGCAGACTCGCGATATAAACAAATCCCATACCCCCAGGGTGGGCGACCCACAAACTGGAGAATAATTATATCACAGAAGTTCTCCCACAGGAGTGAGAGTTCTGAGCCCCGCATCAGGCTCCCCAGCCTGGGGGTCTGGCACTGGGGGGGAGGAGCCCCCAGAGCATTTGGCTTTGAAGGCCAGTGGGGCTTTACTGCAGGAACCCCGCAGGACTGGGGGAAATACAGACTACACCCTTAAAGGGCACACACAAAAATCTCATGTGCACTGGGACCCAGGACAAAAGCAGTGATTTGATAGGAGCCGAGGCCAGACCTATCTGCTGGGCCTGGAGACTCTCCTGGAGAGGCGGGGGGTGGGGTGGCTGAAGCTCACCCGGGGGCCATACACCCTGGTGGCAGACATACTGGGGAACATTCAACTACATGAACACTCCTGGTGGCTGACATGTTGGATCATTAGTGCCAAGACCTGGCCCCACCCGACAGCCTATAGGCTGCAGTGCTGGGACACCTCTGGCCAAACAACCAATTGGGCAGAGACACAGCCCCACCCATCAGCAGACAGGCTGCCTAAAGAAGTCCTGACCCACGGCCTCCAGACAAGCCCCTAGACATGGCCCTGCCCATCTGAGGGCCAAGACCCAGCTCCACGCACCAGTGGGCAGGCCCTGGCCCCTCCCACAAGGAATCCTGAACAAGACTCTAAAGCAGGCTCACCCACCAGGGGGCAGACACCAGAAGCAAGAAAACTACAATCCCACAACACAGGCCAGAGACCCTACCCTGGGACCAGCTGGCCCCTGACCCTGCCAACTAGCAGGCCACTGCAACCTCAGGGACACCCCAGACCCCATACCCAACTGTATCAGAAACCAGCCCCCCCTTACCAGTGATCTGAAATGAGCTCTGGGATCCCTGGGCCCAGGAGCCACACTCCAGGAAACAGCTCTGCCTGCCAGTAATCCAGCACTAACCCCTGCCAGTAGTTGGGCAACAGCCCCAGAGGCTTCGGGACCCTGACTCCGGCCACCAGCGAGCCAGCACTAGCTCCAGGGCCCCCTTGGACTCCACAACCAGCCACCTCGTGACCAGGCCCCACTAAACAGCCACCAGCAGCATCTGCACAGGCAGGGCCTGGCAACCAACCAGACTAGAAGCCAACTAAGCCTAGCAGACCACCCACATAGTCAGCCCGCCACAACAGAAGGAACCAAACAGCCCTCTTAGGGGGAACACCTAGAGCCTATAGCTTGGGTGACAAGAGAGGAGTGCACTGCTGGAACACACAGGATGCCTCCTACAGAGGGCCACTTCTCCAAGGTTGAGAAACGTAACTAACCTACCACAGACATAAAAATACAGATAGCAACTTAGACAAAATGAGGCGGCAGAGGAATAGGTTCCAGACAAAGGAACAAGATAAAACCCCAGGAAAAGAACTAAGTGAAGTGGAGATAGGCAATCTACCCAAGAAAGAGTTCAGGGTAATGGTCGTAAAGATGATCAAAGAACTCGGGAGGAGAATGGATGCACAGAATGAGAAGCTAGTTTTTAACAAAGAGAAAATACAAAGAACAACCAAACAGAGATGGAGAGTACAATAACCGAAATGAAAAATACACTAGAAGGAATCAATAGTAGACCAAATGATACAGAAGAATGCACCAGTGTGCAGGAAGACAGAGTAATGGAAAGCACTGCAGTTGAACAGAAAAAAGAGAAGAAGAATGAAAAGAAATGAGGACAGTTTAAGAGATCTCTGGGACAACATCAAGTGCACTAATATTTGCATTATAGGGGTCCCAGAAGGAGAAGAGAGAGACAAAGGGCCTGAGAAAATATTTGAAGAGATAATAGCTAAAAAATTCCCTAACCTGGGAAAGGAAACAGGCACCCAAGTCCAAGAAGCACAGAGAGTCCCATATAGGAAGAACGCAAAGAGAAACACACCAAGACACACCGTAATCAAACTTACAAAAATTAAAGATAAAGAGAGAATACTAAAAGCAGCAAGAGAAAAGCAACAAATAATATACAGGGGAACTCCCATAAGGCTATCAGCTGATTTTTCAGCAGAAACTCTGCAGGCCAGAAGGGAGTGACACAGTATATTTAAAGTGATGAAAAGGAAAAACCTACAACCAAGAATACTCCATCCAGCAAGGCTCTCCTTAAGAGAAACCAAAAGCTTTACAGACAAGCAAAAGCTCAACGAATTCAGCACCACCAAACCAGCTTTACAATAAATATTAAAGGAACTTCTCTGGGTGAAAAAGAAAAGGCCACAACCAGAAACAAGAAAATTATAAAATGAAAAAGCTCACCAGTAAAGACAAATAAAGGTAGTATATCATACACAGACAAAACTAGTAGGGAGGTTAAAAGACAAAACTTGTAAAGTCAGCTGTATCCACAATAAGCAGTTAAAGGATACAGAAAACAATCAGATGTAAAATATGATATCAAAAACTGTGATCGTGAGCGGAGGAGAGTACAAATACAGGGTATTTAAAATGCACTTGAAATTAAGAGATCAGCAACTTAAACAATCACATTTATATAGAGACTGTTATACAAAAACCTCATAGTAACTGCAAACCAAAAACCTATAATAGATATACACACAAAAAAGAAAAAGGAATCCAAACATAACACTAAAGGTAGTTATCAAATCACAAGAGAAGAGAACAAAAGAAGAAAAGGGAATAAAAGACCTACAAAAACAAATCCAAAACAATTAACAAAATGGCAATAAGAACATACATATCTATAATTACCTTAAACGTAAATGGATTAAATGCTCCAACCAAAAGACATAGACTGGCTGAATGGATACAAAAACAAGACCTGTATATATGCTGCCTATAAGAGACTCACTTCAGATCTAGAGACACATACAGACTGAAGGTAAGGGGATAGAAAAAGGTATTCCACGCAAATGGAAATCAAAAGAAAGCCAAAGTAGCAATACTCATATCAGACAAAATAGACTTTAAAATAAAGACTGTTACAGGAGACAAAGAAGGACACCACACAATGATCAAGGGATCAATCCAAGAAGAGGATATAACAATTGTAAATATATATGCACCCAACATAGGAGCACCTCAATATACAAGGTAAATATTAACAGACATAAAAGGAGAAATTGACAGTAGCACAATAATAGTAGGGGACTTTAACACCCCACTCACATCAATGGATGGATCATCCAGACAGAATATCAATAAGTAAACACAGGTCTTAAATAACACATTAGACTAAATGAACTTGGTACTTGTAGAGCATTCCATCCGAAAGCGGCAGAATACACATTATTTTCAAGTGCACATGGAACATTCTCCAGGATAGATTACATGCCAGGCCATAAAACAAGCCTTGGTAAATTTAAGAAAACTGAAGTCATATCAAGCATCTTTTCTAACCACAAAACTATGAGATTAGGAATCAACTACAAAAAAAAAAAACTGCAAAAAACACAAACATGTGGAGGCTAAACAATATGCTACTAAACAACGAATGGATCACTGAAGAAATCAAAGATGAAATTAAAATATACCTAGATGAAATTAAAAATATACCTAGATGAAATTAAAATATACCTTTCATTTTCATGAAAATGAAAACATGATGATCCAAAACCTATGGGACGCAGCAAAAGCAGTTCTAAGAAGGAAGTTTATAGTGATAGAAGTTTACCTCAGGAAACAAGAAAAATCTCAAACAACATAACCTGACACCTAAAACAGGTTAGAGAAAGAAGAACAAACAAAACCCCAAGTTAGTAGAAGGAAAGAAATCATTAAGGTCAGAGCAGAAATAAAATAGAGACTAAAGAAACAATAGAAATAAATGAAACGAAGAGCTGGTTCTTTGAAAAACAAAATGGATAAACCTTTAGCCAAACTCGTCAAGAAAAAAAGGGAGAGGGCCCAAATCAATAAAATCAGAAGTGAAAAAAGAGAAGCTAAAACCAACACCACAGAAATACGAAGGATCATAAGAAACTACTATGAGCAACTATATGGCAATAAAATGAACAGCCTAGAAGAAATGGAAAAATTCTTAGAAAGGTACTATCTCCCAAGACTGAACCAGGAAGAAACAGAAACTATGAACAGACCAATTACAGTACTGAAATTGAATCAGTAATTTAAAAACTCCCCACAAACAAAAGACCAGGACCAGATGGCATCACAGATGAATTCTACCAAACATTTAGACAAGAGTTAACAGCTATCCTTCTCAAACTATTCCAAAAAAGTGCAGAGGAAGGAACACTTCCAAACTCATTCCATGAGGCCACTATCACCCAGATGCCAAAACAGAACAAAGATATCTCAAAAAATAAGAAAATTACAGGCCAATATCACTGATGAACATAGATGCAAAAATCCTCAACAAAATACTAAAAACTGACTCCAACAAAAAACTGACTCCAACAATATATTATAAGGATCACACACCATGATCAAGTGGGATTTATCCCAGGGATGCAAGGATTTTTCAGTATCTTCAAATCAATGTGATACACCACATTAACAAATTGAAGAATAAAAACCATACGATCATCTCAATAGATACAGAAAAAGCTTTTGATTAAAGTCAACATCAATTTATGATAAAAAACTCTCCAGAAAGTGGGCATAGAAGAAACATACCTTAACATAATAAAGCCCATATATGACAAACTCACAGCTAAACATCTTACTCAACAGTAAGAAGCTGAAAGCATTCCCTCTAATATCAGGAACAAGACAAGGATGTCCACTCTCACCACTTTTACTCAACATAGTTTTGGCAATCCAAGCCACAGCAATCAGAGAAGAAAAAGAAATAAAAGGAATCCAAATTGGAAAGAAAGAAGTAAAACGGTCACTGCTTGCAGATGACACGATACTATACATAGAAAATCCTAAAGATGCCACCACAAAACTACTAAAGCTCATCAATGAATATGGTATAGTTGCAGGGTACAAGATTAATATACAGAAATCTGTTGCATTTCTATACACTAACAATGAACTATCAGAAAGAGAAATTAAGGAAACAATCCCACTTACTATCACATCAAAAAGAATAAAATACCTAGGAATCAACCTACCTAAGGAGGCAAAAGACCTGTACTCCAAAAACTGTAAGAGACTGATGAAAGAAACTGAAGATGACACAAACAGATGGAAAGATATGCCATGTTCTTGGATTGGAAGAATTAATATTGCTAAAGAGACCATACTACCCAAGGCAATCTACAGATTCAATGCAATCCCTATCAAATTACCAATGGCATTTTTCACAAAACTAGAACAAACACTTTTACAATTTGTATGGAAACACAAAAGACTACAAATAGCCAAAGCAATCTTGAGAAAGAAAAACAAATCTGGAGGAATCAGGCTTCCTGACTTCAGACTATACTACAAAGCTACAGTCATCAAAACAGCATGGTACTGGCACAAAAACAGATGCATAGATCAATGGAACAGGATAGAAAGCCCAGAAATAAACCCATGCACTTATCATCAATTAATCTACGACAAAGCAGGCAAGAATATACAGTGGAGAAAAGACAGTCTCTTCAATAAATGGCGTTGGGAAAATTGGACAGCTACATGTAAAAGAATGAAATCAGAATATTCTCTAACACCATATCCAAAAATAAACTCAAAATGGATTAAAGACCTAAATGTAAGACCAGATACTATAAAACTCCCAGCAGAAAACATTGGCAGATCACTCCTTGACATAAATTGCAGCAATATTTTTTTGGATCCGTCTCCTAGAGTAATGGAAACAAAAGCAAAAATAAACAAATGGGCCCTAATTAAACTTGAAAACATTTGCACAGCAAAGGAAATCATTTTAAAAAATGAAAAGACAGCCTATGGACTGGGAGAAAATATTTGCAAATGATGTGACTGACAAGGGATTAATTTTCAAATACACAAACAGCTCATACAGCTCAATAGCAAAAAAACAAACAACCCAATCAAAAAATAGGCAGAAGACCTATATAGACATTTCTCCAAAGAAGACATACAAATGGCCAACAGGCCCATGAAAAGATGCTCAACATCACTAATTATTAGAGAAATGCAAATCAAAACTACAATGATGTATCACCTCATACCAGTTAGAATGGGCATCATCAAAAAGTCTACGAATAATAAATGCTGGAGAGGGTGTGGAGAAAAGGGAACCCTCTTGCACTGTTGGTGGGAATGTAAATTGGTACAGCCACTATGGAGAACAGTATGGAGGTTCCTTAAAAAACTACAAATAGAACTACCATATGACCCACTAATCCCACTACTGGGCATATACCCTGAGAAAAGCATAATTCGAAAAGAGTCATGTACCAAAATGTTCATTGCAGCCTTATTTACAATAGCCAAGACATGGAAGCAACCTAAATGCCCATCTACAGGTGAATGGGTAAAGAAGATGTGAGATACACACACACACACACACACACACACACACACACACACACACACACACACACACACACACACAATGGAATATTACTCAGCCATAAAAAATAATGAAATAATGCCATTTGCAGCAACATGGATGGACCTAGAGATTATCACACTAAGTGAGGTAAGTCAGAGAAAGGTAAATACCATATGATATCACTTATATGTGGAATCTAAAAAAATTATACAAATGAACTTATTTACAAAACAGAAACAGACTCACAGACATAGAAAACAAATTTATGGTTACCAAAAGGAAAGGGGCGGGGAGGGATAAATTAGGAGTTTGGGGCTAACAGATACATACTACTATATATAAAATAGATAAACAAGGACCTACTATATAGCACAGGGAACTATATTTAATATCTTATAATAACCTATAATGGAAAAGAAACTGAAAAAGTACATATATAACTGAATTACTGTACACCTGAAACTAGCACAACATTGTAAATCAACTATACTTCAATTAAAAAAAAAAGAATCAAACTAACTGGACTTGTTACACAGTCCTATTCAAAGTGATGAAGTTGAGGCTCTGTAAGACCTTCAAGGTACCTTTTGAATTACCCATGGCCTCTGATTTGTCTTCTGAACCAGACCATGAAAAAAAGAATTTCTAGTCATTTTGATTTTGTATGTAACTTCTACACGGAGCTCATTTTTTTTTACTATCATTCTTTGAAATTGGTAAATACTAGTTCATCAGAAGAAGCACCATTCCTTGATCAGTGCAGCTGAGTAGAAATTTTTCATTTCCACAGAAAACATGACGCACAATTGCTTCTGTCTCATAAAACAACTGCTAGGCCTTCCCTGGTGGCACAGTGGTTGAGAGTCTGCCTGCCGATGCAGGGGACATGGGTTTGTGTCCTGGTCCGGGAAGATCCCACATGCTGCGGAGCGGCTGGGCCCATGAGCCGTGGCCGCTGAGCCTGCGCGTCCGGAGCCTGTGCTCCGCAACGGGAGAGGCCACAACAGTGAGAGACCCGAGTACAGCAAAACAAAACAAAAAACAAAAAGCAACTGCTATCCATGGGTCTGCTGGCCAGAGAGCTTCTGAACAACAGCTTACCTGCCCCCGTGGTTGTCACTTCTGGCTTGGCTGGAGGAACAAAGGGAGGCCAGTGTGATGGATGTTTCTGAACTAATTCAAACATCCTTAAATTTTCCTTTAGAATTTCCTGAGGAGACATAGAAACAGTTGTAAACACTGCAGAGTCACTACATACCTGCCCAGTTGGCAGTATATGACTCCAAACCCTAAGAGAGTGGCCTGGCTGTTGAAAGGTGAAAGCAAAGGCTTAGCAAATACACCCATCCTCTGCTTGACCCGTCTGAAGACCCAGCTCTCTTCAATTCTAGATACTGTTGGCCAGGAAGGAAGGACGCTGGAGGGAGGATCTGATGGAAGGCCAGTACTCACTGCCCATTCTCCATCATGAGGTCTTACGCCAGTTGCATGGGACCAACTCAATTTAGGGGTTAGATGTTCCTGAAGTGTTGGCTCCAAGGAAATGTTGGTTAGTCAAGTTAAATCTACCCCCAAAGAATATTGGTACATATTGGCATGGTTTCAGTTTCAATCCAAGACGTATGATATATGTCCTAATTTAAATAGCATAGTCTTATCAGAAAATTTTCTTTCTAACGTTAAATGTGATATACAGTTTTGTGGCATTCTGAAATGTAAGTAATGCCTTTAGAAAATAATTCTCCATTATGTCTCAGCCAATTATTAACTGCGGTTTCAGATTCAGCTGGGGACTTTAGTGTTAATTATTTGTTCACCTGCGAAGAAAAATCTTCCCTCCTTACACTTACAAGAGGCTCTGAGATCCCATCTCTCCAACCCCTCTGTTTTGCAGATAAGAGAACATGATGTCTCCTACCACCCCATCCAGGGCTCTTTAAACTACTCCCTATGATTTCCCCTCATTCTTTCAATAAGAGTTGATCAATATCTTCCACATAATTGGCATGTGTTAGAAGCAAAGGATGAGGGAGGCAGATACAAAAGTTGTGAGCCAGCAAAATGATAAATACCCTCTGACATAAAATGCCAAAAAGAAAGAATAACTTGCTTTCGTATTTACACAGATTTCTGCAAACTGTGTTTGCTTTAAGTGGCAGTGTGCCTATATTTTATATAAATAAGACAGTTAATAGAAAGGCAAGCCCCTTAAACCATAATGGAACACATTAAACTGTAAATGGACATGAAACAAATAGAAAAGTAGTTTGGCTTCTTCAACCATCTCAGTGTTACAAACAGAGTAAGGAAGAATTTAGGCTGAGCTATATGAAATTGGCATTTTTAAGTTAAAATGGTAGAATATTAGTTGAATATTTCATTGACTCACGGGCTCAATGACATGGAACATTCAGTAGTTAAAAATATCGCTCACCTGACACACTAAGCATATTGCAAACCAAAGTTTTCCTTTAGTTTCCCCAAAGTTATGTACAATTCCCCACATCCTAGTTTCTTTCTTTTGCAATAAAGTCATATCAGGCTGGATTTATGTTACTATGAAAAACCGTCTTGAAAAGGAATTATATTGAATAACACTTGTTTTTTAAGACTAAGAAAAACATACATCTTTACCTTCTGAACAAGGCTACACCAGCTATCAAAGTCTTTTTCTTCTTTGCAGAAAAATCCCTTGGGGGAAAGCAAAAGAAGACAACTTAGAACTGGTCAGGGGCACCCAGGCAGGCCCTTTGTATTGCAAGATAGAGCCGTTGGCCCGGAGTTGTGAAGTAGGATGTGGGCCACTTCCTTTGGATGTGTCCTCCCAGCAACAAGGAGGAAGAGTGTCTGAGCTTATCTCTCTCCTAGATCAGTGCCTCACTTGGACACACACATCTGCTCATTCATCTTCATATTTTCTCTCTCTCTCTGCCTCTTTCTCTTATTCTGTCCCTTTCCCTTTTACCCTGTCCCTTTCCCTCCCTGATCCTCTCCCTTCACACGGTGAGATACAGTAACTTGAAAACCAATCTCCAAAGCACAGGGTTACTTCCATTACATTCAGTGCACACATATACCTACGTATAAAAAACGATCCATTAAAACCAGCAAACAAAAGCCAAATAGTACTTTTAGCTAGAGGCATTACTTAACAAGGTGGCTTTGACCTTAAGGAAATTATCTTTTAGAATAAAGAGGTGGTGGTGTGATGAATTGGGAGATTGGCATTGATATATATACACTAATGTGTATAAAATGGATAACTAATGAGAACCTGCTGTATAAAAAATCAAATCGAAAAAAATTCAAAAAAAAAAAAGTCAGGGACGTCCCTGGTGGTAAAAAAAAAAAAAAAAAAAAAAAAGGAGTAAAGAGAACCATCAGCCTCCTTCCCCATCCTCAGAACCATCCTACAGCACTAAAAGAATGGTCCAAAACAAGAGGAGGACTCTGTCAGCTCTCCATCACTGGCCCTCCGACAATCGGGTTAAACTGGTAGAGAGGATGCAGACAGGCCTCAGAACAACTGGCTACTTCCCAGGCAGCTGTCCCTTCCATGTGTGGACGGCAGTCATATTTCCAGTGGGGGAAAGCCTGCAGCTTCCTGGATTGTGTGCCCAGAGGAATGGACATTGTCCACCCAGGAGGTCTTGCCTCCTTATCCCTCCTTCCCTATGTCTCACCTTATTCCCGGTGCCCGGATAGCAATATTTAGAGAGCAAGAAGGAAAAGGGGGAAAGATGGTAACACTGGTGGTGACTAACATTTCTAGAATGCTTACAACACGCCAGGCACTGTGCTATGTGCCTTACACATAGTGTACTCATACAGCCATGCAAGGAAGGAACTACCGTTTTGCCCACTGGAGAGATGAGAAGGCCGAAGCTCAGAAAAGTTAAGGGACTCCCCCTAAGTCCATGGCTGGTAAGCGGCTTCGATCTTAACTCGGCTTCAGGGCCCATTCCTTCCCCACTACACCACACAACACTACCTCTCGTGGGGGTGGGGAGCGAACATTCTTTTGCCGCCCTACCTAACAACCTGGATAACTTCCAGGGAGCCAAACTGTGATAGGGCAGCGTTGTGTCCCTTGGGCCACCCAACCTTCAGATACCCACCAATGCTACGGAAGGATCCAAGTTCAGGATGTTCATTCGCTGTGGAGGTTGCAGACAATGGAAAGTCTGGTCGTCAACCGTTCCGTTCTCCTCAGTGTCAACAAAGGTCTGGGTTGTGTGAGGGTCCAGGAAAATGAGCTCATCACCTGTTTTGAATGAGACATGCTTAACCTTCGAAGAACCACCGGCCCTGGCCACACTGCTGTCCTTGGGATGAGGCGCTCTGGTTGTCCTAACCCCTCCCTTGGTGACAATGAGAATGAGATGACAGAAAGCCTGAAGGAGGGTGACCATGCTTGAAGGAAGCCACCCACGCCCAAAGCCAATCATTCAATGCGAAGACTTGCCCTAGCATTTATATCTCCTCAAAGCCCAAGTCCAAAAGTGGAAAGGCACAGGTTTGGGGAAAGGGGGAAATGAGCGACCACAGATGACATGGCGGGCTCGGTGAGCAGCAGTAGCCATGAGTCCAGGTGCCATCAGGGAGCTTCCTGACCCTTTCAACACTGGAAAGCCTCTTGCTCTAGACCATTGGTTCTTAGACCTATGGTCAAAGAGCACATCTGGGAAGGAAAAAGGCCTTGGCCTCCAAAGGAAATGGGAATGCTGACTCTGCCATGGGTGAGACACCAGGGAGCTGACGTCTGGTCTTGATTCGCTAGCACATTAGTCATTGTTAGCAAGTCAGTAATTCCTGTCAGAAAGCACTGCCTTGGTCACAGTAATATCAGTACACATACGCCTTGCTGGGAAAACTCACTTTGAGATTGGTCGACCGTTACAAATTGGAGAAAAATGCTGCTTCATTAAATTGAAAAAGTCTAGCCCAATAATGATCTGGGGGGAGTATGGGATAATAAAATCTCTACTTTTATCTAATGTTCAAAGGGTTGAGAGTCCCTCTAACGCTCATCAGCAGCATACCGAGTAGGCTGACGTACCTAAGGGGTCACCCCAACCTCACTGTCCAGGCCTGAGAACCATCTGGGCCTCTGTGTTCTAGACTGGATTAAGCAAGCAAAGAGAGAGATCTGCCTGAGGCAGGAGGATGGGGTGGGAAGGGACACCCCGAAGACACTCTCTGGAATGGCACCCAGGATTCTTCTGTGTACATCTAAGTGCTTCTGTTGGCAAAGAGTGTTTCTGATGTCTGATGCCAAGTTTAACTTATCTCTGTCGCAGACCGAGGACAAACCACTTCACTCTGTCTTAATTTTCTTGCTTTTAAACTGGGGTCACTGGGTCTGTTCCAGTTACCTCACAGGGTATTATCAGAATGAGAAGATCTCACCTCTGTGAACTGCTTAAAACACAATACAAACGCAAGGTAGTCATAGATGTACCTTGCTGAGACTCAAAAGGATTTTCCTACAAATACATGTTTAAGAGCATATGGAAATCAATGCCCCCATATGGCTTGCTTTAGGAAAGTCAAGGTACGTATTCCCCCAGACCACAGGCGGGTGAGACCAGTTATATCAGAAAAGCCTCAAGGCTCAATGAAGAGCAACAACCAGGATGTTTAGAGGAAAGCCTACCTAAGACCATAGAAAGGGAAGGGGAGAAGGAAGCTGTGCACGAGAAAATGCGACTCCAAAGCAGGGTTAGGACCGAGCGTTCTGCCAGTTTTGAGTTAAGGTACTGGGAATAATAGCAGTGTCCTCTCTGACTCTGGCCCTTTCCCATGGGTGTGTGTGTGTGTGTGTGTGTGTGTGTGTGTGTGTGTAGTGGAGCTCTGTGGGCTGCCCTATTTCTGAGAGTGCTTAAAAGAGATACAGTAGATCAAAAAAGTCCTAGAGAGGGCTTGCCTGGTGGTGCAGCGGTTGAGAGTCCGCCTGCCGATGCAGGGGACACGGGTTCGTGCCCCGGTCCAGGAGGATCCCGTGTGCCGCGGAGCAGCTGGGCCCATGAGCCATGGCGGCTGAGCCTGCGCGTCCGGAGCCTGTGCTCCGCAATGGGAGAGGCCACAGCAGTGAGAGGCCCGCGTACCACACACACAAAAAAAAAAAGTCCTAGAAATGATATGGGGACTAAATCAAGGTCTCTAATGAGGCCCAAGAAGAAGTGGCAGGCAGGTCCACCATCTGCAGACACCGGGCTCATGCGACGGATCTCCAGGTGGCATCCTCCACCAAAGCACAGGGGACGAGCATTCTAAGCAGAGAAAAATCTCCCAGCCAGTCTCTCACCCTGGCCATAGTCCTGTGCACCAGGAGCTTCTCCCAGCTTCCCACCGGGCCAGAGGGCACTCGGGAAGCAATGTGGTGTGGTGGGCAGGGACGGCCAAATTGGGATCGAATCCTGGCTTTGCTACTTTTGAGCTCAGTAACCTTGAGTAAACAACCCCTCTAAGTCTTCCGCTAGGCACAAATGGAAATAATGATCTCTACCTCACAGGGGTGTTGTGCTAACTCTATCAATCAATCATCTAAAGCTATACATCTCTACATAACTATCGATATTAATCTATGTCTCTCTATACATGTATATATGTTTTAATATATAATTGTATATAATATAAATTATATATTTATATATAACATAGGAAACAATATATTATAATGACAAGTAATATAAATATATATATTTTTATACATGGAGAGAGAGGGAGAAAGAGGGGGAGAGAGATTGAGAGAGAACCCTCTGCAGAGTCCCTTGTTCAGAAAATGGCAGTTCTCATCTGTCCCCTCCCTTCAGACATTCTGCCAATCCAGACTCTCCCCACCTGGGCCTAATACAGTAAGGGGGTAAGTCAGAAAATGGGAGTTGAGGGGAGTTTGGAGCCTCAAGTGAAGGTTAAACAAAGGATTTATGGACATTAGCGGGCAAATGGGCACTATGTAAACCTCTGTCTTGGGAACTGAGGATTGCCCACACCTCTTTCAAAAGTAGTCCAACTCCACCAATGTCTCCCCGACCCAGTGGCCTCAGGAAACAGGAGGGCTATGCCAGCTTGGCAAATTCTCTCTGGGTAACTTGGGATAAAGGAGGCCAGGGTGCCCAGGATTCACTGAGATCCCTCCAAAATTATTTTCCAGTGTTTCCACCTTTTCCTCAAGCACGGACAATAGGAAATATATTTTTGCTACATTTTCTTTGACAGGAACCCAAAAGTTTAGAAACAGAGAACATCTAAATTTATAACACTCTAAATACTGGGGTTTGTACTTAGAAAAAGAAAAGCCTCCACTTTCCAAATGTTCCATCAAGCTGTAGTTCTCAGGATAGACCAGTAGATGGCAGCATTCGAGAGAGCCCCAGCAACTGTGGAGAAACCCTACCTTAAAGAGAGAAAGAGCGAGCAGAGGAAAGAGGCGCTGGGGTCAGGCTGGCTCTTTTTGCTGAGTGCTTTCCTGTGAGGGGACAACATGGTGAGCTGGGGGTCAGCCCTATCTTCCATAAAGGGAGCTTGAGACTGAAAGAGCTGATGCTCTTTTCCTGCTGGCACACAGCTAGCTAGCCAGTGGGAGACTGACCACATACAGGGCTGGGTCTGTTTCCACCCGCCCCACCTCCATGAATCCCCGAGGAGGAGATGAGTGGGGAGGTGACCAAGCCCACCTCACTCAGTCCTCTGCACATGTCTCAGGCCGTTCCCCACGCCTGCTCTGGCTCTCCCTTGCACTCTAAGCTCATAGCTTCCTCGAAGCCCACTCCTGCGAGAGGTGTCCCGTATCGCATTTCCCTCACCGCATCACTCCCTTACTCTGCAGCACTAAGCAGGTGTCTAGGCCCTTGGTACTCAAAGTGTGGCATCAGCAGCATCGGCACTACCTAGTTAGAAATGCAGGCTCTCAGGCTCCACCCCAGAACTGCTGAACCCACATTATAATAGGCTCTCAAGGTGATCCATCCATGTGCACATTAAAGTTTGAGAAGCACCGGGCTAGCTCCCGTCGTGTGCCAAGGGCCTTAAATGTCTCTGGTCACAGCTAGTGAGTAAGGTGGCTGGGTTTCCAGAGGCATCTACTGAGGCAGGTAATGCCGGGCTGCTCATCAGGATCTACATTAGGAGGTTAGTCGTTTTAAGGCTTAGCCTCCAGTATCAGGAAAGGGATACCTCTGTCTTCACCTCCTCTTATTCTCACCAGAGTCAGGGCTCTGAACAATAAGCTAGCAACCCAAGCTGCATGAGCCTAGGAAGCCCGAGGACGGCTCCTAGCCTGAACGCCCGAGCCCCAGTAAGAGGGGTATCGGCAAGGCCAGGGGAGTGAAACCCTGCCACCCTGGGCGCCACAGGAAAGAGAGACAGGTGCTGAAGCAATGCTGTGACCTTGGGGCCGTCCAGTGGGAAAGCAGCCATGGAACCATCTTGTCAAGAGGCAATGAAGCAGAGGCACTGAAGGGGGATCTGCTCTCTGTCAGGCACAGGTAAACGTTACTCTCCAGGCCAGAGACAAGATGAGCTGTCCAGAGGCCACAGCATCTCCAGGCTAGGTGAGGGCCCCCTAAAACTGGAATTGCCTGGTCTCCCGTGCAGACCTTCTGCCCACCCTCCCCTAGCCCATGATGACTTACTTGTGATTCCTCTTTTCTTACCTAAGAATCCTATGAAATAATAGGCGTTATTTGGTTTTCCTCCTAATGCCCCTAAAGACTGTGGCATCTTAAAACACTCCTGGAGGGAAAGAGAACGCAAGATTCTCAGCTCATGTGTGGACTGCTGCTCACGGATCTCCGTGCTCACATGGCGGTGGGATGGGCGGGCAGCAAGCAGCTTGGGGAAAGGTGCGACTTACTTTGAAGGCGTCGACATAGACAGGATTGATTTGGTTTATGCCCAGGCGGAGGGGCACAATGAGCAGCAAGGGTTTCCAGGCTGGAGAGCAGGCAGAGGGGCCCTTACTCTGGGTCGAAGCATTCAGAGACTCAGGGGGGCTCTCGGCAGCTGTTTCAGCACTCAAGGGGAGGATGTGGCACATTTTTTCTAGAAACAGAAGACAAGAGAGCTGGGTAAATAAGGGGCATCCAGCCCTAGGAGATGTGCCAAGGGCAAAAGTAAAGGAGACCTCACATGACAGCCGCTGCCTGGAAGGCCCTTCCCCCTGCCACCGGGGCCCTGCTGCCCGACCTCCTACAGGAAGCCCAGGCCACTCCTCCAGCCCTTACTTCTCCTCCTTCTGGCAACTGAACACTCACTTACCTCTTGTCAGATATTATGGGCTCACTGGGAGAATCTCATTTCTCAACCAGACTGCAAGGGCCTTGGAAACAGGGACTGTATCTGTTGGTCCCCCTAACCCCGTGGCAGGGAGCACAGGGGGGCTGCCACAGAAGACCTGTCAGTGGTTTAACTGATTACCCGCACTTGGGGAGTCCTGCAGGGAAAGGGTCTGGTGCTTCACTGAGGGGCAGCAGAGATCCTCTAATTGTTTTCTCCCTTTCAGAAAGCTGAAAGGGAAGAGAAGAAGGGGCACAGGGAATGATTAACCGGAGCCCGGTGCTCCCCTGTCCTGCTAGATGGGCAGGCCAGAGAGTCGTGGGGCGGGGGAATGGGGGTGTGTATGTATCTTCTTTCTCTTTTTCTCCCTCTCCCTCACTTTCTGTCTTTCTCTCCACCACGCCCCACACATATTCTGAATGGTGAGGAAGAACCGCATCACCCAGCCACCCGAGAATGTAAACTGGCCCGGAACTCACTGATATCTTCAATAACCACGGTGTTATCCATTGAAACATAAACAGCCAAGGAATTCCATTCATCAAATAAAGCAAGTTTTCTGCAAAGCAACATACAATGAAGTCACAATTGGGGAAGATGGACATCTCGGCAGGAAGCAGTACGACCTATGTATGCCCAGCGTTCCTGAAGTTACTGAACACTGAGCCACAGAGAAGTTGGGATTCAGGTCAGGTCTGGCTCCCTTGACTGAGCTCTGGAACATTCTATGTCCAGGGACCTTGAGAATGCCAGAGGCACTGTTTCCGCACCTCAAACATAAGGCCTGCTTTACAAAATGCAAAAGGCTGCCTTGCTAAATAATGTTACTCCTACTGGGCGAGAGAGAGAGGTTACCAGTGCATCTTCTCCCAAGAAATTTTGTTTTCTTTTCTTAAATAAGAGACATTCTGACTTACTCCTTCTTTCAAAAAAAGAAAACTGTTATTAATATACACATATATATATTTGTTTAGGAGCATACATAATACAAACAATAAGTTCTAGGGAAATCCGGGGGGGGGGGAGAGAGAGAGAGGTGATCTCTTCTGTCCCTTCCCACATGCGGTAAGGATGCTGTCCCAGGAGACTTGGGCCGCAGATGGCTTCAGTGCCGGGTCTTGCTGGTCAACAGCTGAAGACAGAGCATGCTGAAGTGCATGACTTCAGAGGAGACTAGAAAGAAAACCCCTTTAAAAGAGAGATTATCTGATGTCTGAGTAAAGTACCTTGTCTATCTCTCCCTTATTTCTTTCTCCTCTTGCCAGTATGAAGAAGACATGTTTACCCTGGCTACTCTGGAATTCTGCAGTAAAGCCCAGTCTCAATGGCCGACAAAACAAAACAAAACAAAACAAAACAAAAGACACATTCTCTCCCAGACCAAAGTAACTCCCAAGAAGAGGTTAATTACCATTATATTTTAATTTCATTTAATGTAGTATCTTTCCCCCAAAATAATAATGACGACATCATCATCATCTACTGTTGTTAATAACAATCACGATGACTCAGAACCCACTTAAGTTCTTTAAAAATGTATGTTTCCATTTGCTTGTTGTGGGAAGCTCAAAATTTAGAAGAAAGAAGCAAATTCTGAGGGATGTCATTTATAAACCAACCATATCAAGCTAGGTTTTGGGCTCGGCACAGCCATTCTAATCTTCTACACTTTCTGTCCTGGGTTCCTACAGTGGTTCCCGAAATACCACCAGATCCTCACTCAGCAGATCAACAACACCCCAAACACCACTACGGACCAAGGTAAGAAAGTGGTCTCAGAGAGGCTGCACTGTTAGCAGAGTAATGCAAAGATACAGGTTTCACTTGGGTCCCCAGGAAGTCCAGACTACTCCCCTCAAAAGCACATTTACAAAGCATTCCAGTTCATTGAAGGTTGGCTAATAATTGAAACAGTGCCCCATCTGTATTTTGCATGGAGCAGGTCCCATCATCACACGCCAGAGAGCCAGGAATTGAAGTAGCTACCAAAGGAGGCTAGACGGTTTCAATTTTCTGATGCCTAAATCCAGCCCCAGATTCTATCTGCCATTTTCATTCATTCATTCATCAAGTATTTATTGAGCACTTCCATGTGCCAGGCAGTTTCATGTGCTAATATTACAGGAGTGAACGAGGCAAATACAATCTCTGCCCTCATGGAGTTCCCATTTGGTGATAGGTTGTCAGAAAGGAGAGTGACGATAGGTGAGGTGGCCTGCAGGTGTAGGTGCTGATACCACTCACCCCATTCATTTCCAAAGCATTGGTCCTGGCCTCTCCATGTCGCCTCTTGCTGTGGGAGGTGAATTCTGAGACTTAACAGGACAATTGCGAAAGTACCATGCTGGGGTACCTTGAGTCTCCTAAGAGATGACAAACTGATTCTAAGACTCCCTTGAGGTTTGTCTCCTCTAATAGGTGGTGAGGTCCTTGAAGCAAGAACTACACCTAGTTTACTTCTGTGCACTCAGTACTTAGGGCAACAGAGGCACCCAGTAAATGTTGAATGAATCAGTGAAGAATTTTTTTTTATATACCATACAGGGTGGGAGTCTGTGTCTTGCCTAGGCTGGCTCAGGCTTCCCCACTTAGTGCAAACCCTTTGGCTTCAAAGTGACCCTCAGGCTGACGGCTGAGCACGTGAGCACCAATCTACAAGTGGGATACAGAATGAGTCCTGAGGGGCCTCCCCATTGACTGATACCAATGACTATAACTGTGATTTACCAAGACAGTTGCCCACACACGTTATACATTTCAAAGAACTATCTGAGCAAAATGGTACAGATGTTTGGTGGCTTAGTGGGATGGCAGGAACAGCTGGGTTGATGGGATGTTGAGTTGGTGGAGGGAGGCATAGGAGATGGTAGAATAAGGCGCATGACAGACTCTTTTACTTACTTTAACACCTGTGCAACTGTATTTGGTCCAAACCATTCGCCAATTGATTTCCCTTCTCCTACACCCATCTGTGCTGTTTTTATGTGGAAAAATAATAAACAGGTTAGCAAACCACCAACTCCTAATTTTTTGCATAAATAAGTAGATGGGATGACTTAGTAGAGCCACATATAAAGCAGGGAACAAGAAAAGCAAGTACAGCAATGTAAGCTGAATTTCACATACAGTGTTCCTTTCCTCTTAATTGAACTACAGAACAGAGAGACAGCCTTTAAACTACTCATGTGACCTTACCCATTTGATGGATAGAGTAGCAACAGTCTTTTCTATCTAGGAAGCACTGTAGGATTCGTTGGTATTCTTTGGGTTGTTCTTTCTGTCTCTCCCAGTTCCAGTCTTTTTAGGAAAAAGAAAAAATGAGTTAAAATCATTTTTATAACTGCTTGTTATCTCTGCACTCTTACTGGGACTACGAGGTTAGAAGGAAAGCAAAGGAGTTACATGTAGAAGGTGGGAGCGATCAGGTCAGAACATTCCTAAGTATCTTTAATGTTGATGACCAAGACATCTGGAAACTGATTTCTTTCAAAGACTCACTGGGTATAAAGTAAAAGCAAAACAAGAAGTTGACCAAGGAATTGACTTAGCCCACGAGCTTGAGTTGGATAAATATTACATGAAGACAGTGTCACAAGGCCTTTCTGGTCAGCTACTCAGTGAACAGGAGGTCACCACAAAACCTGGCAGTATATCCGTGTCTCACCCAGACGCTGTTATGTCTCATGTCCACGCAGACAGCAATGGCTTTGGTTCGTATATTTTGGCAGCATTGCCCACAGAGTCTCATGGGGGGAAGTGCTCTTCTGACACACACCTATTCCCAGGGGAATACACACAATTTGCAACTAAGGAAGCTTTTTTTTTAAAATGCATGCTGCCATTTTTACACAACCTTTTAAAAAGGCCACGATGAGTTTTGGAAAAACAAATACCTTTGTTATCAGGTGTTCCAGGTTTCCTTATGACCAAAACTAAAATAAGTACATCTGTGGGGATCCCATCTGTGCCTCAGGCACAGCCCCCCAAATCCAATAGGGGCTGCTTATCGCTTACTGAGGACAACTGCAAAAACTCTCGTCGTCACTGTTGTGGACAGGACACACTATTCCCATTCCCTCAGCTCTAGGAACTCTGTCTAATGGGACATATTTCTGAGACTTAGTTTCCTTCCAAGACAGAAGTTTCTCTCCTGAGGTTTTAGAGAGCATTTGAATTCACAACTGAAATCTACTTGAAGCCAAAGGCCACTATCTCCAGAGTCTTTAGTTCTCTTCGCTTCTAGTATTTCTGAAACCAAAGTTTTAAACTTTGTATCCAGCAGTCTTCAAAGGGTGAGGAACACCCAACTGTTCTTCATCAGCTACCAAACTGTCCAAGTCTGGGGGAAACCCTGATTAGCTGGCTTCTAAGTACCACTAAATATTTACTGATGACAGTGATAAGTGAACACCCCACCTCAACTGTAAAATAACCGAATAGGAAACACTCCAAAATACTTCTTTATAAAATTACATCTTCTCATTCATCTTAGCTACAAGATCTATTTACACATTCTTCCTGCTACTTGCTTTTATATTAAGACAATTGAGATTGCTGACTGTGGGTTTTTTCCCCCAGTTTGCTTTCCACAAAATTCACTTCCAGAAGAATCATCTTGAGGTGTTTCATAAATGAGAAAGTTAAACAGTAAGAACAATCTGCTCCAAGAAGTATGTGTACAGTAGAGAAATCACTGGACAAGGAGACAGAAGACCTGCATTCTATTCCCAAATCGATGCCTTCTTGCTGTTTGACCCAGGGCAAGTCACCTTACTTCCTGAGCCTCAGTTTCCTCATCTGTAAAACAGAAATTATGATACTACCCAGGAAACACAGGCACAGGACATCCTAAACCCTGAAAAGAAGGCACGAAGCCCTAAACTCTCCCCAGCCTCTTCCCCAATCTTCTCTGGGAACCGCAGGAAGATGTGTGAGGTTGCGTAGTCCCGGACAGGGAGCGACGTTTTTGTACCTCTGAATCTCAAGGAGCAAAAGCCGATGAGTTCAGCAGCCCAATCTCATCCAAGGTGTTCTTTCACTCCCTCATCCCCAAGGCAAACCAGACTTTCACCCAAGTGCCTGAACTGGCATCTACCCAAGGTCAGCCTACAGATGCCGACAGGGAAGCACACGCATGTCTTAAGAAAGCAAGACTCGAAAGTTCCAGCAGTGATTACTGGAAGGTTCTTAATGAAGCAGCCTCCTGAGGAAGCTGATTTAAAGATTTCTTATCATCGAATGGACATCATCAGTGAACCCAAACCAAAATATCTCCCTCATTAGGCACTTCCTTTAGGTCACTGACATCCTTCACTAGGCAGATATTTTAAATGAGGTCAAAAAACAGACTTACCACCACACCCTTCTTCCTGCTCCCTTTGTTATCTGACCTGTTTAAGGACTCATGCGAACAATAGTGAAGATGGAAACTCTAAATGATACACCTGCCTCAGCATTCATCTGCCCCAGGAAAATATGTCTCCAGCTTGGTGAGTCACAAGGAAATGCCGGCTGTTTTCTTCTCACGAGAGGTTCTGTCAACTTGTCAGCCCCACTACTTGGACTTGCAGAGAGCACTTCAGGACCTGCAGCTCTGTTCCCTCGGCACCAGTGCTAAACTACCAGCAGCAAGTGCGACTGCAGAGGTCTCCGAGGCAGTTTCCAGAACAAATTGAACTCACCCCTGCCCAAGTGTCTGCAGATAAGGGCTTGAGCCAGCATCATCTGTCCACAGCGTAGCATACATCCCCAGCCGGCGTCTGACGAAGGGCCCGTTCCCCCTGTTGGCAAAATGGATGGGAATGAATATGAGTTCCTTGAACTGCCCTTTCCCGAAACATCAGCATATTTGGGAATCATACAAGACAGACAGGCACACATACTCGGAATAGAGAGGCAAGAGATATAGTCAGACATCAAACAGGGTTTGTTACAGGGTGGAACTTGCAAAGATAATGCTGAGTTAACCAAAACAGGTTCTATGGCCAAAGGAAAACAAACAAATGAACAAAACCTGCCCCTTATGTTTTCTGCCTAGAGACATCCAGGTATATGTACAGTTTTGGTATATGACTAACATGTATGACTACCAACACTTAGTCCATGCCATGTCATCATCTGCTTGACCGAACCTGACTTTTCACAACTCACTTCTCGGGGAGGGCAATCTTACCTTAGTTAAGGAATAAATGCTACCAAACTTGATTATCAAAATGGTCAAGGAAATCTGGAAGGCTCTTGACTGTTCTAAATATACATTATGAAGGTCTGAACAGTAAGAGGGAGAATGTAAAATAGAGGAAAGAGTCCTAGATTAGGCATCAGAAGACCAGTCTCATCTGTAGACTGGGGATAATAGCACAAGCCTTGCCTACTATTAGTGGATATTGTAAGAATTAAAAGAGAGAGTATAAAAGTGTTCTACAACCCACTCAGGACGATGTAAATATTTGGTGTTATGAGTATGGTCATAATTAAAAATACCACTAATAAATTAGAAATGTACTACCTTTTTAAAAGGTACAAAGCCAGTTAATAAGGCAACGGGTTCCATTTTAAGAACACTTGATGTAACAAAAATCCCATAAACGTGGCCAGGGTGAGCTCAGTATCCTTTTTCAAGGTACCAGTGAAATGAGATAACTTGGATGGTGGAAGAGACATTCTGCTTTCATTGCTTCATTTCCCAACATGGAAGTGGAAAAGTATGCTGTAAGCATGGTCTCACAAGACTAACTGTAAAGGGGGTCATCAACCACGTAAGACAAGTGGGCCAAGGTGGCCGCTCCTTTCCTTTTGTTTTGGGGACTGAAGGAGAGTTGCTACAGCAAGATGGGGAAGGTTGAGCCAATTTGTGAGCTGGAAGGGGAGTCCTTTGGCTCTTGCTAATGGTGGGATTATGGGCCAGATTAGTATGGAAAAGATGCAAGGAAGCCCACATAAAAAAAAGATCATCTCTTCCAAAACATTGTCAGAGTTGAACTGCAAATGTTTTCAAATCTTGCAAAGATCTCTTCACCCAGAAAAAAGTTTAACAGTTTAGAATCACTGGGTACTAAAGATTGTTCTTTTGCGTATTTTGCTCAGGTACTTCCTGTGGAGAACAACAACAAAAAAATGTCTGTGTGAACTTCACTCTTTGCACTTATCAGAAAGGTTTATTTCACTCCAGTTAGTAGGTCCAGTCCTGGACCAAAATTAGTCAGACAGGTTTCCTCTTAGAATAGCTTCCACCATTTGAGTTTGGTGATCCTTTCCTACAGTACCACGAGACTAGGAAGAGGTCACCCTACTTGCAAACATTTCACAAATTTTCTCTGGAGGGATCCTATTCACTTAGCTCATTGAACTGTCCTTTTTTCTAGACAGCAGCTGGTACTCTTAACTGACTAGAATTAGTTCCAAGCAAGTCCATTATAATTCATCTCCCAGTGGCAAGATGTTTTCATCTCACAGGGAAAAAAAAAAGCAAAGGAATTATTTTCTTTCCTTCAAGGTACAGCCATCTTTAATAATCAAATATCTCCACAAAGCAGTGGATTATAATTTAATAGATACTGTCCAAATTAAAAGCTTGACTTTTGCCTTGCTCTTAGAATTAAAACAAGTAACACTTCTAAGTGCCTGAACACTTGGAGGTGGTTGGGCTCAAAAGTATACTGGCATTACATATTAACACCATGGAACCATACACGATGAGGCACGTCGGCAATGAGATTTCTGGATGAAGCATAAGACTTAACTACTCCACCACATTAAATTCTTCGCCATAGTGAGCTGTTAGTTCTGAGGTTTCCATGATGTCACTGATAACCTCAGGAAAGCTATCTACAAAGAAGAAAGCACAGTATAATAAATGATATACCTACCAATTGGTGAAAATTTCCTTCTGTATGTAAACCACAGACGAGCACTTATATCTGACAACAGCTTAGATTTTTCTGTAATTAAATGTGAAATTAAAATTAAATCATCGTATCCCATCTGAAGATATCTGCCTTTGATTTCTGAGCCAGCAGCAAACTCAATTTCAAACAACCAGACAATTCCATTGTTATGAGGCTAAGGGAAATTCATAGGCAACCCAATCTCATTTTAGCCAAATAATTTCAGCATTTCCTCCCACCTATGTATTTTTGTTTGTTTGTTTGTTTGTTTTGCGGTACGCGGGCCTCTCACTGCTGTGGCCTCTCCCGTTGTGGAGCACAGGCTCTGGACGCACAGGCTCAGCGGGACCAGCCGCTCCGCAGCACATGGGATCCTCCCGGACCGGGGCACGAACCCGTGTCCCCCGCATCGACAGGCGGACTCTCAACCACTGTGCCACAGGGAAGCCCCCACCTATGTTTTGATCAGAGCTACTGGCTAGTACAGTGATGCTGAGTGGTTCCTGCCTCCTTCTCACTGAGAGCCAAAGCCCCAACAGGTACTTAACACTGGGGTCACATGACCAAAAGACAAGGACTAGGAAAAGCAAGGATCCTGGATAACCTGCTCACAAGGCAATCAGCCCCTGCCTGAATGATGATGGTTGGTTGGATCTCTTATCAGCATCCATTGTCTGTTATCTAAAACTAGGGATGGGTCGTGTGTGTGTGTGTGTGTGTGTGTGTGTGTGTGTGTGTGTGTGTGTGTATGTGGGGGGGGTACACACAAATGTTTAACTATGAAGGAGATGTCCCTGCTAAGCAAATTAAGTGTATAAGAAATTTATCAATACTACCTACTGCAACTGGCATTTTTAATCTAAATGGATGTATAACATCACAAATGCTTTTGTATATTTTTTTCCAAAGCATGCTTTCTTGTATTTCATGGCATAAATTTACTTCGATGGCCACAAATCTGGCATCCACATGTCATCTGTACTTAGATGTGGTTCTGTCTTTCTTAGTCTTCTCTCTCCCCCTTCTCAACAACACATCTATATTTGTATTCTATAGAGAACTTATAGCCATTGCACTTTAAAAGAAGAAAAGGAAGTTCAATTTTATCCAATAGTCTCTATTTTTTCTCCTGCCCTTCCTTTGAACAAATCAGAAAGTTGAGCTGTCTGGATTTTCCTTCCCTTTCATGTTGCCGGTGCCTAGCACATTATGGGAAGCAGACGTAAAATGGTTAAGAGCAAGACTTCTGGAGCCATATTCTGCCTGGGTTTGAACCCTGACTCTACTACTTACCAACTATGTGGGCTTGTCACTTAACCTCTCTAAGCTTCAGTTTCCTCATCTGTAAAATGGGGAGAATGATCATACCTACTTCATAGACTTATGAGTATTCAACAAGATAACACTACATGGAAAGTAGTAGCTTACATGGTACAGTATGCACTAAGCCTGAGGTAAATGTTAGCTGTTATTATATTCCCTCCTCTCAAATGCTCACACCACTCACTCCTTCCTCTGATATTCTCTATGTCTTCCAGCTTGCCTATATGCTAGAAAGTCTGGGGGAAAGTTATACAGACATTTTAATAATAATTTCACCTTGAAAGGCCTTTTCCAGCCTAACATTTGAAAATGGGCATATTTGAGGACATGGAAGCAACCTAAGTGTCCATCGACAAATGAAATGGATAAAGAAGATGTGGCACATATATACAATGGAATATTACTCAGCCATAAAAAGAAACGAAATTGAGCTATTTGTAATGAGGTGGATAGGCCTAGAGTCTGTCATACAGAGTGAAGTAAGTCAGAAAGAGAAAGACAAATACCATATGCTAACACATAATTATGGAATCTAAAAAAAAAAATGGTTCTGAAGAACCTAGGGGCAGGACAGGAATAAAGACGCAGACATAGAGAATGGACTTGAGGACACGGGGAGGGGGAAGGGTAAGCTGGGACAAAGTGAGAGAGTGGCATGGACATATATATACTACCAAATGTAAAATAGATAGCTAGTGGGAAGCAGCCGCATGGCACAGGGAGATCAGCTCGGTGCTTTGTGTCCACCTAGAGGCGTGGGATAGGGAGGGTGGGAGGGAAACACAAGAGGGAGGAGATATGGGGATGTATGTATATGTATAGCTGATTCACTTTGTTATAAAGCAGAAACTAACACACCATTGTAAAGCAATTATACTCCAATAAAGATGTTAAAAAAAAGAAAATGGGCATATATGGCAACTTGGGGATCCCTGTTGTCATGGAATGCTGAACTAGAAGAGATCATCTCCAGTCCCCCTCCAGTTAATTACTGGTGAAAGGAGTTAAGATGTGGAAAGAGAAAGTGAATTATCCAAGGTAGAAGAGTCTGAATACAAAAGGTCGCCTAATTGCTAGCACTAGGTACTCTCTACTATTCAGGATTCTCCAATCAAAAGGATGAAGCCAGACTCAGATGGAGTTAAGAGATGCTAACTTCCTCTCCTGCCTTTTTTTTTTAAATTTTTTTAATTTTTTGGCCATGCCGTGTGGCACGTGGGATCCTAGTCCCCCAGCCAGGGATTGAACCCACGCCCCCTGCATTGGAAGCGCAGAGTCTTAACCACTGAGCTGCCAGGGAAGTCCCCCCTCCTGCCTTTTGATCAGCTTCTTCTGTCCCTCCCGCCATGCTAGGGCCTCCAAAGAGGATCTCTCCTCAGATACAAAAATCAGAGCTGCCTCTCCAAGTTCAGGCTTTATCTGTGTGCTGGGTTGTTAGCAGTTTCAGGTGAAAAGGTCTTTCCCAATCTATAAGAGAGTAAGGGTAAAGAAGAAAAATGCAAGCCTCCTTTCCATCTAGTTGCAGTGGGTAAAAGTTCTATACAAAATCAGAATAAACGGAGACAGTGCTGCAGTCAGCAAAAGCTCTAAAACTATAAGACTTCTCAGTGTCTGATATTGTTTCTGACTTCTAAACAGCCATGGGCTGTTTAGAAGTCCCTTGGGTGGCAGTGTTTTTCATCTAGATAGAAAAGGACGTGAGAGGAATGAGAAGTATGTAGCCCAGTCATCAAAGACTAGATACTGGTTAGTGATACCAGGAGCAGGTCCATGTTTTTTGAAACCCGAGGCTTATAGAATCTGGGGGTTCTCCTTTAAGGAAAAGAACAAAAATACATGACTTTTTCAAATCGTACAAATACCAATGACCATGTGAACACACTGCTAGGGCCTCTCAGGGCCTTAGAAGGGATCTTGCATGCAAGCAAGGGGCCTGAGGCTTAAAACTCCTCTGGTTGTCAGGTAAATCCGCCTAGGAGTAGCATTAACCCTTATCAACCCAAGGAGGAAAACAGGATAGGACCTTAACCTTGGGCACCCACCTCATTTGGGTTCTCACAGTCCAATGCTACCAAACCTTACCGGTTTTAAGAAGATGCTGTTTCCCCAAGATCCATACCAGCTCATCTGTATCTGGAAATTCTTCTAGGTAGTCAGCGAAAATAGTAATCTGGTTTTCATACTTGGATAAAACTGAAAGAAAAAGAAAGAAACTTAGGCAAAATTTAATACAGAGGGCTTGTTTCTGTGGTTTACTGATTATTACCTTTGTCCTGAAGGTAAAAGGTGGCTGGCTAGAATTTAATGGAAGCAAATCCTTTTCCTTGAGGAACAAAGACACAAGGCCTGAAAATCCTTTAGTAGAGGGACTTCCTCTTGACCACCTATTTTGACCTTCCCTTTCTCATGGTCCCATGTGGCACCATCTCTGAATAATTTTTTGATCACAGCTATGTCAAACTTTTTTTTCCAATGGGGCTTTCTTTGTAAATAGTCACTTTCCAGCTTCTCCTAGTGTGACTGTAGCAGGTGGCACAATAATACCTGCATACCTAACCCCTGTCCACATCACAGGGAATGTTGTGAGGTTTCTAGCGGCCAGTGGCTTAGAAGGGGGTTATGATAAGTCTGAAAGACTATACAACAGTGAAAACGTAATATTTTAGCTGGAAGACCAGATGTTTTAACAGTACTTTCATTTACCATTTTATTCACTTATAACTTCTGCAAAGAAGAATCTTGAAGCTGCCGATAAATATAACTTGTTCTTGGGATTCACAAGTGACTCTCTCTCAAGAGAAAGCAACTGAACAAGATACAATTAAATCTCATAAGTTCACAGGCCACAGTCTCAGAACTTATGGCCATGTAATGCGAGATATGTTAATATTCACTTTTGTACCACCTGCGGAGAAAGGGTCTGCTAAAAGAGTCGAGACTGATTTATGAAGGGGTCTTATTGCAAAAGTTCCCTTTAAGTAATTTTCTGAGAGAAAGAATATTGTAGGTAAATAAGTTTCCAAGCCAGCCCAGAAAAATCTATCTTAACCTGTAACCAGAAAAATCAAATTGCTAGTATATATCGTAGTTTATACTATATATATAGTATATACTATATACTATATATATAGTATATATTGTATATATATACTATATATATACTATATATATAATATATACTATATATAGTATATATATAGTATATATTATATATAGTATAAATTGCTAGTATATATCGTAGTTTATACTATATATATATATACTATATACTATATATATAGTTTTATACTATAAACTATATATAGTTTATACTATATATCGTAGTTTATCGTATATATGGTGTTATTTCAATGACAAATCATATTTCAAGTTCAAAGCTGAGACAACTCAACACACACCTTCTCTTCTCAGCTCTTGGAGGCTCCCAGCCCCTATGGGGAGGGGAGCTCAGACAGAGTAGGGGTCATTTTGTGCAGATACAAGTAGCTGCAGGGACTCTCCCAGACCAGTCCCTAAGAGCACCAGGGGAATAGTTTCCTATAAAAAATGGCATCGTGGGATGTGTTTAAGCTCACTTGAAAGGACAAATTGCTTTCTTTTGGCTTTGTTTTCTAAGGCATGCTGTTTTCATAGAAATAAATGTTCTTAAGTATAAATGAGTCTTATCTGATCATGAAAACAGGTTACGTGGTTGGAGGCTGATGTTATACTTTGTATAATTTGTACAAATTGAAGTTATAATTTGTTTGAAGTTAAAATTTTAGAAACACAGCTACCCAGGGATACTGCCTTTCTTGAAACACATTCCAGAAGTCCAATCTTTCAGGGATTTAGGTAGCCTTTCTCCTCAAGATGTTTTAATCATTAGGGTTACAGCCTTGGCAGTATTTCAAACCTAAAGAAGTTAGAAATGAGACAGCCATTTCATTCCCCAGTGAAAACTCATCACTGCCGAATCTGCCAGGGAGCTTGTGCCGTCTTAGCCTTTCTGTCACTGGCCTCAACCCCTGGCCCATGCCCAGGAAACAGCAGGCTAAAAATGATCATCCAGGTCAGGCCATCCCCAGGAGGTGGTGGACTGAGGTGGCATAAATCACACTGTGTACCTCCCCACCCTACTCCACACCCCTCACAGGCAAGAGAAATCAGCTTAAGATGAACATCCAGTGTAGCATAGAAAAGAGAAAAAAGAAGTCAGGAAATAAGTAGCTTGCGAGGAGTGTGGGAAAGGGGCAACCTCTCTGGCATTGCCCTGGTAGGGATGAGGAAGGGTGGCACTGGATGAATGTACAGCATGTATGCATATAAGCCTTGGGTCTTTTTTTAGTACTGGCTGAAAAAAGAAACATTTTTCTATCGCCAACCCTGTCTCAGTGAGTCATTGCCCAGCTATCTGGTCAAATTAGTACAGCCCCTTAAAGCCTGTGAGAACTGCACTGCTTCATCTGAGATGGCTCTGACCAAAATGGTAGCCAAAGAATTTTCCTCTTGCTCTTCCACACCACCCCCCAAGGCCAGCAGAAAGGGCATTACAGTCTCTATTCTGCCTGATTCTCCTCTTAGAAAACAGACTCCCAGAATGCAGTGTGTCAGGCCATAGCCAGCCTGAATTGAAAGCTACATGGATGAAACAAATGAAAAGCCAGAACAGAAGATGAGATTAACAGAAGCAAAGGGCAGTAACACAGGGAGAGTATATAAATGGGAGTCCGGGGAGGAGAGAGGAATTGATCTTCCACAAGAAGACCTCCAAGAGACGAAGGAGCCAGCTGGCATGTGGCTGAGGCGCAGAAGTGAGATGGCATTTCCAAACAAATCACTTCTCACTAATGGCAATCCTTTGGAAAAAAATTTTTGAAAACTACTTTTGTCTTGCCTTAAAATTAACAAACAAGACATCAGCCCCATATGAGTTCCTTGCCCTTTCAGCCTGTTTATAAAGACATAGAACTGTACAGGCAGAGCTGCAAATACTGCAGCCTGGTGGACCAAGAATTAGCTTCTACAAGGTCCGATAGACAATAGGCTTCACTCTGTTCCATTCTACTTTAATAATTATTGCACCGAAGTCTCTGCTGGGTTAGCTTAGTAGTCAACTAATAATTGATAAAAAGGTTTCCATAAACTCCTGGAACCAAAAAGTCTCCCAGTCTTGGCCAAGTGGCTCTGTGTACATGTTGGGGCATGCCTTCAACAGTCAGCCAGGCAGTTGATTAACTCTGCCTTAGTTTTCCCTTTCTGCTTGTACAGAGCTCGAGGATAGCCAGAGTGAGAGCTGAGGGCCTTCTCAGGTCTTTCCTGAGCATGCGCACAGCCTTGGGAATGAACATAGCCCTGAACATGCATGTGGTCCTCCCATATTCCCAGGAATATGCCTGAACTTTTCAAAGCCCCAGTGGATATATTATTCCTTAGCTTTACCTTTTAAACTTTTTGGTTATCTACTCCTCAAACAGCTGTGAAGTTAATCAATTGCCTCTAATAATTTTCCAAAAAAGCCCCGGCAGGGAAGGCTTTCTGTACCTCCAAGTCAGGACAAATAAAGACAAGTCTTGTAAGTGGGGTCTTCCGGGGAATTGTCAGACAGATCAAATAATGACAATTCTCTAGAAATGAGGCTTGACAGGAGCTCCAACCGTGTTCTGCGTCCTCCAGGGGCTACCAGGTTGCTGGCTTTCCCTATGGCTGCAGGCTGTGGATTCTCAAGGCTACTGCAGAGCTGGAGAGCAAAGGATGGGCATAGCGCAAGTGAAAACGCCACAAAGCTTACTATTCTTACCAAAATGCAGCCGTTTTTCATGAATAAATACTCCCCAGATTGGTGCAAGCCTTTGGTTAATTTCCAGAGTGCTGCAAAAGTTGATTCTGATCATTTTTGCCAATTCTTGTCATTTCTATTATGGGTAGAATTTTCAGAAGTCCTCATTCTGCCATTTTTGCTGATAACTTACTTTAATAATTTGCTTCCCAGGGAGCTTCCCTGGTGGCGCAGTGGTTGAGCGTCCACCTGCCGATGCAGGGGACACGGGTTCATGCCCCGGTCCAGGAAGATCCCACATGCTGCGGAGCGGCTAGGCCCGTGAGCCATGGCCGCTGAGCCTGCGCTCCGCAATGGGAGAGGCCACAACAGTGAGAAGCCCGCGTACCGCAAATAAATAAATAAATAATTTGCTTTCCAGTGATTGACTATATTTCTAAGGATTATTTTGTAAAACTGCAAGTAAATGAAGAAAAAATCATTTTAAACAAGATTTTCTGATAGGGCTTAACAAAACTTGTACATCAAGGCTCCCAGATTCTGTGGGGTTTGTGCCCCACAAACAACACAATCACTCTAAAATGAAATCAAAAGGTCACAGAATCTCAGGGCCAGAAAAAGCCTGAGGCACCACAGCATATCTTCCTTGTAGATCACCCTATTCTAAAAGCACTCCAGGATACTGCTGCTTCCAAAACTGCCTTCTCAGCGATATATTTTTTGAATTTTTTTAAAAACTGAGGTATAGTTGATGTACAATATTATTTAAGTTTCAGGTGTACAACACAGTGATTCACAATTTTTAAAGGTTATATTCCATTTATAGTTATTATAAAATGTTGGCTATGTTCCCTGTTTTGTATTATATGTACTTGTAGCTTATATTTTATACATAGTAGTTTGCGCCTCTTAATCCCCGACCCTTATCTTGCCCTTCCCTACTAGTAACCACTAGCTTGTTCTCTATATCTGTCAGTCCGTCTCCTTTTTGTTATATTCACTAGTTTAATACATACACATTTAACATACTGTCAGGTCACAGCTTCAAAAACATAAGAAAATGTTCACGTCAGACAGGTATGGTAAGGGCTGAATATACATTAATATACTCATTCCATAAATTTTTACAGAGTACCTACTACGTGCTAAGCACAGAGAATAAGACATCACTGAGATGTAGCCTCCATCCTCCAAAAGCTTTTAATCTAGTAGAGAGGATAGGTCTGGAAACAACTAACAACAATAAGTCCTATAAGAAAGGAAAGTGAGAGAGAAGAGATCAAGATGGTGGAGTAAGAAGACATGGAGCCCACCTCCCCCCACAAAAGCATCAAAAATACATCTACATGTGGAATAATTCTCACTAGAACTAACTGGAGGGACTTCCCTGGTGGTGCAGTGGTTAAGAATCCACTTGCCAATGCAGGGGACATGGGTTCGAGCCCTGGTCTGGGAAGATCCCACATGCCATGGAGCAACTAAGCCCATGTGCCACAACTACTGAGCCTGCACTCTAGAGCCCGTGAGCCACAACTACTGAAGCCCACGTGCCACAACTACTGAAGCCTGTGCACCAAGAGCCCATGCTCTGCAACAAGAGAAGCCACCGCAATGAGAAGCCCATGAACCACAAGGAAGAGTAGCCCCCACTCACGGCAACCAGAGAAAGCCCGCATGCAGCAACGAAGACCCAACGTAGACAAAAATTAAAAATTAATTAATTAATTAAAATTAAAAAGAAAAGAATCCATCTGCCAATGCAGAGGACACGGGTTCGAGCCCTGGTCCGGGAAGATCCCACATGCTGAGAAGCAACTAAGCCCCTGTGCCACGACTAATAAGCCTGCGCTCTAGAGCCCGAGAGCCACAACTACTGAAGCCCATGCCCCTAGAGCCCGTGCTCCACAAGAGAAGCCACCACAACGAGAAGCCCACGCACCACAACGAAAAGTAGCCCCCTCTCGCCGGAACTAGAGAAAGCCCCCACGCAGAAACAAAGACCCAACGCAGCCAAAAATAAATAAATTAATTAATTAATTTTTTAAAAAACTCTGGAAACTGGCAGAAGCACTCCTGTACAACCAAGATTGTAAGAACGATCCACACATAATCCAGTAGGAAGGGAAGAAAAGTGATCAGGTTGAGACCCGTGCCCCTGGGAGGGGAATCAGAGGAAAAGGGAGGTCGTATGGGTGGACACCCACCCTGGGGAGTGATCAGGTTGAGCCACAGACTGGGTGTCCCAGTCTTTGTGGAGGAGACAAGGCCCCTCGGCTGGTTGGAGGACAGCTAGACAAACAAGACTGGACTCCACTTGTGAAGAGTGCATGCACGTTGGCTGTCCCCGAGGCAGGGCAGAGATCGATCTGCTCTGAGGCGGCTGGTTTTCCCACAACCAGCTAGCCATGCACCTCAGCCTGAAGAACCGAGCAATGCTTCCGTCCCACTCATTCCATGCCACAGCACTCCAATTGGATCTGGGGTAGCCACGACCAGAGAAAAGACTTGACCATGGGATGCAGAGGTGACTGAGTCGTGGGGTGGAGCCTGGGTGGGGCGGCAGTGGCCATTGTTGACACTTACTCAAGCAGCGTCCCAGAAGCCACCCAGATCTCTGATGGCAGCCACCCCACCACAGCTCACTCCCCCACCCCAATACACACAGAGTGACCACAAGGGCCCTGCCTGCCCTGAGGAGCAGTTCTACAACAGGGTGGGAGCAGCTGAGGCTGGGGACAGTGACCAGCCGTGAGAGACAAAGGGGAACTGCCCCTCAGGCAGGACAGAGAGAGGTCTGCCCTAGCAGCTGCTGGGTTTCCCGTGACTGCCTTGCCGCGCCCGCCAGCCCAAGCTCAGTGAATACTCTAGCCCTGCTCAACCCATGCCACAGCACTGACTGGATCTGGGGTGCCCATGACAGAGGAAAAGACTCAACTATGGGACACAGAGGTGACCCAGTCCCAGAGTGGAGCTACTCTTAGCTCTTACTCAAGCAGTGCCTCAGAAGCCCCCCAGATCTCTGACAGTGGCCGCTGTACCACAGCTAACCTCCCAATATACATGGAGAGTTCACACAGGCACCGTCTTTCCACAACAGGGCAGGGGTGGCAGAGGCTGTGAGGAACAAAGGGGATCTGCACCTGAGGCTATGTGGAGCCACAGACACCTATACAGGCAGTGCATTAGACCTCTGTCAGCGCATGGCCCCGCTTGCTTCAGCACTCTCCTCCTCTGGGGCAAAGGTCCTGGTGTGGGGAGAGGGAAAAATACACACTTAAAGGGAACAGAGTTAGCTCAGGCCCCACCCCCAAGAGGGTGGTGACAGCCACTGAGCAGAGAGGAAGTCCCACCTCACACCCACCTCCAGCTCTAGCCCTTATATCTCCAGCCACACCAGCTACAAAGGTGATAGCTGCCAGCACACCCTGAGGAATGATGTGACTTGCATTCACATCAAATCCAGCTCTCCCACCAAAGGCATCCGGCATACACAGTCTGTATAGAGATGGTCCCACAGAAAAATACACCTTCAAGACTGCAATAGATAACTGTTTCACCTAAATCACAGACGCAAGAAAGTTAAGCAAAATGAAAAGGCAGAATAACTACTCTTAATTGAAAGAGCAAGAGAAAGCCCCTGAAAAATAAATAATGAAACAGAAATAAACGATTTACCACATAAAGAATTCAAAACATTGGTAATAAAAATGTTAACTGAATTAGGGAAAAGAATTGATCTAAACAGTGACCATTTCAACAAGGAACTAGAAAATATAAAATAACCCAATCAGAAATGAATAATTCAACAGCTGAAATAAAAAACACACTAGAAGGAATGAATAGCAGACAAAGTAATACAGAGGAACACATAAGTGATCTAGAAGACAGAATAATGGAAACCACACAATCAGAACAGCAGAAAGAAAAACAAATTTTTAAAAATTAAAGCAATTGAAGAGATCTCTGGGACACTAAGCATCCAAACATTTGCATTATGTGGGTTCCAGAAGGAGAAGAGAGAGAAAAGCAGACCAAAAATGTACTTGAAGAAATTATGCCTGAAAACTCCCCAAACCTGAAGAAGGAAACAGATATCCAGGTACAGGAATCACAGAGGGCCCCAAACAAGATGAACCCAAACAGACCCACACCAAGACATATCATAATTAAAATGGCAAAAGTTATAGATAAAGAGAGAATTCTAAAGGCAGCAAGAGGAAAACAAAGAGTCATATGCAAGGGAACCCCCATAAGGCTATCAGCTATTTCTTTGCAGAAACCTTGCAGGCCAGAAGGGAGTGACATAATATATTCAAAGTGCTGAAAGGGAAAAACCTGCAACCTAGGATACTCTACCCATCAAGATTATCATTTACAAGGAGAGATAAATAACTTCTCAGATATGCAAAAACTAAAAGAGTTCATCAATACTAAACCTACGGTAAAAGAAATCTGAAGGGTCTTCTCTAAATGAAAAAGAAGTAAGAATCTATAGGAAAGGGAAAATCCCACTAGGAAAGGCAAATATATAGTAAGGATTGAGAATCAAACACTTAAATAAGCCAGTATGTAGATTAAAAAACAAAAAATTGTAAAAGCAACTATAACTTCAGTAAACAGTAAAGGGATAAGATTGAAGATGTAAAATATGACATCAAAAAACACAAAATGGGGCTTCCCTGGTGGCGCAGTGGTTGAGGGTCCGCCTGCCGATGCAGGGGACACAGGTTCGTGCCCTGGTCTGGGAGGATCCCACATGCTGCGGAGCGGCTGGGCCCATGAGCCATGCCCGCTGGGCCTGCATGTCCGGAGCCTGTGCTCCGCAGTGGGAGAGGCCACAGCAGTGAGAGGCCTGCGTACTGCAAAAAAAAAAGAAAAAAAAAAAATGTAGGGCAGGGAAGTAAAAAATGTAGATCTTTTGGAATGTGTTTGAACTTAAATGACTACTACTTTAAAACAAGTAGATATAATTATAGGTCAGCATATATGAACCTCATGGTAACTACAAATCAAAAACCTACAATAAATACACAAAAACTAAAAAGAAAGGAACACACGCACACTGCTAAAGAAAATCCTCAAACCACAAGGGAAGAAGCAAAAAGAAGAAGAAATGAAAAGAGAATAACTACAAAAACAAGTGGAAAACAAGTAATAAAATAGCAATAAGTACATACTTAGCAATAATTACTTTAAATGTCAATGGACTACATGCTCTGATCAAAAGACATAGGGTGGCTGATTAGATAAAAAGCAAGACCCTTCAATATGCTGCCTACAGAAGACTCACTTCAGGGATAAAGACACATAGAATAAAAGTGAGGGGATGGAAAAAGATGTTTCATGCAAACAGAAACATGCAAAGAAAGCGGGGGTAGCAATACTCATATCAGACAAAATAGACTTTAAAACAAAAGCTATAACAAAAGACAAAGAAGCATATTATATAATAATAATAAAGGGATCAATACAAGAAGAGGATATTACATTTGTTAACATATATGTACCCAATACAGGAGCACCTAAATATATAAAGCAAAGACTAACAGACATAAAAAGAGATATTGACAATAATAAATAATAGTAGGGGACTTTACCACCTCACATCAATGGACAGATCATCCAGGCAGAAAATCAATAAGGCAACAGTGGTCTTAAATGACAAAATAGTCCAGTTGGACTTAATATATATCTACAGGACATTACAATGAAAAACAGCAATACACATTCTTTTCAAGTGCACACAGAATGTTCTCCAGGATAGATCACATGCTAGGCCTCAAAACAAGTCTCAACAAACTTAAGAGGATAGAAATTATATCAAGCATTTTTTCTGACCACAACAGTATGAAACTAGAAATCAATGACAGGAAGAAAAATGGGGAAATCACAAACACATGGAAACTAAATGACATGCTACTAAAAACCCAACAGGTCAATGAAGAAATCAAAGAGGAAATCAGAAAATACCTTGAGGCAAAGGAAAATGGAAAAACAACATTCCAAAATCTATGGGATGTAGCAGAAGCAGTTCAAAGAAGGAAGTTTATAGCAATACAGGCCTTCCTCAAGAAACAAGAAAAATCTCAAATAAACAACCGATCATGCCACCTAAAGGAATTAGAAAAAGAACAAACAGTACAGCAGAAACTAACACACCATTGTAAAGCAATTATACTCCAATAAAGATGTTAAAAAAAGAACAAAGCCCAAAGTCAGCAGAATGAAGGAAATAATAAAGATCAGAGAGGAAATAAATAAAATAGAGATAAAAAACAATAGAAAAGATCTATGAAACCAAGAACTGTTTTTTTGAAAATATAAACAAAATTGATCAACCTTTAGCCAGGCTCACCAAGAAGAGAGAGGACCCAAATAAATATGAAATGAAAAGAGGAGAAATGACATCCATACCACAGAGATACAAAAAATCATAAGAGAATACTATGAATAGTTATATGCCAACAAATTGACAACCTAGAATAAATGGACCAATTTCAAAAAACATACAACCTGCTAAGACTGAATCAAGAAGAAACAGACAATTTGAATCCACTGATCACTAGTAGTGAAATTGAATTTGTAATTAAAAAAAAAAAACACTCCCAGCAAACAAAACTGCAAGACTGGATGGCTTCACGGGGAAATTCTACCAAGCATATAAAGAAGAACTGACACCTCTCCTTCTCAAGCTATTCTGAAAAATTAAGAGGATGGAACACTCCCAAATTCTTTCTACAATGCCACGATTACTCCAATACCAAAACCACAAAAAGATGCTACAAGAAAAGAAAATTACAGGCCCGTATCTTTGATGAATGTACATGCAAAAATCCTCAACAAACTATTAGCAAACTGAATCCAACAATATATAAAAAGGATCATATACCATAATCAAGTTGGATTTATTCAAGTTGGATTTATTCCAGGGACACAAAGATGGTTCAAATTTGCAAATCAATCAATGAGATACACCATATTAACAACAGGAAGGACAAAAATCACGATTATCTCAATAGATGCAGAAAAAGCATTTGACAGAGTTCAATATCCATTCATGATAAAAACTCTCATCAAATTAGGTATAGCAGGACCATATCTCAATGCAATAAAGGCCATTTATGACAAACCCACAGCTAACATCATATTCAACAGTAAAAAGCTAAAAGCCTTTTCTCTAAATTCAGGAACAAGACAAGAATGCCCATTCTCTCCACTATTTAACATAGTATTGGAAGTCCTAGCCACAGCAATCAGACAAGGAAAAGAAATAAAAGTATCCAAATTGGATGGAAAGAAGTAAAACTGTCACTATTTGCAGATGACATGCTACTTTATACAGAAAACCCTAAAGTCTCCACCCCAAAACTATTAGAACTAATAAATGAATTTGGCAAAGTTGCAGGATACAAGATTAATACATAGAAATCTGTTGCTTTTCTGTACACTAATAATGAACTATCAAAAAGAGAAAGTAAGAAAAAAAAACCCTCCCTTTAAAATTGCATTAAAAAGAATAAATTATCTACAAATAAACTTAACCAAGGAGGTGAAAGACCTATACTCTGAAAGCTATAAAGCATTCTGAATGAAACTGAAGATGATACAAAGAAATGGAAAGATACACTGTGCTCTTGGATTGGAAGAATTAATATTTGTTAAAATGGCCATCCTACCCAAAGCAATCTATAGGTTTAATGCAATTCCTATCAAAATACCCATGACATTTTTTTTCACAGAACTGGAACAAATAAAATTCATATGGAACCACAAAAGACCATGACTTGCCAAAGCAATCTTGAGAAAAATGAACAAATCTGGAGGTATCATACTCCCTGACTTCATAATTATACTACAAAGCTATGGCAATCAAAACAGTATGGTACTGGCACAAAAACCAACATATAGATAAACAGAATAGAACAGAGAGTTCAGAAATAAACCCACGCACCTATGGTCAATTAATCTACAACAAAGAAGGCAAGAATATACAATGGAGAAAAGACAGTCTCTTCGATAAGTGGTGCTGGGAAAATTGGATGGCTATATGTAAAACAATGAGATTAGAACATTTCCTCACATCACATACAAAAATAAACTCAAAATGGATTAAAGATCTAAATGTAAGACCTGAAACCATAAAACTCCTAGAAGAGCTCATAGGTAGAACACTCTTTGACATAAATTTTAGCAATATTTTTATGGGTCTGTCTCCTAAGGCAAAAGAAATAAAAGCAAAAATAGACAAATGGAACCTAATTAAACTTAAATGCTTTTGTACAGCAAAGTAAATCATCCACAAAATGAAAAGATAAACTACGAATGGGAGAAAGTATTTGCCAATGATATGATCAACAAGGGGTTGATATCCAAAATATACAAAGAGCTCATATAACTCAATATCAAAAAAACAAACAACCCAACTAAAAAATGAGCAGAAGACCTGAATAGACATTTTGCCAAAGAAGACATACAGATGACTAACAGGCACATGAAAAGATGTTCAACATCACTAGTTATCAGAGAAATGCAAATCAAAGCAACAAGGAGATATGACCTCATACCTGAATGGCTATCATCAAAAAGCCTACAAATAATAAATGTTGGAGAGGATGTGAAGAAAAGGGAACCCTTGTATACTGTTGGTGGGAATGTAAATTGATGCAGCCTCTATGAAGAACAGTATGGAGGTTCCTCAATAAATTAAAAATAGAACTACCATATGATCCAGCAATTCTACTCCTGGGTATACACCTGGAAAAAACGAAAACACTAATTCAAAAAGATACATACACCCCAATGTTCATAGCAACACTGTTTACAATAGCCAAGATATGGAAGCAACCCAAGTGCCCATCAACAGATGAATGGATAAAGAAGATGTGGTATATATATACAATGGAATATTACTCAGTCATAAAAAAGAATGAAATACTGCCATTTCCAGCAACATGGATGGACCTAGAGAATATTACCCTTAGTGAAATAAATTAGACAAATACAAATACTGTATGATATCACTTGTATGTGGAATATAAAAAAAATACAAGCAAATATATATGTAAAACAGAAACAGACTTACAGATATAGAAAACAGATTAATGGTTACCAAAGGGGAAAGGGAAGGGGGGAAGAGCAAATTAGGGGTATGGGATTAAGAGATAAAAGCTACTATGTATAAGATAGATAAGCAACAAGGATATACTGTATAACACAGGGAATTATAGCTATTGTCTTATAATAACTTTTAACAGAGTATAATATGTAAAAGTACTGAATCACAATGCTGTACACCTGAAACTAATATTGTAAATCGACTATACTTCAATTTAAAAAAAAGAAAGGAAGGTGATGTGGAAGGCAACAAATGATTAATCTGGGAATGAATGGATCTTCAACAACCTTGAAAAGGTGGCATCAGAACTGAACCTTAATGGAAATAAGATATAAGTGGGATGGGGGAAGGGAGGAAACTCCTGTATGGGGGGAACACCAAAAGGATCTGGCAAGCAACTGCATGTGGGACGGGTCTGGGAAGAGTGAGAAAGAGAGAGAGTCAAAAATAAGTTGCAGTTTTCAAGTGTGGGTGATGAAATGGTAGCAGAAAAACATGGTTGGGGATAGGGGGATAATAATCTTGATCCAGCCAGAACCTGTTGGAGTCATGGATTTGGTTGACAAAGGAATGAGAGGTTAAAAAAAAAAGACGAAGAGGAAAATCAACCTGCATAGGGATCATGTAGACGGGCATGGTAGATGGCAGGTTGATTAGCAGAGCCTAGGAAAACAGGAGGAATCCAGAAAAACAAAACTCAGCCTAAAATGTACCTTCATCCCCTTCCTCCTGGGTCCACTTAGTGTCCTGGTCTTCCCAGCCTCTGCTCATCTGTGCATAGGCCCTGCCCCCATCTTCATTTCTCTTCCTTCCAGTGCCCTGCTTTTCTGACAACCAAGAATTTTGAAAATAAAGAGCTGGATAACAATTCTTAGCACTGGTCTAGACCTATGCTATCCAGTACAGTAGCCACTAGCCACGTGCAGCTATCTACAATTAAATTAATTCAAATTAAATACAACCAAAAATTCAGTTAGTTGCCTTAACCACATTTCAAGCACTCAATAGCCACGTGCAGCTAGTGGCTACCGTATTGGACAGCACAGCTGTAGAATAGTTCCATCATCACAGTTCTATTGGACAGTCCTATTCTAATGGCATTTCTATGATTCTGTAGGAGGTGGAGGTGGCGTGGGTTGTTAGGAGGGGTACTCCAAGTGCTTGGAAGAGAAGATGGGTTCACTTGTCTCTTTCTTAAGAGAGCCTGTATGTGAATTTCTAAGTAATTGAGGCGGCAATTATTTATTAAGTTCCGTACGTGGTTCTGTGAGGAACACAGAGGAAACATCCTTATAAACATTCACTAAATGTTAAATAAACAAGCTAAGGCATCATAAAATCATAATCTAGTTAAGCATATGAGCCTTAGGTAAATGAAATAGCTAAAAATACAAGGTAATGTATAGAGGCAAGTGTTGATAATAACTAAGTGCTGTCAAAATTCAGAAAAGGGGGAAGTCAGTCAGCATTGGAGTCATCAGGGAAGATTTCGAGGACGATGTAGGATTTGGACTGGTCCCTAAATTATTGCTTGGATATGGATGAGCAGAGATAAGAGGGGAGAATATTCCAGATGAGAGGAACACCTCATGTGTGTCAGAGACAGGGACAGGTTCCAGAGAATACTGAGCAAAGAGATTAGATAGGTGGCTTAGGACTGGGTTGTGGAGGGTGGAAAGCCAGGCAGTATAGTCCAAAGTCTCGGTAAAGCCATTAACAGTTTTCAGAGCACTTTCACATGACCCTGTGACAGCCCCTTGGGATAGCCAGGGCAAGGATCATTACTTTCATTTTAGAGTTGAGGAACTGAGTCTCAGGTGATATGACTTGCCCAGGGTTATATAGTTAATGAACAGTATAACCAGGATTCAAACTGAGTTAATCTTACTCTCCATTCAGTATTCTTCCCACTATACCTTGCTGTTAGGATAAAAGCTAGATTTGAAGCACTGGAGAGAGGGAGACCAATGAGAAAGTTGTAATAATCCAGGCATGAAGTGTTGAAGGCCTGACCTAAGGTGGCAAGAAACCAGATGCTCTGGTTATATAATATCCCATAAAGCAGACTGACAATTCAGTACCCACTGTTTATAGGGGAGAGTAAGAGTAGACAGTCTGAGGTTAGAACACTAGAGTTATTTTTAACTGGAAGTGATCTAAACTACCCCCAAAGGAATAAATATTAACAATATAATTCATATACTGTGTCCGGACTTTTCCAGACAGCTGCAGGCAATGTTTTGGACATGGTTCCTAAGGAAATATCACTTTATATGTCTATGCATTTTAATGAGCCATTTCTGACTTGATAGTGTTTCTTTCCTCTGTCGATTTCAATTTTCATTTCTGAAAACTAATTGGTCATATGATTTCTTACCTCATCTACATTTCCAGTGAGAAAGGACTAGTGCAAAAAGGTCAAGGAGCTACAGGCCTTGGAGTTTTTCCACCCTATTTAGTAAAACTAATTATTAGCTTAGCAATTAATTACCTAATAATGATTTACTAAGAAAACACTAAAATACACCATTGCCAGATTAATCTTAAAGGATTTCTCTGCCCATGTCACTAAGCTGCTAAGAAATTTCCACCAGCTTCCCAGATCGCTCCAACTGATAGGAATCAAATACAAATTCATCAGCCTGGCATTTAAGGCCCTCTCCAATATGGCCACATTCTACATTTCTAATTGTTCCCCACTGCTCATTACTCCTTCATGAGATCTACTCTTTTCAGCCAATATAAACCACATGATACACTGGAGGTTCTTTGCTCATTCATGTCCTACTTGCACATAAGTCCTACCACAAACACTACCTTCTCTATGAACCCTTCCTCTTCAATTTTCCCACCAAGAAATACTTGCTCCTTCTAAGCCTCTATAGTCCTTTATTTATATCTCCTTTATGGCACTGGGCACTTTTTACTTTAGATTATTGTTATTTGCAGGCATGTCATCTCTCTGCTATTGGAATGAATTCCCATCTCAGCCCACGTAGTGTTCATCTCTGTATCTCCTACAGTTCTGATCACAGTGTCCTGCAGTAAGTTGTCCCCTAAGGGCCAACAACTGTTTATTGAATGAATAGGCACACTGACTAAAGTCCAAAAGCTGGTTTATATGTCCATCCACACATTAATTTAACAATCCTTTGCTGAATGCCTAGCATATGACCAGCACTGTGCTAGGCCCTGGGGGTAGCAATATATTTTAAGCAATTTCAAGTCTAATGGGAAGATAATGAGAAGGAGAGTTCATTTTGATATAGTATGGTCAGTGTCTGCACAGGGGGCTAGGGCAGAACAGCAGAGGGTTGTCTAAGCCAGCCTGGGGTACAGAGAAGGCTTTGGGAAGAATGATGATGGCAGGACTTAGCCTTAACGGATAAATGTTAGACAATTTGGGCAAGGGAAGGACGTTCCAGGCCGAGGAGAAACATGTACCAAAACACTGAGGGCTGAGAGACTGTGGAATAGTGATGCCACATGGAGACTGTCAAAGATTGAAGTTGATGAGGCAGGCAGGGCTGAGAGATGCTGGTCTTGGAAGCCTTGGTAAAAATTCTGGACTTAACCCAGGCTTCATGGAGCCCCTGAAGGGTTTCAAATACATCCAAGAGGAAGTCTAGGTATTCCACTATTTGCAGAAACCAAGCTGTGCAACAAGTAATTGCCTGTAATGTAGTTGGTTTTTTTTTACATTCATTATCAAATTAAATTCTGTTAAGAAACAAAACAAAACAAAACAGAAATCCTCAAAAACCTGAAGCAACCATCTTTGTCAAGGAAGGGTTCAAGGTGAGTCTCTGTCTTACAGCACACTCAGTGGTACAGCACAACTGGAGAAACCCTGAATCCTTTCCAGAAACAGTACTCTTCATTTGGAGCACTTTTCCAGTTTTCTCCTCTGTTTACAACCACCTCACCCACTTCCCAGACCACAGGAATTTTCCACACACTCTTTCAACATCACACTTCATTAGTAAATGTTGCTAGCAGACATATGATGTTTAAAAATTCTTTACCTCCAATGTAATGTAAAATTATACTGCCAGAGTTAAATTGTTGGATTACATAAAATTATATGTGTATCTTCACTTCCAAAACAAAAGATGTACTCCCAAGTTAATCCTAAAACAGATTTCTGTAAAGTGAACTTGATTTTTCAATGTTATTTTATGATCATTTGAGTCATATTACCCAAGAAAAGACAATTTGACCCCATCCAGAAAAGATACAGCTTGTATTAAAATGGTTCCTCAGCCCTGATGTGCACTCTATGTATCAGACACAAGGAAAATAAATATCTATCTACCCACAAGCTTGAAAGACCCAACCCTCCAACCACAACAAAAATACTCTCTAATATCTGACAGACAGAAAATCTTGACCTGCTAAACAAAACACAGATCCATTTTTAATCCCTAAAAGTGGCTCTTCATAAAGTAGGTTTTCTTATTCTCTGCCATCAGTTCTTTCATTAATACTAAGTTAAATTATTCTAAGTTAAATTAATTCAGTTAAAATGTCTTTTTATTGCACCTACCCTAGCAATTCCACTCTTAGTTTTATATCCAAGAAAAATGAGCACTCATGTCCACCAAAAGATATGGTAAAAACTGTTCATAGCAGTTTTATTCATAATAATCAAAACCTAAAAACACAAATGTCTATCAACACGGATGTTATGGACTAAATATTTGTGTCCTCCCAAAATTCATATGTTGAAGCCCTAATCCCATGTGATGGTATTTGGGATCTTCAGGAGGTAATTAGGTCATGTGGGTGGAGCTGTTATGAATGGGATTAGTGGCCTTATAAAAAGAGATACCAAAGAGATGTCTCTCTCCAGCATGTAAGGACACAGCAAGAAGGTGGCCATCTGCAATCCAGAAAGAGGGACCTCACCAGACACCTAATCTGCTGGTTCCATGTTCTTGGGCTTCCCAGCCTCCAGAACTGTGAGAAATAAATGTTTGCTGTTTAATCCCCCGGTCTATGGAATTTTGTTACAGCAGCCTGAATTGACTAAGACAAGGGGAATGGATAAATAAATTGTGGTGAATAACACATGGGAATGGTACACAGCTACAAAAAAGAACTAACTAATACTATACGCAAAACATGGATGGATCTCACATACCTTATGTTAAACAAAAGAAACCAGACACAAAACATTACATACAATACAATTCTATTTATATAAAGTTTGAAATCAGGAAAAGCTAACCTATGATGATAGCAGTCAAAGCAGTTGTTACCCTTGGGAGAAGGTACTGACTAAGAGGAGGCAAGAGAGAAACTTCTGGGGGATCAGAAATGTTCTGTCTTGATATGGGTGGAGGATACACATACATAAAATTTCATTGAGCTGTACACTTAAGATTTGTGTACTTTATTGTCTGTAAGAAATACCTCAGTTCAAGAAAAAAGAAAAAGATAAGTCCCTATAGTGGATTTACTTCTGGTACAGATTGGCAATACGAATAAAAATTATGCTAACAACAAAATATTATTTTGTTATCAGGAGCAGAGATATAGTTATGAATTTATCCCTGTACACACACACACACACACACACACACACACACACACATCAAATATAAGTGCAAGTAGTTTGGGTCTTCAGATATTATTTAGATATAAGGCTAATTTATTGGATTTTTCCATTTATAGCATTCTAAAATGTTATCTATTTATACAGGATCATTTTGATTTGAAAGTCACTTCATCAGAGAAATATATTGAATTTGTTCCCCAAATCTTAATGAAAGAAAACATAGTATACTAAAGAGAACACTGGCCTATGAATTAGAAGAGCTGGGTTTTATTTCTGCTCTTTTACTAGCCAAGTTACCTTGGGCCAGTCTTCAAGCAAAGATTCCCTTTCCTTATCCATAAAATGGAGATAATACTTTCCTCCCTACAAAGCTATAGTGAGGATCAAATAAGAAAATGGTTGTGAAAGTGCTTTGTAAAATTTAAAGAAGTGTTAATATCCTCAAAGCTGTGTTTAATTAGAATTTGTGCCTGGGTGTGGCCAATAGAAAATGTACTTAAATTTCAAAGCTTGTATTTCAGTTTCACATATCTTACACTTCACCAGAGTCAGGATTAGCACATACACTCAAATTCTAAGATACCTGAAAAGTTGAAATAATTCCATTATAATAAATACTAAAAATAGATATGTTCAGGGAAGTTAGTAACTGCCTTCCTTGTTTTTCCTAATTATGACTTCTAGATGTAGCTCTAGTGATGTAATATGCATTATATTTAGTTCACACTTCTAGAACTTTTTTTGTTTGTTTGTTTTTGTTTTCTTTCTGTGGTACGCGGGCCTCTCACTGCTGTGGCCTCTCCCGTTGTGGAGCACAGGCTCCGGACGCGCAGGCTCAGCGGCCATGGCTCATGGGCCCAGCCTCTCCGCGGCATGTGGGATCCTCCCGGGCCAGGTCACGAACCCGTGTCCCCTGCATCGGCAGGCGGACTCTCAACCACTGCGCCACCAGGGAAGCCCTGGTATTCTTTTTTTAAAAACTTTTAAAATTAATTTTTATTGGAGTATAGCTGCTTTACAATGTTGTGTTAGTTTCTGCTATACAGCAAAGTGAATCAGCTATACGTATACATATATCCCCTCTTTTTTGGATTTCCTTCCCATTTACGTCACCTCAGAGCAATGAGGAGAGTTCCCTGTGCTATATACAGTAGGTGCTCATTAGCTACCTATTTTATACATAGTAGTGTATATATGTCAATCCCAATCTCCCAATTCATCCCACCCCTGCCTTTCCCCCTTGGTATCCATACATTTGTTCTCTAAGTCTGTGTCTCTATTTCTGCTTTGCAAATAAGTCCATCTGTATCATTTTTCTAGATTCCACATATAAGAGGTATTATACAATATTTTTTTTCTCTTTCTGGCTTACTTCACTGTATGACAGACTATAGGTCTATCCACATCTCTGCAAATGGCACAATTCCATTCCTTTTTATGGCTGAGTAATATTGCATTGTATATATATACCACATCTCCTTTATGCACTCCTCTGTTGATGAACATTTAGGTTGCTTCCATGTCCTGGATATTGTAAACAGTGCTGCAATGAACATTGGGGTGCATGTGTCTTTTTGAATTATGGCTCAGGTATATGCCCAAGAGTGGGACTGCTAGATCATACGATGGTTCTACTTTTAGTTTTTTTAAGGAATCACTATACTATTCTCCATAGTGGCTGTATCAATTTACATTCCCAACAACAGTGTGAGAAGGTTCCCTTTTCTCCACACCCTCTCCAGCATTTATTGTTTGTAGATTTGTTTGATGATGGCCATTCTGACTGGTGTGAGGTGATACCTCGTTGTAGTTTTGATTTGCATTTCTCTAATAATTAGTGACGTTGAGCATCTTTTCATGCTATTGACCATTAGTATGTCTTCTTTGGAGAAATGTCTGTTTAGGCCTTCTGCCCACTTTTTGATTGGGTTTTTTATTTTTTTCATATTGAGCTGCATGAGCTGTTTGTATATTTTGGAGATTAATCCCTTGTCAGTTGCTTCGTTTGCAAATATTTTCTCCCATTCTGAGGCCTGCCTTTTCATCTTGCTTATGGTTTCCTTTGCTATGCAAAAACTTTTACGTTTAATTAGGCCCCATTTGTTGATTTTTGTTTTTATTTTCATTATTCTAGGAGGTGGGTCAAAAAAGATATTGCTGTGATTTATGTCACAGAGTGTTTTGCTGTGTTTTCCTCTAAGAATTTTATAGTGTCCAGCCTTACATTTAGGTCTTTAATCCATTTTGAGTTTATTTTTGTGTATGGTGTTAGGGAGTGTTCTAATTTCATTCTTTTGCATGTAGCTGTCCAGTTTTCCCAGCACCACTTACTGAAGAGACTGTCTTTTCTCTGTTGTATATTCTTGCCTCCTTTGTCATAGATTAGGTGATCATAGATGCGTGGGTTTATCTCTGGGCTTTCTATCCTGTTCCAGTGATCTATATTTCTGTTTTTGTGCCAGTACAATACTGTCTTGACTGTAGCTTTGTAGCATAGTCTGAAGTCAGGGAACGTGATTCCTCCAGCTCTGTTTTTCTTTCTCGAGGTTGCTTTGGCTATTCAGGGTCTTTTGTGTCTCTGTGCAAATTGTAAAATTTTTGTTCTAATTCTGTGAAAAGTGCCATTGGTAATTTGATAAGGATTGCACTGAATCTGTAGATTGCTTTGGGTAGTATAGTCATTTTCACAATATTGATTCTTCCAATCCAAGAACATGGTATATCTCTCCATCTGTGTCATCTTTGATTTCTTTCATCAGTATCACTGATGAACATACATACAAAAATCCTCAAGAAAATACTAGCAAACAGAATCCAACAACACATTAAAAGGATCATACACCATGATCAAGTGGGGTTTAACTCAGGGATGCAAGGATTCTTCAATATATGAAAACTAATCAATGTGATACATCATAGTAACAAATTGAAGAATAAAAAACATATGATTATCTCAATAGATGCAGAAAAAGCTTTTGACAAAATTCAGCACCCATTTATGATAAAAAAAACTCTCCAGAAAGTGGGTATAGAGGGAACCTACCTCAACATAATAAAGGCCATATACAACAAACCCACAGCAAACATCATTCTCGATGGTGAAAAACTGAAAGCATTTCCTCGAGGATCTGGAAAAATACAAGGATGTCCACTCTCACCACTATTATTCAACATAGTTTTGGAAGTCCTAGCCATGGCAATCAGAGAAGAAAAAGAAATAAAAGGAATCCAAATTGGAAAAGAAGAAGCAAATCTGTCACTATTTGCAGATGACATGATACTATACATAGAAAATCCTAAAGATGCCACCAGAAAACTACTAGAGCTAATCAATGAAATTGGTAAAGTTGAAGAATACAAAATTAATACACAGAAATCTCTTGTATTCCTATACACTAACAATGAAAGATCAGAAAGAGAAATTAAGGAAACAATCTCATTTACCATTGCAACAAAAAGAATAAAATACCTAGGAATAAACCTGCCTAAGGAGGCAAAAGACCTGTACTCAGAAAACCACAGGAGACTCACTTTAGATTTAAGGACACACATAAGCTGAATTTGAAAGGATGGAAAAAGACATTCCATGCAAAATGTAATCAAAAGAGCGTAGGCGTGGTATACTTATATCACACAAAATCGATTTTAAGTTTAAAAAATTGCCAAGAAATACAAAGAAAGACATTATATAATGATAAAAAGTCAATTCACCAGTAAGTTATAACAACACAAATATAAAGCATGCAACGTCAGAGGACACAAACATATGACGCAAACACTGACAAAACTGAAGGGAGATATAGACAGCAACAAAATATTAGTAGGGGATTTCAACATGTCACTCTCAATAATGGACAGAATACTCAGACATGAGATCAGTAAGAAAACAAAAGACTTGAGCAACACTATATGAGCCTGACAGCCATATATAGAACATTCCACCCAATAGCAGCAAAATACACATTCTTCTCAAGTGCACACAGAACATTTCCTAAGACAGATCACATGTTAGGTAACAAAATAATTCTTAACAAATTTTAAAAGGTTGGGATCATACCAACTATATTTTCCAACCACAATGGAATGGAACTGGAAAATAATAGCAGGAGGAAAACTGGAAAATTCACAAATATGTGGAAATTTAAAAACACACTCTTGAACAATCAGTGAGTCACAGAAGAAATCAAAAGGGAAATTGGAAAATACCTTGAGACAAATGAAAATGAAAGCACATCATACTAAAATTTATGGAATGCAGCAATAGCAGTACTAAGAGGGAAGTTTATAGTGAAAATTGCCTACATTAAAAGAGAAGAAATTTTTCAAATGAACAATCTAATATTACACCTCAATAAACTAGAAAAAAAGAACATATTAAGCCCAAAGTTAGGGGAAGGAAGTAATTAAGAGCAGAAATAAACAAAATAGAGAATAGAAAGAAATCGATGATACTAAGTGCTGGGTTTTTTTAAAGATCATCAAAATTTACAGACCTTTAACTACAGTAGTTTAAAAAAATACTCATAAATAAAATCAAAAATGAAAGAGGAAAAAAATTTTAAATGAAAGAGGAGATATTATAATGAATGCCATAGAAATTAAAAGGATTATATTGACTACCATGAACAATTATACATCAACAAATTGGATAACCTAGAAGAAATGGATAAATTCCTAGAAATATATAACTAATCAAGACAATCATGAAGAAACAGAAAATCTGAACAGAACTATAAGTAGCAAGGAGATTGACTCAGTAATCAAAAACATTCCAACAAATAAAAAGCCCAGGACCAGATGGATTCACTGGTGAATTCTATAAAACATTTAAAGAAAAATTAACTTATTTTAAAGAATTAACTTTTAATTCATGTCTAAGTTAATTCTTAATTTAAAGAATTAACTTCATTCCTTTTTAAAAAGAGTTTCAGAAGCCAATCTTTCTCAAACTCTTCCAAAAAGCTGAAAAAGAGGGAGCCCTTCCCAGTTCACTTTGTGAGGCCAGCACTATCCTGATGCAAAAACCAGAAGAAAGACACTACAAGAAAAGAAAACAATAGGCCAATATCCCTGATGAATATAGACACAAAAATTTTCAACAAAATGCTAGCAAACCAAATTCAACAGCACATTAAAAAAATTATACACCATAACCAAGTAGAATTTATCTCCAGGATGCAAGGATAACTCAACATATGTAAATCAATCAATGTGATACACCACATTAACATAATGAAGGGAGAAAAATATCACATGATCATCTCAATAGATGCAGAAAAAGCATTTGACAAAATTCAACACTTTTTCAGGTTAAAAAGTTGAGTAGTCTTAACTCAACAAACTAGGAATAAAAGGAAATTACCTCTACATGATAAAAGCCATATATAAAAAGTCCACAGTTAACATCATACTCCGTCATGAAAAACTGAAAGATTTCCTCGTTCAGGAACAAGACAAAGATGCCCACTCTCACCACTTCTATTCAACATAGTACTGGAAGTTCTAGCCAGAGCCATTAGGCAATAAAAAGAAACAAAAGGCACTCAAATTAGAAAGGAGGAAGTAAAATTAGTTCTGTTTATATATGACATGACCTTATATGTAGAAAACTCTAAAGACGCCACAAAAATTGTTAGAACTAATAAATTAATAGCATATGCTCTAACTATTAAGTCTTTACAGGATACAAAATCAATATACAAAAATCAGTTATATTTCTATATGCTAACAATGAACCATCTGAAATGGAAATTTAGAAACCAATTTCATTTAAAACAGCATCAAAAAGAATAAAATACTTAGGAATAAATTTAACCAAAGAGGTGAAACTCTTGTACACTGAAAATTACAAAACATTGCTGGAAGGAATTTAAAGGTACAAATACACGGAAAGATATCTCATGTTAATTGAGTGTAAGACAATATTGTTCAAATGTCCACACTATCCAAATCAATCTACATGTTCAATATGATCCCTATCAAAATCCCAATGGCATTTTTTATAGAAATAGAAAAAAATCCTAAAATTCATGTAGAACCACAAAGAACCCCAAATAGCCAAAACAATCTTGAGAAAGAAGAACAAAGCTAGGTACCTCACACTTCCTAATTTCAAAACATATTACAAAGTTACAGTAATCAAAACAAAATGGTGCTGGCATAAAGACAGACATATGGACCAATGGAACACAGCACAGTACCCAGAAATAAACCCACACATATATGGTCAAATGATCTTTAACAAGGGTGCCAAGAGTACACAATGGGAAAAGGATAGTCACTTCAACAAATGGTGTGGGGCAAACTGAATATTCACATGTAAAAGAATGAAACTAGACCCTTATCTTACACCACACACAAAAATCAACTCAAAATTAAAGCCTTCAGCAGAAGACCTAAAACTATAAAACACTTAGAAGAAAACCTAGGGAAAAAACTTCAAGATATTGGTCTTGGCAATGATTTCTTGGATATGACACTAAAAGCACAGGCAACCAAAACAAAAACAGACAGATGGGACTACATCAAACTAAAAATCTTCTGCATAGCAAGGGAAACAATCAACAGAATGAAAAGGCAACCTACAGTATGGGAGATTTTATATATATATATATATATATATATATATATATATATATATGTAAACCATATCTCTGATAAGGGGTTTATATATAAAATATATAAGGAACTCCTACAACTCAATAGCAAATAATAATAGCAACCTTATTTTAAAATGGGCAAAGGACTTGAATAGACATCTCTCCAAAGAAGACATCCAAATGGCCAACAGATATATGAAAAAAGTGCTCACCATCACTAATCATCGGGGAAATGCAAATTAAAATCACAATTAGACATCATCTCACTCCTGCTAGGATGGCTATTTAAAAAAAAATAACAAGTGTTGGCAAAGATGTAGAGAAATGGAACCTTTCTACACTGTTGGTAGGAATGTAAAATGATGCCACTGTTATGGAAAAATAGTATAGACGCTCCTAAAAAATTAAAAATAGAACTACTATATAATCCAGCAATACCATTTCTGGGTATTTAACCAAAAGAATTGAAAATAGACTTTGGAAGAGATATTTGCACTAACATGTTCATTGCAGCATTATTCACAATGGCCAAGAGGAAGAAATTACCTAAATGTCCATCAATGAATGAATAAAGAAAATGTGGTATATATATGGTATATAAATACAATAGAATATTAGTCTGCCATATAAAAAGGAAATCCTGCAATATGCTACAACACAGATGGAACTTGAGGACCTTGTGCTAAGTGAAATAAGCCAGTCACAGAAGATCAAATACTGCATAGTTCCACTTAAATGAGGTATCTAAAGTAGTCAAACTCATAGAAACTGAAAGAATGGTGGTTGCCAGGGACTAGGGGGAGGGAGAAATGGGGAGTTGCTATTCAATGGGTATAGAGTTTCAGTCATGCAAGATGAAAACAACATTGTGGGGAGGACTTCCCTGGTGGCGCAGTGGTTAAGAATCCATCTGCCAATGCAGGGGACATGGGTTCAAGCCCTGGTCTGGGAAGATCCCACATGCCATGGAGCAACTAAGCCTATGCGCCACAACTGCTGAGCCTGTGCTCTAGAGCCTGCAAGCCACAACTACTGAGCCCACGTGCCACAACTACAGAAGCCGCATGCCTAGAGCCTGTGCTCTGCAACAAAGAGAAGCCACCGCAATGAGAAGCCCACGCACCACAATGAAGAGTAGCCCCTGCTCATTGCAACTAGAGAAAGCCCACATGCAGCAATGAAGACCCAATGCAGCCAAAACTAAATAAATAAATAAAAATAAATTTTTTAAAAATAATTTTAAAATAAAATAACATTTAAAAAAAATTGTGCCTATAGTTAACAACATTGTGTAATGTACACTTAAAATTTTAAGAGGGTAGATTTCATATTATGTGTTTTTTACCACAATAAAAAAATATGTGATATGCAGCTAAACCGCTGCTGAGTGGGAAATTTATAGCACTAAATGCTTACCTCAGAAAAGAGGAAAAGTCTCAAATTTAAAAATATAATTTCCTACCTTAAAAAAAAAACTAGAAAAATAAGAGTAAAATAAACCCAAAGCAAGGACAAGGAAGGAAATAATTTAAGAGCAAAAATCAATGAGATTGAAAACTGAAAATTAATAGAGAAAAATCAATGACATAAAGAGCTGATTCTTTGAAAAGAGCAATAAAATAGACAAATCTCTAGTGAGAATGACAAATAAAAAATAGAGAAAACACAAATTATTAATATCAGAACAAGACAGGGGATATCACTAGAGACTCTGCAAACACCAAAAGGATAAAGGAAATATTACAAACAAATTTTACAATTTTGAAAACTGGACCAATTCCATGAAAAACACAAACAAACACCCAATATGAAATAGATAATTTTAGTAGTCCTATAGCTATTAAGGAAATTGAATCTGTACTTTTAAAACTCCAGGGCTTCCCTGGTGGCACAGTGGTTAAGAATCTGCCTGCTAATGAAGGCGACACAGGTTTGAGCCCTGGTCCAGGAAGATCCCACATGCCATGGAGCAACTGGGCCCATGCACCACAACTACTGGGCCTGCGCTCTAGAGCCTGCGAGCCACAACTACTGAAGCCGGTGCGCCTGGAGCCCGTGCTCCCCAACGAGAGAGGCCACCACAATGAGAAGCCCGTGCACCTCAAGGAGGAGTAGCTCCCGCTCACCGCAACTAAAGAAAGCCTGCACAGCAAGGAAGACCCAACACAGGCAAAAATAAATAAATAAATAAATAAAAATAAAATTTCCTTTTAAAAAAAAAAAAAACTCCAAAAAAATCTCCAGGCCCAGTTGGTTATACTAGAGAATTCTACCAACCACTTAAAGGAAAATTAATACACAATTAATTTTGTGTAGATACCATTACACAATCTCTTCCAGAAAATACAAGAGGAGGAAATACTTCCCAATTCTTATTATAAGGCTAATATCTCATTGATATGAAAATCAAAGATAGTACTGAAAAATTAAATAACACGCCAATATCATTCATGAATAGAGACACAAAAATCCTTAACAAAATATTAGCAAATAGAATTCAGCAATATGTAAACAAATTTATACACTATGACCAAGTGGATTTATTTCAGGGATGCAAGCTGGGTTCAATATTTGAAAATCAATCAGTGTAATAAAAAAAATCACATGGTCATATTAGTGGATACTGAAAAAGCTATTTGACAAAATTCAACATATATTGACGATAAAAATCCTCAGAAAACTAGGAATTAGGGGGGAATTGCCTCAATTTTAAAAAGAATATCTACCCAAAAAAAACTACAGTTAACATCACACTTAATGCTGAAAGATTGACTGCTTTCCCCCTAGGACTGGAAACAAAGCAAAGGTTCAGCTCTCACCACAGCTATTACACATAGTACTGGAATTCTGAGCCAGAACAATAAGGGAAGACAGAGAAATAAGAGGCATAAAAAGTGGAAAGAAAGAAATACCACTGTCCCTATTTGCAGATGACAAGATGGTCTACAAAGAAAATCCAAAGAAACCAACAACAGAAAAAACCTCCTAGAACTTAATCAGTAAATTCAGCAACATTGCCGGGTACAAATTATATAAAAATCAATTGCATTACTATGTACTAGCAATGAACACATGGAAACCAAAATTTAAAATACAATACCATTAACAGTCACACAAAAAATGAAATAATTATAATTCTAGCAAAACATATACAGGACTTGTATGTTGAAAACTACACAATGCTGAAAACGACACGATGCTAGCAAAAGAAATAAAAGAAGATGTGAATAAATGGAGAGATATGCCCTGTTCATGAATTGAAAGACTCACCATAGTAAAGATTTCAGTTCTCCCCAAAGTGATATACAGTTCTTATACAATTCCTATCAACATCCTAGCAAACTTTTTTTAGATATAGGCAAGCTTATTCTGAAAAGTATAGGGAAAGACAAACAATACTGAAAAATAATAAAGGAAGAAGTATCACTCTACCCGATTTTAAAATTTATTATAGAGCTATAGTAATCAAGACTGTGTGAGATGGCAAAGGGACAGACACACAGATCAATGAATCAGAAAAGAGAACCCCAAAATAGGCCTATACAAGTACAGCATACTCATTTTCTACTATAGTACAAAAGCAATTCAATAGAGCTGAAGCAACTGGACATCCATAGTTTAAAAAAATTAACCTCAACCTAAACCTCACACTAAATACAAAAATTAACTCAAAATGAATCATGGACTTGAAGGTAAAATATAACTAAAAAAACTTTAGAAGAAAATCTAGGAGAAAATCTTTGAGACTGAGGGCTTAGTGAAGAGTCCTTAGACATAGCAACAAAAGCACAATCCATAAAAGAAAAAAATTGATGAACTGGACATCATCAAAATTAAAAGCTTTTGCTCTATGAAAAAATCCTATTAATAAGATGAAAGGACAAGCCATAGACTGGTAGAAAAATATTTGCAAACTACATATGTGACAAAGAACTTATATCTAGAATATATAAAGAACTCTCAAAATTCAACAGGTAAAAAACAAAAAAACCCAAACAATGCAATTATAAAATGGGCAAAGGATTTGCAATAATGTAGATGGAATTTGAGGTATTATGCTAAGTGAAATAAGTCAGATGGAAAAAGACAAATACTGTATGATTTCACTTATATGTGAAATGTATAAACAAACAAAATAAATGAACAAATGAAACCAAATATAAACAAACACATAGATACAGAGAACAGAGTAGTGGTTACAAGAAGGGAAGGGGCGGAGGGATGGCAAAATGGGCAACGGGGGTCAACTGCATGGTGATAGATAGAAACTAGATTTTTGGTGGTGAGCCCACTGTCATGTACACAGAAATAAAATATTGTACACATGAAACAGGTTATTAACCACTGCTACCTCATAATTTTTTTTTATTTTAAAGAAAATAGGCAAAGGACATGAAGAGACATTTCACTGAAGATATAGGGATGGAAAATAAACACGTGAAAAAATACTGACCATCGTTAGCCACTAGAGAAATGCAAATAAAACCACAATAAGATATCACTATGCACCTATCAGAATGGCTAAAATAAGAAACAATTACAACGACAATGCTGGTAAGGATGCAGAGAAACTGGATCTCTCATACATTGCCAGTGGGAGTGTAAAATGCTATATAGCCACTCTGGAGAAGTTTCTTTAAAAACTAAACATACACTTACCATATGACCCAGCAATTACTCTCCTGGGCATGTATCTCAGACAAATGAGAGTAATGTCTACACTAAATCCTATACTCAAATGTTTATAACAGTTTTATGTGCAACAGACCCAAACTGCAAATAACCAAAATGTCTCTCATTAGGTAAATGGTTAAACAAACTGTGGTATACCCATAGCATGAAACACTCCTCAGCAATAAAAAAAGAACAGACTACTGATACCTGTATCAACCTGGATAGGTCTCAAGGTCATTAAGCAAAGTGGAAAAAATTGGAAAAGATCACATTCTCCATTACTTCATTTATATAAAATTCTCAAAATGCCAAAATTATAGAGTAGGAAAACAAATTAGTATTTGGCAGGGGTTGTGGACAGCTGTGACTATGAAGGGGTAGCTTTCTAGTGAAGGAATATTTCTGTATCCTGATTGCAGTTACGGTTGCACAAATCTACGCAAGTGAGAAAATAACATAGAACTGTACACACACATCCTACCAATGTCAATGTCCTGTTTCTTACCTTGTATTATAATTACATCAAATGTAATGATTGGGGTAAACTGGATGAAGAGTGTATGGTACAGTTTTTGCAACTTCTTGTGAGTCCCTTATTCTTTATAGTAAAAAGTTTAAAAGTAAACCATTTATAAAGCAAATAACTCAGAAAACAAGAGTGTGTGGAAGCGAAAACCCAGGGAGCAAGTAAATAAAATGTTTTATTATAATAGCCTATAACAATATGCCAGCTTTACAAAGAGAGAGATTTAAACGGGGAAGATTTGCATAGGTCAGTGACACACAATACCAAGGACATTTTTATCTGTGGGATTAAAACATGTGCTTAAAAAAATATTAGAGCCACAGATTAAAATGTCTCATCTTAAACCAGGCAACTGGCTATTGTGAATTGTTTGCAATTAACCACATAAACAACTTACATCTGCAAACAGTGAAAAAAATCAATCGCAAAGGGTCTTCAGGCCAGTTGTTCAAACTTTACCTAGTAAGTGGTGGGAATGGAGAAGTTTCATTCTGGATAAGACAGAACCTATTCCTGTGACTGTCATACAGTTAACTGTCATATACCTCTGTAGGGTTTCCTCAAGTTTGTTTCACTATAGAATATATTGGTTTCCAGCTGTGCTATGGAAAGAATATTTACATTAAATAAAATGTTTAGTGATAATTAGAAAGGAGCAAGTAGGGGGAAACTGCCTCTCTCTGCACTGTCCACAATGATAACCACTTGCCACATGAAGCTATTTAAATTAAAAATAATTAAATTTAAAATTTAGTCCCTGGACACATTTCAAGTGCTCAGTGTGACTAGTGGCTACCCTACCGGAACAGCATAGATACAGAACTTTCCCATCATCACAAAAAGTTCTACTGGACAGTGTTGCTCTAGAGCATGAAAATCATGACACTTCCCAAGAATCATAGGTAGTGTTACAGCCCAAAGAGCTCTGAGAGGAATTAGTATTCCGTTACCTGAGGTTTGCATTTTTTTTTTTTTTTTTTGCTGTGCGCGGGCCTCTCACTGCTGTGGCCTCTCCCGTTGCAGAGCACAGGCTCCGGACGCGCAGACTCTGCGGCCATGGCTCACGGGCCTACCCGCTCCGTGGCATGTGGGATCCTCCCGGACCGGGGCACGAACCCGTGTCCCCTGCATCGGCAGGCGGACTCCCAACCACTGCGCCACCAGGGAAGCCCCTGAGGTTTGCATTTACACATAATTTCATCTTCAGCAATATTGAGCAGTATGTTGCAGTGGTTAAGTGCTAGGGCTTTGGGGTAGAATAGCAGTGGATTTTAATTTTAGCTCCAACTTTTGCCAAATTGTGTGACCTCAGGCATGCTACTTCGCTTCTCTGTGCCTGTATTCTCATTTTTTAAAAGGTGGAGACTGGAGGATAATGGTACCTCCCTCATAGGGTTGTTGTGAAGGATTAAATGAGATAAGCCCAATACCTGACACATGTGATCAGTAAACGTTAGTTATTCTAAAGGCCAGAAGGTGAACTTGGCTTGTTCTAGGACCTAGACTCTATAAGACCAGTAGTAAAGGGAATATGCAATTGTATGCACAGCAACGGAGTCAGTCCCTAACAGGGCCCCCCTTTGACTCTTCTTGATAAACAGTAACCACATTGTTCCTCCATACTTGAGGACAGTGACAAAAGGGAAGACACCTTTGAAAGCTTCCAAAGAGTCAAAGAATACCTTACGCTTGGCCTTAAGGGACTCAGGATTGAAAGTTAACCATCCTGTCATATCAAATAAAATAAAAGCACAACATACAGTCTATAAAGGAAGATTACCCAAACAAGTCACTCAGTAGGAGAGGCACTTGGAGTTGTTTTTCCAGCTGTTTCTGACAATCAAATCCAATTTCTTGATGTATTATTATGGTGAAATGTTACTATACCCAATCCTGTGTGAATACCACACCACAGGCCTACTGTACCTCTGTAATCAACTGGATAAATATTTATTGAACACCTGCTAAATACAGGACACTTTTACACACCAGCCATCAGCAAACTACATCTGGCTGGCCAAATTAGATCCACTATGTGTTTTTCTTATGGTAAGGAAGGTAGGAATGATTTTTACACTTTTTTAACTGTTGGAAGAACTGCCTTCAACCACTACTACCAAACACCGAATGGCCCTGGAAATTAGCTTTTGCTCCAGACTTGATAATGTTTCTTAATTAATTCAACTTAAAATTACAAGGCAAAACAGCACTTATATGTGAAATTTACACTGCAGGAAAGTCATTTCAACAGCTAACATTGTTTGAATCATAAGTAATGTCAACATGTTTTATATGCATCCCATGCTGTCACAGGTCAAAACAACAAAATCACAGTGAGATACCACTTTGCACTCACTAGAATGGCTATAATAAAAAAGACATTAACAAGTGTTGGTAAAGATGTGGAGAAATTCTAACCCTCCTACATTGCTGGTGGGAAGGGAAATGGTGCAGCCACTTTGGTAAAGTCTGGCAGTTCCTCACAAAGTTAAACATAGAGCTACCATATGGCCCAGCAATTCCCCTCCTAGATACGTGCTAAGAGAAATGAAAACACATGTCTGCACAGAAACGTGTACGTGAATGTTTATGACGGCATTATTCATAATAACCAAAAGGCAGAAACCAACAAACTCATGAACAGATAAGTGAAATATGATATAGCCAAACAATGGAATATTACTCAGCCATTAAAATGAATGAAGTATTGATATAAACTAAAATTTGGATAAATTTAAAAAACCTTATACTAAGTGAAAGAAGCCAGACACAAAAGATTACATACTGTATGATTCCATTTATATAAAATCCCCCAAAATGAAAATCCATAGAGACAAAAAATAAATTAGTGGTTGCCTAGGCCTGGGAGTAGAAATGGGGAGAGAGTGAAAACAGGCATGAGGTTTCTTTCTGGGTTAATGGAAATGTTTCAAATAAGAGTGTGGTGATGGTAACACAATTCTAAAATACTAATAACATTAAATTGTACAATTTTTAAAAGTGTACAACACCAAAAGCATGACCCATAAAAGAAAAAAAACTCAATAAATTAGATCTTGTCAAAACTTAAAACTTTTGCACTTCAAAAGACATCATTAAGAAAATGAAAAGACGAGCAACAGAGTGGGAGAAAATATCCACATATCATATCTACAGGGACTTGTATCCAAAATATATAAATAATTCTTACAACTCAATAATAAAAAGACAATAAAGATAATAACTCAATTTAAAAATGGAAAAGATGTATGAATGGTTAGTAAGTAAATGAAAAGGCGCTCATCATCATTAGTCACTAAGGACGTACAAATTATAACTACAATAAGATATAATTTCACATCCATTCAGAATGGCTATATCAAAAAGACAATAACAAATGTTGGCAAGGACGTGGAGAAACAGAAACCCTCATACATTACTAGTGGCAATGCAAAACAGTGCTGCCGCTTTGGAAAATAGTTTTATAGTTTCTTATAAAGTTAAAGATAAATTTGCCATATCATGCAGTCATTCCACCCTTAGGTTCCTACCAAAGAGAAACGAAAACACCTGTCCACACAAAGACTCGCACGCTAATGTCCTTAGCAGCATTATTCATAATAGTCAAAAACTGGAAACAACCTACATGTGTAGCGAGTAGACAGACAAAATGTTTTATAGCCACATAATGGAATACTATTTGGCAATAAAAATTAATGAAGAACTGGTACATGCTACAATATGGATGAACCTCAAAAAATATTATGCTAAGTGAAAGAAGCCAGGCACAAAAGACCACTTCTTATTTGATTTAATTTAGATGAAATGCCCAGAATAGGCAAATTTATAGAGACAAAGTAGATCAGTGGTTACCTGGGGCTGGGAGTGGGAACGAGGATTAACTGTAAATAAATGAGCATGAGGGATCTTTGGGGGGAAATGAAAATGTTCTGAAACTGATTATGATTATGGTTGCACCATTCAGTAAAGTTACTAAAAATATTTAACTATACTTAAAATGGGTGAATTTTATGATATGAAAACTATATCCCAATAAAGTTGTTAAAAATAGGAAAGGAAGAGTAGGGGAAACTGGGTGAGGGGTACACAGGAATTCTGCATTA